>NC_060109.1:1575000-1885000 GCF_021155765.1 Diprion similis | reverse complement strand
CGCTATCGGGTCTAGCCTCAACTGCTCGTTTTGAAAAATGTTGACAAATGTAATAAAAAATCAGCAAGAAATAGTAAAGAGTGAGGGCCGGACTATGATCGAGTTCGTACAGAGATCCTCGTCTAAACGTATGTATATTTCATCAACAGAATCACGTAATCTTAGATAGCACACTGTTGGCTGTTAGTTGACTTAATATGGAGAGATTCTCAATCACCTGTTGTTGACTATACACTGACTAAGAGTGCGCGAATGTCCTCTGAAATTTCATGGTAAAGGCAAGACCCGGCGTCAACTAGTCTTTGTCATCTAGTATGATAGCGATTAGTCAGTCTAAGTGCCAGAAAACGTTGACGGTCATTCGACATATGGAATGCCCTCACATAAGCAATTATTATCTGTCTGAGAAACATCAAAAACTTTCGACTTGTCTTTGCAGTGGTGATAACGGGTTGTCTAGTCGAATTGTCTTATACTTGGCATTTCAGAGGACATTCGTGAGCATAAAGTATACTGCATGTTAACTTAAAGGGCAGTTTTTTGACAATCTATAGTGATTAAAAAATAGCTGAACCTCCGTCCATTTTTTGCCAACAATGCGTCGACATTTTTTTTAAATGTTAGTCGAATGATAGTCAGCCTTTGGATAAGTGTTCTACCTGGGAATTACGCACTGTCTCAATGTGTAGGATCGTAAAGATTTTACGTAACATGTAAGTCATTGTTAAGAACGTTTTAACCACAACTGCCAGCTCACATACAGAGTTATCGCAACTGTTTAATATTTGCTACGCAGCCTGTATGAAGTAAAGAAAACCTTTCGAACTAAATAATCATCACTGCTTTATTTAGATCCTCGTGAAATTATTTTAGCTGCGTAAATAATATTTTAACAAGTGCTATCCAAAATGGTTTCTCGACATGAGTATGACATCTGTATTGCAACGGTCAGTTACCTGAGTTTACGACAAAACTCCAGTAGTAAGATTCTTCGTCAAATCGTCCGTCAACGAATTTAATTCTTAAAATAGCCATCGGTTACAAAGGAACGCGGCCAGGAACGAATCAAAGACTTTAGATGTGGCGTTCAAAATGTCGTCGAACCAACAGCTGAAGATAACGAAAAAAATACGGAGGAATTTCGCGTTTTTCAGTTATAACTTTTGATCCCGTTGTTTCGGAGCACGTTTTGCGCAAAATATAATTCTCTCGCAAAATAATAACATCGACGCAACGTCCCAGCAAAGCAATTCTAGTATTTTTCAAATTATATCAAAATGTTACCAACAAAATTCAATCGGGCTACTTTGTTTTTGTTTGCGATTCGCAGGCTCAAATCTATCCGCCTGAGAATCAATTTCCGAGACAATTTCACGAGACTGTGACCATCTAGTGTATCCTTAGGAACCCAAAAAATGTACTCAGAACAACGCAAGATCAGTAACCAGGTAAAAACCTACATCAAAATTTCTTCAATTAGTTTGCGTTTCTCTCACATCACTGACCTCGGCATATTATTTGAATGGCAGCAATGACTCTGATGACTGTTGATTAATATGTTGGTGAATCTTCCTGGAATATAGTTATTCACCCGACGCGGTCTTTTTTTTCTTTCTTTCCTTTTAATCGCTAAGAAATGATATACTAGCATTATTTGATCCACCAAAATTTAAAATCTAAAAACATTATCTCTGTTTTCACTACGTTCATGATTTGGTTTCTTCATTATTAGAGAGTTCGAATCGATCAGCAACTCGCTGATTGGGTTAGTGCACATGAAGACAATTGCGTTTCACTGTTATGGGTAGTTTATTATACTGTAGTCACTAAAATCACATAACAAGTGTTTTATTTTTTTTTTATACAACTCTTAGTACTAAAGATCAAACAAAGTGTAAACTAATACGATTGTGTAAGCAACTTGTAACAACGCGTATTGAGTCGTCTACTCGTTGGGTACGTCAAATGTTCTCCGCCGGCTTTAGGTACATAGGAAGTTCAGGTGTGCATAGAGCCCCTACATTTTTAACCTGGCTTACAAATTAGTGCGCGCAACTTTTGAATTCCAAACACACTAATTTATCCAGTTTTATAAGTATTTCTTCTATGTAGGTACAAGCCAATGTCAAATTTTGCACTGGGTGAATCCAAGTACACATATTATCTTGAAGCCGCAGCTGAATCCACAGCTAAACCATGTGAACAAATTTTGCCCTCCTTCCCCCCTCCTCTTTTCTGTCACCCCGTTCTTACTTTTCGCTCTGGGTCTGACTGGGTCAACAGCAACGTACCGCCAACCCAATTCCAGATGGATGTCTACCTAAAGTGCATACAGAGTCGTGCGTGAAGCACAACGAAGACCTCCAATTATTTGGACTTCATGGCCAGGAGCCGAAGTCCCGCCTGGATGCATCGCCGATGGCGTACAGGTACAGGTCCGTACTTCAAATCACAACGAAGTCTCCAGTCGACGACTCTTATCAGCCTAGAGCTGAACCAGCCATAACGCCTACTGTTCCGTCTATGATACCGCAAAATCGTTGCTGTCTGATACCCTCATATTATCGAAGGGCTGCAACGTGGTGACAAGCCCACAGCAAGGAGGAGCGAACCATGTCAACCTGGTGGGTTTAGGATAGGAACCTCACGTGTGAATCATCGCTGTCAGGAGGCCTCGGTACCACAGTATCTAGAACCAGTATGGAGAGTACCAGCAGAGCGAGGAGTTAGAGCATAATCTGTCTTTTTTCCGACATCGATACCGTAGTATTGTGAGTAGGATCATTAGCCTAAATTAGTGTCTTTATGCCTACGAAATCCGCTCATGTATCGATATCCAATACCCTGAGGGGTACATTTTTCTCTCTCACGAGTAGCGTGAAGTAGCTGACGGTAACCCCTCCACATATCGCTCGACGGATCGATATTTCAATATAAGTCAACGAGGGAGGAGAAGACGTTCGACGATGGACTACCGCCCGTCTCACGTGATCTGCCGGCCCAATCAGCGACCGTGAAAATAAGGCGAAAATCACGTGATAGCCGCACACCGAAAATCGGGCGGGATCGCCAGGATCGTTGCTCATTCCGGCACATTCTACGTTCAGTTGACCGAATCGTCAGACGTGCCGTTTCATATCTTACCACTATCTATCAGCAGTTTTACTTTCGCTCTTTCTTTGATATCCAGGTGTTCAGTTTCGTCTAAGATTATCTTCTGTGCCATCTTGTACCTTTTTTCAACATTTCTTTACTGCTCTCGTAAGTGTGAAGTTTTCTATTGTTATTTCTGTGAAACCACGAAGTTACCTGCATCGTATCTCTTCTCTTTTTTTTATTTTTTATTGGAGTTTGCTCTTCGTAAGCCATATGGGCTCGTACTTTACCTTTTTTCGTATCTTACATCACTAGTCACTTTGCGGTTGGTTAACTTACTTATTTAATTTGTAGTGACTATTGCTTTATTATCTCAATCTTGCTTTGCTGAATTATTTTGTTCTTTGACACCGCTGAATAGCAGCGCTTTACCATTTCTTTGCTTATGCTTAATAAGAATATTTTTAATTACCTTGCTTTACTTGAATTGCGTATCTATTGTTCTCCATTGTGATTGAAAAATTAGTTTGCTTGAAAATTTTCTCAGCTTATCTTTTATTTGTATTATTTTTTCGCAATCTTTTCGCTACCTTTCTATATCTTTTCTATACCTTTTCTGGTTCAATCATAAGTTGCTTTATCATCGAATATCTTTGAGTAATTCACCAATGTAATCTTGGAAATTGAAATATTGCGCCGTACTGAATAACACTTTTATTATATTATTTTGGTAATAACGCGGTTACATGGTTCGTCCGTAGTCCCTCTGTGCTATAATACTCTGCATTTTAATATCGTTTTTCGATTATCTTTTCTCGATGAATTAAAGTATCTTTCGCTTTTCTATGTCTTACTTATCGCAAATCTCGCAAACTATTAGCTGTACTTCATTTTATTGAAAAAATGATCTGTGCAGAATTTTGTGCACAGTTTTCAAACTTATGCAACTTGACTGAATATATATTTATGCACTTACCACGTGAAGTTTACTTTATCTAAAATCAATTGCCAATTAATGACAGTGGTAATCAGTAATTTTCATGTGCATCAAATGCCTCAGTACATACGTGTTACGTTGTTTCAATAAATAGTAAATATAATTGTATACATATATATTTGACTTGTATTTCATTATTAAACAATCCAAATGAGAAGCTTGGCTTCCCAAACGAAACATTAATGGATACTCTCGTCAAAAAGTGAAAATTGTTATCTGTTCATTCCAGCAAGAATAACAGTGTGATATATGCGAAAAATAATTACATTTATTATTATATAATCGTATTCCTTAATTTCCATTGAGGCCAATGAGTAATAATTTCATCTGTCCTCGTCCTTATGTATACACACTAACGAGAGACCGCTTCAGGGTCGAAACCCGATGTCGACCAGAGCTTTTAAACCAAAAAATACCAATGACAAAAAGATATATCAATTATTACCGAAAATATCAAATCAACCCAATCCCAGATGCCCGGGAAATCTTGGGTTATTCAAAGGATATCCCTGTGATGTCCTGTTAATATCGTCAGGAGGTCGTGAGTTATCCACGAAGGACATCTTGGGGATATTGTTGGACCACTCATTTTTATATCCCCAGGATATCTACGGGAGATTCCGGGATATCGCGGGATGATCCCTGGATATCCAGAATATCCCAGTCTAATGTCCACGAGATGTTCTAAGTATATATTTGTGCCATGTGGGAACTTGGAACATTAAAATTGAAACACTTGGAGGTCGAATCGATTCTCACTTAACCGGTTGACTGGCATTGTATCATATATGATAAAAAAAAAGTTGTGCCCATTCTGCTTATGTATCATAGATAATCGTATCGAATAAATTTCTTGTTTTTTAACCAATTTGAATGAAACGTGGTGTACAATGGTGCAAAATTAAAAATGTCGGTTCAAAATGGCCGACCCAGAATAGTTACAGATGTTGATATATTACAGAGATTTCAGAAGAAAATTATATAAGGGTTTCGCCGTCATTCATTACGGATCTGAAGTCAGAATCTTGAAATCGACCCTTCATAACATTTTTCAACTTTGAAGGATGACAGATAAAAAAAATTATTGCTGTGATAAAATTAAAAGCACGAAAAACCATCAGTACAAAAAATTTGAATACGATAAAGGAGAAATTGAAATTCAGAAGGTATTGAATAAGTTGAAAAATTCACCCCATCCCCAGATTCAGCAGTTAGAAATGGTACACTAAATTAGAATAGCTGCTGCATTTGCCCAAATCTAAAAATTTAAAAACGTGTTCTGAGGAATTGGAAAAATTTGAAAATCAACCCCTATATTATAGGGATAGGGAGTTGGCACATCGTATCAATAACCCCCCAAAATCGAGTCAGCGACTCAAAACTTTCCTGTATTCCAAATATCATGTGATTCGTTTAATTTTTTGACTTTCCCAGTTTGAGCATGAATAGTGAAAAATGCCGTACCAGTCAACCGGTTAAAATCCACATGTTAATCCTGTACAAGATATCCAAAGAAGAAGACATACGTCCCACCACCTGCAATTGATGCTACCGCGGTACCCTAATAGTATATGAGGGTGTGGATCGATTTCGGTGGTAACTCTAACCAGATCTGCCCTCGTCTTGAATCGTAAATTGTCACATTTCGGTCCGTGAGGTATCTGTAATGGAGAAAAATATATTTGATAATACGTTTTTTGCATAAAAAGACTAGAAGTTATTTTCAGGAAGTGCCCACTGAGAATATAAAGTAAATCCAAAATGATTGGTCTTGGCGTTGGACTCACTATCAGAGAATTTAATGGAATTGTAAACAGAGTGGAACAACAAACTACGGCTTCAAGATCAAACGATTTGGTTGATTGACACTGGTTTTTTGTGTATGTCCGATAAAATTTCATCAGTTTCATTGTTGAAATAACTCGAATAAACATACAATTCACAAGTTCAAGTACTCTGTTAATACATCTTTTGGGTGGAATACTAATTATGGTTTGCGATAAATTTCAATCTCATGTATTTCGATTCCGTAAATTTTTTCTATTCAATTCAGACAACTGAGTGAAAGACGTGACCGACTAACGAGTTCACTGATCAATTGTTACACTTACGCATTATACATCACAACGACAGTCTCGTTTTTCGGTGTTTTAAAAGCTACAGCCTTGACGGATGTCAGGCCGTCGGTAAGTCCTATCCTGACCGAACCTGGTGGAATGAATCTACTAAAGTGCGCGATGGCGTAATACTTTGGTTGTTTGTAAAATTCGTCGGTTTCTGGATCTACGATAATTGCGGAGTCCCCGTAGATTCCTCTCCAATTGGGTCTGCCGTATTTATTCAGAGCCAGATTCCAGTCCACCCAGCCAGTTACCCAGTTTTGTAAATTCTGTAATAATAACGTTTGTTCATCACGAACTACCCGTAGCTTAGCATAAACATCTTTCTACAACATTCTCGGATCATGTTAAATAAAATAGTACCATCAGCTCTTACTTAGGGTGATGGTTTTAACGACTAACAAGGAAGGCATTCCAGATCGATTTCTCCGATTTGATTTCTTTTGCACTGAGTTATAGTAGACTAAAAACTAAGCGACGCGTATTTTTTTTTCATCTGCCATCAAGCACTTTAATGGGGTGAAACCACCCTTGAAAGTAAGGCATGTCGAGGGGCGATCTGGAAGTTTTACCAAGATGAACCTAATGTTTTTGAACCAATCCAACTGGAAACGTTTTCTCACGACTAGAAATGAAAAATGTAATTCAATCAAGTATAAAAATAGTGCCAAATCGCCTCATTACATGTCTTACTTGGGAGGGTGATTCCACAATTTCCTTAGTTGTTAATAAAACTTGTGTAGAATTGACAACGAGCGTTGATACATTGTTAGAGATGATCGTGTAAATCAGCACCATCTTCGAGCTTCAAGGTGAAATTTAGGAGTTATCTCAATGATAATATTATGACTTTATTTTGGTCGGTATGGTGAATCAAAGAGAATTAAGCAATAGAGGTACGTACTTCGATGATATCCAATATGTAATTTTCGCCGAGATCCCAAGATCCCAAAGGAACAATCCCAGTATCTGCGTCTGGACTTCCTGTATCCAAAACACGGTAATGTCATGCAATTAATTGTTATTATTCATGTACATTGTTTTATCACGTACCATTACTATACTCGGTAAGGATGAGAAACTTTTCAGGATAGTTTTCATGTGTGTCGTCAAGCACGTTTTCAGAAATGCTTGCGTCTGTATATCCATGAATAGCAATGCCGGCTATATATTTCCTGGCTAACTCGTTCGAAAACGTTTCATTGATGTATGAGACTAAACCTGTTGTTGAGTCGTCATAGACGAGAATCAGAGTTTTGTTGTGCCTCGATTCGCAGATGGTTGGACCAAGGTTGTTCGCTACCCATGTGCCGACATCTTTCGGTAGCCATCCCATACTGTTATAATAAGTGATGCTTAGCATACCATAAAAGGGTTCGTTGCCCGTCGTAATAGCCCACATTTTGATTCCGTGATCTTCGTACTTGTTCAAAAATTTTTCATGATATTCAGCATATACTTGGTAGTATTCATTTCGTAGAAATCCTGCAAAGTAATAGCTATTCATGTGCCATGCCCGTAAACCGCCTGTTTTTTTGGCAAGGATAAAGATTTCAGGATGAGCTGAAGGTGAGCCGGAAGCGAGTACTGAAATTATCCGAGCCAAAAAACGGTTGACGGGCATGCCACATACAATATTTTTTACGGCATGGGCATTGAAAAGCAAAACGAAGAGTGAGGTTATGTCACGATCTGTTCGACGAAGCTACTTTGTTCGGCAGTTTGGGATGCGCACTTCGAACTGCGCATCAAAACTGCGGAATAAAGACTTTATTCCGCAACTTTGTTCGCTGCCGTATAAAGCGTCACTTTACGGAACGAAAACTGCCACAAAAAGTGGACTTTTCGATGCCCATGCTGTAAAAAAATATATATATATATATATATACTGTACAGTAGCTAAGTTGAGAACACAGCAAGATGGCGAGAACCCAACTTCGGAATAAATATGCAGACCCAGCTCTAGATAGTGCCAAATCCCATAAAAAAAAAGTTCAGGGTTCGAATTAACACCTAAGTTGAGGGTTTTTTCTGTGTGAGGATGTTACTTGGCAAAAAGTTGACCTTTTTGATCTTAAAAAATATACCTAAATTTTAGTAAATTCTAAAAAAGCGTAATTGCGAAAGTCGCAATCAAATTTTCTTCCACTGTTTTCAATTTCTCTGCAATGAATTACGCGCTCTAGACCACATTAATATTAACAAAAAACCAAATTGAAGGTGAAAATCATGCACGTTGAAAAAACAAATGATCTGAAAAGCTTGAATATTGACAAAGCTAGAACCGGTTTAGTAAAACCTTGCTTATTTATTTTTGGGAACGTCCATTTCGGGATGAAATGTCAAATCACCGTAGGGGACTTCTGGTTCGATTTTGGCTAAGCCCCCAGACATGGGTTTCCTTAACTTGGTCCAAGAATCAGGTGAGATCGGTCAGAGAGGGTTATTGGATTTACTGTTTCATTCCACAAGAAATGGATCATCAATATCTGTGTTCAAAGTTCACGAAATGAAGGCTTAAGAAAGTTGTCAACCAAACTCCAATTTCGGTGTACAGCGAATTTGCGGATTGGAACAAATTTCAACAAAAGAATTTTGCACGAAGCAAGATATAACACAAGCTGATGGTACTGTACAATACTAACCGTAACCTGTGTAATTGTTGTTCGTCCTCATCCATGGTGGAGCAGTCCACGCCGCCGCGAAAAATTTAATTTCCGGATTAAATTCTAAAGCTTTCTTCATCAGTGGAATTTTGTAGAGTAAGTCTTCGTCTGCGAGACAGAATTTTTCCAGTGACACATCACCTTCATAGTCATCGTAGGTATATGACCTTGTGGAGAAGTCAGTTGAGCCAATTGGTACACGACCGAAATGATAATTACTACCTTCCTTAGTGAAGTACGTTCTGAAAAATCGTAATCCAAAATATCGGAACACCCGTACACGTATTGCGGAAGCTGAATCTGGGGCTTCTTCGACTGACTATTCATTTGATGAGCAGGTTTTTAACAGGGAGAAAATTGATGTGAGAATAATTTTTGGAATCTTGACAATGTAATACCAGGGAATCCGAGTGTTAGTAATTTTTTTTTTTCAACGCTGTGGGCACACGTTTGTTAGCGTTAGAAACCTACTGATGTTTAGTAGTTGATGATCAATAGCCACATTGGGAATAATTGTTCAGTATTGAAATCACCAAGTGAGTATTTGAGATTTTGCCCAACGGATCTGCCATCTTGATGCATATATATTAATAATTGAAATGATCAGTAGAAAAGAAGTTGTACACGAGAAATTTCAATTCGATAGAAATATGGTATGTGATATTCCAATATTTTGTCATGGTTATAAGAATTCAAGCCGAGCTCATAATTTTTTTCGTTTCATTACAGTTAGACTCATACCTCATTAAATTTTCTTGAGTATCTAGGCTCAGCGTTTTTATATTCATGGTCGCTGCATCGCTAAAAGAACCTCCGAAGCCATGGATTGGTTGAAAAGTAGTGTCAAAGTCCAGTCGAAAACTTTCAGAATCAGCACGTAATTCCTTGTTAAAAACGCCATCTATCCTGGAAAATCTCAAGCCGTCCTTACTTGATGTGTAATGGACATAGAAACCAATGTCTGGAACCTCGAGTTCCGGAGTGCTGTCGCAATAAGTAGCATTGCATACACACACTGTTCCATTGTTACCAAAATCGCGAGGTATACATGGAACACTTCGAGCTGAAAATTTGATTATATCATGATACGTGGGCGCTTCTCTGGATATGCATCATGGGAATGGAAGATTCAGGCCCAGTTCCGTAGAAAAATTTGGTAAGTCAACGTTTAGGGCTTAAAGTATAATTTTATGGAAACTTGTGATGTAGAAAGATTGTTGTACCAAAGCGTTTTTTATAGAAGCCAATCATAATTTGAACGTTGTTTCCCTGTACAAAGAACATTCAAGTTATTTGATAGATATTGTTCGAAATGTACCTGTGTATATCCACGCGACTAGTAAGAAGATGCAACGTCGCATGATGTTTCAATCTGCACTCTGCCGACTTGACTGACAATTTGATCTGACTCTGATAAAAATGCAGAATCTCCGTTCAGTTTGTTTCTGTTTTCAAAAGAAAAATCGCTATGTATTTAGAAACCTGCCTGAAAAATAATAAGTTTATTCCACAAACTTACTTGCTTGTAATTTTTTTTTTTTAGTATATCATTAGAAAATGCAATTAGCACTTTTGTTTTCCCTTTTTTCTTTTCGTCACGTCAATGCAAATGTCATTTTTACTAACCTTGGCGGTGACCAATCGTTGATAATCACGCGTCATTCACTTTGTTATTTTTCATCAATCATTTCAAACATCTCTAATTACTTAGGCATTGACCAGATCCATTTGCTTACGCGTAAGAACAAAACTTCCAATTGCTACAAAAGGCGGGCGACAAATGAGTTCGAAGTGACTGATTTTTTCTAACGTGGAAACGATATATGTAAGCACGTACCACCGCCCAAATCAGAATATCTTTTCACGCAGGATTGACGTCATCTTTAATTTTTTTCTCCAAATTATGGCAAAATGATGATAAATTTGTTCAAGATAGATCAAAACAACTCGTACTCGGTGCTCAAAACCCACAAAAAATAATTATGCTTAGGGGGTCTCCCTTAATTAGTTCAACTCACAATGTAGATTAAACACACTGATGAGGTTTATTCAAATTTAGTTGAATCAAAATCATCAAGATTGAATGTTATTATGAAGATGATGGTATTCAAATAACCAAAGAAATACTGAATTTCTTCAATAGTTATTTCACCCCTCTTGATTCTAAGCACTTTTGTGAACTACTTTGTTTCGACGATGGTTCTAAACTAACTGCTTACAAGATTTCCGATGAACTGTCTCCACCGAAGTCGGACCAATACGAAAGACTTACGTATCCTGAGATAATGTTCTGGGCCTTCTTATTTGCTGCAGAGTCCAGTGTAGTGAGTTAGTTACGCCCAGTTCATCCTATCCCGCAGGTAAGAATTTCTGTACTTGCATCATGTATACTAAGATAATTTATTTTAGCTTTTGGTTGTCATTCCCCAAACAGACACCACTTGATGGATGAAAGGTTTTTACGCCGCACGCGCACGCCAGTACCTGCATGTCCGAGAATATCGTAAGATAATCTTCAGGCTTCTGGTTGGTCTTAACGAACTGTTTATTTATGCTCAGTTTTTGTTTGAGTTATGACAAAACAAACACTTAAAACCATAAGGGGCATTGCAAAGATGCTTTGACCATCGGCCTGCGATATTGAGAGGATACCATCCGTTCTCTGGTGTGGTCTTTCCGGTATGTACATACGTGCACGTAAAGGCCAACACCCATCGTTGTGGTATACACTTTTGGCATTACACTTTTAGTGTAATGGAATAGAAAGATCGTTATGCGCAAAACGATATAGTTCATTCCGCTATAATTGTTACTTATGTATGAGACCAAAGATTTATTACGCGTGCCGTAGCTAATCCCAATAGTTGAAACTGAATCGGTGAATCCTGTTTTTGAACATATCAGATTGATAGGAATCGAAAGGGATTCCACTTGTCATGATTTGATGGTTTTTTTTATCGGTTTCAAACTGTAACATGCTACACAGAATGACACCTATGAGTAGGTATATTGAGGAATATCGAGTCCTGTATTACCGACAGGTCGTCAGGTCAAGTGAATATTTAGAAACATGTAAAATCCGATTTCGACCTAGAGACGATCATTCTGCGGGAAGACGCTTCGGTGATTAGTCACTTTTAGAATACCTCGTAGAATCAACGGATACTTGTTCATCTTTACAAATTTTGAATGTGATTTAGAACAGTAATGTGTAATTTAATATCAGTACAATTGTCATATTTCGTCAACTCCTGGAATTTTATGTGAAAATGATTTTCTTAGTCTTTTCAATAAATACATTGAAATAAGTGGTTTAATTCGACTCTGATGAAATTGTGTGTCAAATTTCGTAACTTCAACCTATATCCTAGTTTAAACAATAGTCGTCCTTTTACCTGTATTAGCTTCGTATTGGCAGACAAGTAGATCGTTAGAAAATCGAAAACTTCAAAAATGAAATAATTCACCGATTCATTTTCGATTATTAGGATAAGCTGCGAATATGAATCGTAAGAAATCTGGTCTCGTACAAGTGAGAGTTGAAGCTGAATGAACTATATCGTTTTGCGCCTAACGGTCTTACTTTTGCGTTACACTAAAAGTGCCGATCCGTACGTCATGTCACCAGGCCGATCCATGCCTTGCTGAGTGGATCCGCACTGTACAGCAACGTTGGGCGTTGGCCTTAATTAAGTCTATTTGACGTATTCAACTATAAAATTGACATAAACAAGAATGGATGTTTCTCAAAACGGTTAGAAGATAAAAGAAGCCGTATGCATACAATGCGTACGTAGATTTCGAGAGAAATATAGGAACGACTTAACATGATATTAAAAAATTTTTAAATGTAAAAAGAGTGTATCGATCCATGAAATTAAGTCGGTGATGCTGAATGGCTATATTAATCAGGGACGTTAAGCACCGAGGATGTGACGACTTACTTCAAATTGAAAACAAGTACTACTATAGTATACATTATCAATTTGGGAATGAATCGTGAAATAAGTTGGATGAAATTTCAAGAATATTCAATATTCAAGAATATAATGCATGTATTATACATACTCAAAATAGGTTTTATTCATACCAAGTGATACAATGGAGAAGGAAATCGATTAGGCGTAATTGCGCAGTTCATTCGATTTGAGAAGTACTTCATCAAAAATACTTTTCAGGCACAATATAATTACTGAACACACTGTACGTATTCAGTATTGCCATGTGCGTTATTTGTACAGAATGGTGTGAACTGATTTTGGTGGCAACTGTAAGTGGATTTGTCCTCTCCTTGGATCATGAATAGCGACGTTCTCGTCTCTTGTGGCACTGAAATGAAAAGAACTGTACTGAAAAACAAGTTTTGCAATGAATAGGTGAGAAATTGTCTATAAAAAGTGTCCACTTCGTATTTTCAATGTGCTCATAGAAAATACAAAGAAAAATGTCTCATTCACTAGTCCTGGTGTTGGTGTTGCATTAAAAGTAAGCAACACGGAAGACACACTACGGTTTTCTCATCATGTTTTTTTGAAGTGTAAAAGCGAATCTCATTGGTTATTTATATGACATTAATTAAGATGAAAATATCAGTTCAAGATTTTCTCAAATCTATCTTTCAGGTAATATTCTAGTTGCAGTTCGGAACGACTTTTAGTGGCAGTAATTTCAGTTTCACAAGCTGGATCTGTTTGCTTAAAACTTGCAATAGCTATTTATGTGGCATGTTCGTAAACCACCTGTTTTTTTGGCAAGGATAAAGATTTCAGGACGTGCTGAAGGCGAGCCGGAAGCAAGCCGGAAGCGAGTACTGAAATTATCCGAGCAAAAAAACGGTTTACGGGCATGCCACATACAATATTTTTTACGGTATGGGCATTAAAAAGCAAAATGAAGAGTGAGATTATGTCGCGATCTGTTCGACGAAGCTACTTTATTCGGCAGTTTGTGATGCGCACTTCGAACTGCGCATCAAAACTGCGGAATAAAGACTTTATTTCGCAACTTTGTTCGCTGCCGTATAAAGCGTCAGTTTACGGAACGAAAACTGACAGAAAAAGTGAACTTTTCAATGCCCATGCCGTAAAGAAGAATTCTCAGCTTGTAGTTAATTGCTCTACTCACTTGTTATACATCACAAGAACGGTCTCGTTTTTTGGTGTTTTGAAAGCCACAGCCTCGATCGATTTCTTCCCGTGATTAAATCCCACTCTCACCGAACCCAGTGAAATGAACTTGCTGAAGTGCGCAATGGCGTAATACATTGGTTGCTTGTAAAATTCGTCAGCTTCCGAGTTCACGATAATCGGGGCATCCACAAAGTTTTGTCTCCAATTCGGTCCGCCATATTTGTCAAGAGCGAGATTCCAGTCGACCCAACCAGTCACCCAATTTTTCAAATTCTGTGATATTCAAGTGTTTTTATGACGAACAGTTCATTCTTTTGCCAGAAAATAATGTGTTCACAGTATTCTTAGAGGCAGTGAAATAAGTCTCTACATCTGCTTTCACTATAAATCACAGTTTATTTAATCTTTAAGGTGAAATTTATCTTCTGAGAACAAGTGCAAAAGTTTACTTGGACTGTAAAATGATATTTCATAACAATTGTATCTTACGGCGCAGTTTTGTATGGTCAAAATATGGATTGGACTAATATTTGGATGCGATCTGTTATAATACATTTTCGAGATCTCTATGCCTCAGTAATTACAAGCAACACGTTGATCAATTTTATCAAGAAAGAGTCGTTTCGAATGATATTATAGAATTTTCAGAATTAGTTCAGAATAGAGAACTTCCAAAAATATTTCGATTAGATTAAAAATCGAGCTATCATTAACGATGAATTGATATGCATGTTATAGGGATCTTGAATTTTCTGAACATATTTTATACCCCTGGAATTTTTACACCAAATTAATGGTGATTTAACATCTTCATTTCATTTTAATAACCTTAGGCTATGCTTTAAAATCTCTTGTTTTTCACATGAAAGAAAAGGGATTCCTTTTTAAGCCTTCGCATACACAGGACTGAAAACTCCAAAAAGGAAAACGTATTTTTGGCACTTTCCAAGTGTCAAAGTTGATATTCTTTCCAACAACAGCCGGTGATAAAATTTCAAAGACAACGGTCTAATTCAAAAACAAGATTAAATTTATCAACGTGTTAATTGTATGATTTCCAAATCACCAGATCAAAATTTTGCCCCTAAAAACGTGCCTAAAGAGCTAGCTGAAGGTTCACGTATTAGCCCATACATTGATGAGCCTACAGAGTAACATTATCCTTGCTTTCGAAAATAGAATGTTTAGACTCATTACGAAGGAAATATATTGATTTCATACCGCACTGGGCGGTGAACAGACGAATACTGAATAATATGTTTACATACTTCAATTATGTTCAATATATATTTTTCTGCGAGTTTCCAAGATCCTGAAGCAACAATTCCAATGTCTTTTTGTGGACTTCCTGCAACAATCAAAACGACATGAGGTCATTGTACATATTCGTGATATAAAAAGTACGTAATACTTATAAATCATGACGTCACTTACCCGCGGAAAACTCTGTCATGATGAGAAACTTTTCAGGGTACTTCTGACGGATTTCGCCAAGTAAGCTTGTGGAAAACGTGGCATCCTTGTACGAATGGATAGCAATACCGGCTGTGTAATTCCTTGCTAATTTGTTTTCAAACATGTCATTAATGAACGGATCCAGGTGTGATCCTGAGTCGTCGTAGGCAAGAATCAGAGTTCTGTTATGCTTTGATTTGCTGATGGTTGGTCCAAGATTATTCGCTATCCACTTGCCGACGTTTTTTGGTAGCCAACCCATACTTCCATAGTCGGATAAGTTTTGGGTACCAGTATAAGGTTCGTTACCCGTTGACAGAGCCCACATTTTCAGCCCGTGGTCTTCGTACTTGTTCAAGAATTCAACAAGATACTTGGCGTATACCCGGTAGTATTTTCTTCGTAAAAATCCTACCAAATAAAGAAATTGAGAAATTGCAGGGTTGAAGTTGAAAGACGTCGAGCAAATAAATTAGCCAAATCAAAATGTACGATCTTTAAAATTTGAAGGTCTCAGGCTTACAGACCAGAACAATATTCAGTGAACTATTCATAGAACGAAAAAGAATTCTGTTAAAATGGCGGTACTCTACAATACTCACCGTATCCTGTGTTATTGTGATTCGTCCTCATCCAGGTTGGAGCAGTCCACGCTGCTGCAAATAATTTAACGTCCGGGTTGATTTTCAAAGCTTTTTTCATCAATGGAATTTTGTAAAGTAAGTCTTCGTTTGCCAGACTGAATTTTTTCAGTAGCACATCACCTTCGTGATCATCGTAGGTGTACGGCCTTTCAGAGAAATCGGTTCCGCCAATTGGTACACGTCCTAAATTGTAATTACTACCTTCCTTGCTGAAGTATGTCCTAGAGAATCGTCAATATACAATGCAATGGTAGACATTATCATAGCCTGATATCAAATTCTTCTGCTTTACTATACATACGAGATTTCAGATTTATCATGCTGATTTCAAAGATTCTAAATTGGTCTATCATCTCTTGGGTTCTATTACAAAAATTAGTGCCACACCTCATTAGATTTTCCTGAGCCCCAGGGCTCAATGTTTTTATGTTGAAACTCGCTGCATCGGTAAACGTTCCTCCGAAGCCATGAATTGGTTGAAATGTATTATCGAAGTCTAGTTGAAAACTATCTGAATCAGCAGGACTGCATTCCGTCCTGAAAACGCCACGCGTCTCGTGAAGCCTCAAACCGTTTTCACTTGATGTGTAACGGATGTAGAAACCAATGTCTGGAATATCGGATACCGGAGTGCTGTCGCAATAAGTAGCATTGCATACACACACTTTTCCGTTGTTACCGAAATCGCGATGTACACAGGGAACACTTCGCGCTGTGAATTTAAATATTGCATGACAGGTGAGCACTCTTCTGGAGACAGTGTGAATCGTACACAATTATATGATATTATCGATTGATATCCATGTTAGACCGGCTCATTCATTGATCAACTGATTACATTTTTAACAGTACTTTTATACAAGTAAAACATTTGAGCGATTCGATGAATTGGGTTTCAAAATTTACCTGTGTATATCCACATGGCCAGTAAGAAGATGCAACGTAGCATAATTTTGCGCTTCAATCTGTTCAAAATTGGACCGATAGTTTCATTCGCCTGCTTCTGAGCAGCGAGCCTGAGATGCAAAACTCACGATTCTCTGATAACTCAGTGTAATGAAATTACTACAAAAATTGTTTTATGTTTAAGGCACTCATGTTTTGATAGGTACTCTGTACGCGTGAGAACAAACCTTGTCATTGGAACGAGAGGGAAGAGCTCAGAGTGACTGATTTTTTGCAATACGCCAACTATATATAAGCATTCACCACCATCCAAATAAAAAATGCTGTTCACGCAGGGTGACGTCATCTTCATTTAGTTATCATAATTCGCCGAGTTCCGAAGTCCATACTTTTCTTTGCCACTACACTCGGATATTTGAAGAAAAAAAATATCGAACAACACGAATTGGGCACGTATTGTCGAAGACAATTTGAAACCTGCGATGGTACGAGTGACGAATTCTGTAAAGGCCGATGAACTGTGTTTCACCATACTGAGAATATTCAAGATCTCATTACGGAAAGGCTCTCGAACTGTGTTTAAAGGTACTTAAAACGTCTGACTACTCACATTGTTCCCACTATTCCGAAAATTCGGAAAAGACACTTCAGTAGAAAATATTTTTTACTCAAATCATAAACGTCACTGAAAAGGCTTCTAATTGAGATTACATACTAAAAAATGAAATGAGCGCATCTACGTAAGATCGCTTTGATCTCGTTCGATATTTTGTTACGACTACAGTCAATCTGGTACGATGCATTTTTCGGTACTGTAGTGATTCAACTACATTTTTGGGGATTCCATCGGTCCCACGTGTAGAAGCGTGACAATTGTCTTTTACAATTGGTACACGTCTAATCATTTCTACATAATTAAAATGGTGAGACTGAATGTTGAGTATAATTCTTAAAACTGAAAATCAGGTTCCTGGTATGGCAGCCATAGACTCTGGGATTACACAGTTCTGCAACAAAATCCTCCGCAAAAAGAAAAAATATCGTAAGTATGAATGTTGTAATGTGCCAAATATGTATATGCTTTCAATTTTTTGCTGTCACGTATATATATTACATGATATAATTTTTTTTTATTATTCAAAACTCAGAATTTGTTGTGTTCGTTTTTGAATTAACACTACTCTAACCTACTCAAGTTTAAAACGATAGACAGAAACTATAAAAATAATTAAATTTGCTGTGTTTTGTTTTCACATTAGCACTACTGCAATCTATTTAAATAGTATTCGTACATACAAAACCAGTGCAAAGTGATAAAAAGTGAATACAAAATAACTAGAACTATACTGGTAGATTGATTTTCTGACGATGTTAATGTTTCCACTTTTTAATTTTATACCTTTTCTTTTATAAATATCATTGCTATCTTTAGTAAAAATAAGGGTTTTATTGAAACAAACATCACATGTAAAATATACGTGTTACGTATTTCATTGTATCATATTTCGCTTTCAAGAGCATTAAAACTATTACAAATTACATGCGATAATAAATAAAGATAGAGAATAAAAAAGTTTTTTTTTCTTTGCAGACCAGTGGTATTGATTATTTCTTTTACCCTAGCAGTTCGGTGATATTTATGACTTTTGTTGGGTTGTTGGGTGCTGTCTTCGATGATATCAGAACCTTTCGAAAGCGGTCGAGGTGATTTGAGGTAGCTACCACTGCTGATGTTGCTTCCTTGGAAATGCTAGTCTTTGGGTTGGTGATTTTTACTGGTTTGGTCCGTGGACTCAGCGGTTTCACGATGCTGTGGGATTTACAGCTAATCTTTCGTTGCTTCATGACGTCGGTTGAGGAACTTTTGTTGGTCACATTATCGGACTTAGTCTTTTGGCTGCGAGTAATTGCAGAGATAGTGATCAATAACCAGAGATGAATGGTAATGTTGAATAGTACGTGGGATGCCCCTGAAGGATGGTCAAACACTGATATGAATAATAAAATCACGTTCCTGTTATCTCGATTTATTTCATAGTATTTCTGGAAAAATATCCCCAAAAAGCCTATTTTTTCGGCCTCTAGAGTGGCCTAAGGCCTTAACTGCTGCTATCCTGGCCTGATGAAAGAAAGAATTTCAAATCCACTCTGCCGGACAGGGAAACAGACTCGTATGATCAAATTTCAGTCCAGAAAAAATATCAGTAATAAAAGACAATGAAGAAAATTGTTTCGATACAGTCCAAAGAAAAGTGAATGAAATAATTTTGTAATCAGTATTTCTTGGTACTGTTTCTGTTTCAAGTTTTTCTCTGCATTATTACAAGAGTATTTCAAGTTTTCATGAGGACTTCAACCTTTCGTTGGCCACCTAAGACGAATTCATCCTCTTACTAATCTCAAACGTTCACTATACAGTACTAAGGGTTAAATAATTTGGCACTTTGCCTAAAATGATTCAAAGGTCTTAAATTACAGCTAAACCCGCCTTGCCGTGAATATTCTATATTATGGAATTTTGAAAGACTCGTATATTTTGAGTTCAGAGACACTCGTCCGGTGAGAACAGTCAAACAAAGTGACGCGGTGAAGCTTTGCTACCTAACTGATGCTACAAAAGTATGACTAAGAGAAGTGCTTTACTACCTACTGTCGACGATCGCTCTGAGGCGCCTCTATTTATACCGGAAACTGGATGGTCAGTTTTACCCAATGTAACGGAGTCAGCTTTGCTATGTTTGATACGTCATTTCCGGGGAATAGACGCAAGGAAGAAGAAGAAGAAGCTTAGCTACGTCTAACCACTCAATATCTTCTGTTTCGTTAGTTCATTTTATCGTTTAGTCTATTGTTAATCACTGAGAATTAGAAATTCAACATATAAACTACAAAGAAATCATCGAACTACAAGTCTTATTCAAGTAAGTGATACAATGAAGAGGAAACTCGTTTGGGTATAATTACTCAATTCATTCGAGTTGAGAACGTTACTTTATCAAAAATACTTTTCAGGTACACTATAAATTCTTTATACATGCACTGCACATATTCAGTATTGCCGTGTGCGTTATTTGTACAGAATGGTGTGAACTGATTTTGGTGGCAACTGTAAGTGGATTTTTCCTCTCCTTGGATCATGAATAGCGACGTTCTCGTCTCTTGTGGCACTGAAATGAAACGAGCTGTATTGAAACACAAGTCTTGCAATGAATATGTAAGAAATTGTTTCTGCAAAGTGCCCACGGTAAGTAAGAAAACAATATGCGAATTATCATTCGTCTTATTATTAAATCATAATTGGTTGTGAGTAGGGCAGCTGGAGTAGCGTCAGAAGAACACTAGAGTTTTCTTAATAATCGTAAGCTTTTGGTGCACGTGGAAGTACATTTGATTGGTCGTTATGAATTAAATTAAAATGCGTAATTTGAGTTCAAGATTTTCGCAATGATATCTTTCAGATAAAATCCTAGTTGCAGTTTGCAACCACTTTTAGTGGTCACAACTTCAATTTGACAAACTATTCCTTCGGTTTCCTTGATACCAGTGTGGAGTATTCTGAGCTAACATTTAGCTGCTACACTTACTTGTTATACATTACAATAATCATCTCTCGTTTGGGAGTTTCGAAAGCCTGAGCCTTGACTGACTTTTTCCCCTGAATAAGTCCTACCCTTATCGACCCTGGTGGTATGAACTTGCTGAAGTGCGTATTGGCGTAGTAAATCGGCTGTTTGTAAAATTCATCGACTTCCGCATTCACGATAATTGCAGCATCCTTGTAGTTGGCTCGACAATTGGGCCCGCCATATATGTCCACAGCGAGGTTCCAGTCCACCCAACCAGTTACCCAGTAGTCAAAATTCTGCAATATCGATATTTTTTTTTATTACGAACCATCAATCTCTTCACTTAAACATCGTATTATTATAGTATTTTGAGACCAAATAGAATAAGCCTTCGTCGTGGGCTTCGATTACAGAGCACAGCCGATTTCAGCAATATATTTACGTACTTGGAATAGTTCCATTAAGTACAATTCTGCATAGTCCCAAGATCCCATAGAAATAAGTCCAGTGTCTGCTTGCGGACTCCCTGCAATAATCAGAATACTATAATGCCGTGCTATGGATCATTAGAAATCGTTGTGCACATTCGTCTGGTGCCAACATGATGTAACACGTATAAATTGTGGTGTGACTTACCCACAGAAATCTCTGTCATGATGAGGAACTTGTCAGGGTAATCTTGATGGATTTTTTCAACCATGCTTGTGGGATACAGTGTGTCCTCATACGTATGAATAGCAATGGCTCCTATGTAACTCGTGGCTAATTGGTTCTCAAACATTTCATCGATGAACGAATCCAGGTTTGATCTTACGTCGTCGTAGGTAAGAATAAGAGTTCTATTATGCTTTGATGTACTGATGGTTGGACCAAGATTATTCGCAACCCACTTGCTGATGTTTTTTGGTGTGAAACCCATAGCTATAAAGTTCGATAAGTTCTGGGCACCAATATAGGGTTCGTTACCCGTTGATAGGGCCCACATTTCTAGCCCGTGATCTTTGTATTGGTTCAAAAACTTTAGAAGATAGTTGGCGTAAACCTGGTAGTATTCTTCTCGTAGAAATCCTGTCAATTCAAGAAATTGCGGTTAAATGCAAATTTTTGCAAGAGAACCGATTTTCAACGAACTATTCACGGCACGAAAGATAATTTTGCGTTAAGCATGATATGATTTGAACTGTATAATACACACCGTAACCTGTATAATTATGATTTGTCCTCATCCAAGGTGGAGCAGTCCATGCTGCGGCCATAAATCTAAGGTCTGGATTAATTTCCAAAGCTCTTTTCATCACTGGAATCTTGTAGAGTAAGTCTTCGGGTGCTAGGCTGAAGTTTTCTAGTAGCACATCTCCTTCGTAATCATCGTAGGTATACGACCTTGTGGAGAAGTCAGTCCCACCAATCGGAACACGTCCAAAATTGTAATTACTACCTTCCTTGCTGAAGTATGTTCTAGAAATTGGTCATCATAAAATGTACTGACGAATCAATATTACTTTTACATAATCGAGAATTGCTCATGTCGATGCGAGAATAGTTTCCAAGCTCTTGACGGTATAATATGACTGGTGGTCGACTCCATAAAGTGTCCAATCATATTTTATCTTATGACAATACACTGTAGCTGTATAGATAGATATTCCGTCTATAGTCTTATGTTGCTGATTAATGGACGTAATGATTTTCAAACAAACGTTTATTTTGATAATAGTCACTCTCAACACACGCAACAATTCGGTTCACAAGCTTCGCCGGACATAAGTAAGGTACGTGAGATTATAGCCTTAGCCTGATTTCAGTAATTGCAAACTGGTCTGTTATTTGTTGGGTTTTGTTACAATTATTACCAAACCTCATTAAATTTTCCTGAGCCCCTGGACTCAAGTTCATTATGTTTATGCACGCTGAGTCACTGAAAGAGCCGCCAAAGCCATAAATTGGTTGAAGAATGGTGCCAGGGTCTAGTCGGTAACTGTGATAATCAGCAGGAAATTCCTCGCTAAAAACGCCATCGGTTTTGAAAAACCTCAAGCCGTTTCTAGACGACGTATATCGGATGTAGAAACCAACGTCTGGAACCTCGGGTACTGGAGTGCTGTCGCAATAGGTAGCATTGCATACACAGACTGTTCCATTGTTTCCAAAATCGCGAGGTACACAAGGATTACTTCGTGCTGCAAATTTCAGTATTCAATGATAAATGAGTACTTCTCTGAATACCTTATATGATTAAGGCCTTAGGCCACTCTAGAGGCCGAAAGAAATAGGCTTTTTGGGGATTTTTTTCAGAAATACTACAAACTAAATCGAGATAACAGAAACGTGATTTTATTATTCATATCAGTGACTGTTTACAATAATTTTTTTGATGCGATTTATTTCAAAATGGCGGCTGTGCAGCGTTTTTGCGACGAGGTCTCGTTCTTTTCGGGGTCCACGGCCGGACTAACAGCTCCTGTAATTTTTTTAATCATAATCAGTCAATGAATTTTTTTGATTATATATAATAACTGCTATGGAAGCACGTAGGATTTTTTTTATATTGCGGAGTTCATTTGTTATTAACAATTATCTGACAATTTCTTAGGCAAGTTCTTCACTTTCCACTTTAGAAGTGCGCCATTTTGCCAAAAATCAATATATCGCAAAAATCCTACGTACTTTTATAGCAGTTATTATATATAATAAAAAAAATTCATTGGCTCATTATGATTAAAAAAATTACAGGAGCTGTTAGTCCGGCCGTGGATCCCGAAAAAAAGCAGACGTCGTCGCAAAAACGCTGCACAGCCGCCATTTTGAAATAAATTGCTTAAAAAAAATTATTGTAAACAGTCACTGATATGAATAATAAAATCACGTTTCTGTTATCTCGATTTATTTTGTAGTATTTCTGAAAACAAATCCCCAAAAAGCCTATTTTTTTCGGCCTCTAGAGTGGTCTAAGGCCTTAAAAAATGTCGCCACCGGGTAGAATCGCATGAGAACAAATGATGTCAAATAATTGTTTGACTTGGGTGTTCATAGATCATTTAATTTGAGTTTTAAGGTAACTTTCGCACACGAAGAACATTCAATAATTTGACGAATTGAGTCTGGTACTCACCTGTGTATATCCACGTAGCCAGTAAGAGGATGCAACGACGCATGACTTTTCTCACGTTGATTACTCACTCTAAGATAAGTTTTCTACAACCGCAGGCAATAATAATTATTTGCAGTGTTACTTATTACGAGTGAGCGACGTTAATAGAAAAAAAAAATATTGAAATAATGAAATAATGAAAGATAAACTTTCGACGAATGACGTTTGCAGTGTAATAAATTTCTTGAATCTGACGTTAAATGTAAAGTGTGCCACCTGGGTAAGCACTGATCAGTTGATTAGGTTCATCGCCTGAACTCTGAGCAAACATTAAAATATCATAATATACTATGTCAATCTACACAAAGATACACAAACATGCATGAATAACAAATATTCCACCTCATTTATGTTTTGGATGGGAAGTTCCATTTTTAGAGAGAAGTTAAGCTCTGTCATCTGAACAGCAAACGATATTAAATATTATTGCAAGTGTTCACAACAAAAGGATAATATTCACATTATTTGAAATACAAATAAAATGATGTAACCATATTGTTACTAATGTTTCGTTTACAAAATTAATCTGTACAATGCAGTATATCGAGTCCACTTGAAATTCGTAGAAATGTAATAAAGCAATTAACGTCACCCAGTAAAACGTTAAATTTGTTAAACGTAGACACTAACGTGAGGATTTGGATGAAAAAACAGTTAGCACAAGGCTTTATGATGTTTCAATTTTTTTCCCAATACCTGTGTAAACAAAAAGACTGAATGCTTAAGCCTCAGTGAAGTGACGTGTCTAAATAAAATATTTACAGCTCGAAATAACTTTTGTGTGACTGTTTGTTCGAATTTTCAGGATAAACTTACGTTACCTACTTCGGAAATGGTTGTAAAACGTGACATGATTCTATAGTTCGACTAGAAATTTTATTCTTCACCTGCAAAATTACATCCATATATAATTTAGGGACAGTTATAGAAACGTCAGGTAAAGAATGTTAAAAAAAAGTTTCTGAACCAGTGTTCAGTTCACAATAACCATAACAATTTATGGTTAAAAAATAATTCTTACAAAATTTTTGGCTTTTGTATGCAGCAATCTGTAATGTCATACTATTGTGTTTCCGAAGAGTTATTCATAAATATTGGTCTGTGGGTTGGAATTCAAGCTTGAAAATACCCTCGATATTTGGACACAGTTTCAGAAACCCCAATTCATTTTATTTTGTTATTTTAAAACTTAAATTTTCATCCATTCAGCCTTACCTTTTCTAGCACTATTCTCATCAACGCGACAACTCTCTATCCACGACGAGCACTTCAAATGCACCTGGAATCAAACAAGTGCGCAATAGTGGCTGAGTGATGTAGTAAAGTTCAACTTGCACTGTGTATCATTTTCTGCCATGCCTACTTTTTATCTATTTTCACTGCGCAATAGTGTTTTATGTACTACATACTCGTACATAGCATTGTTATTAAAAAAAAAGTCAAACGCCTGCAACTGCCATGCAGATTAATGTCAATATCAATATCTCGTAGATGAGTATAAAAATATAACTGCAACGTATACAACTTTGTTGACATAGTTGTCTATATAAGTCCAGCAAAAAATATTTTTGTAAAAGTAGCGACACACTATGTAAATGCGATCAACGTTTAACAAGCATGAGCGTTACTAGTTTGTGGAACAAATTGTCTCAGAAGCTTGAATATTAATTCTATTTTAGTTTTGCCAAATTGTATTCTACAAGCATAAAAAATCTTTAGAAATCTAAATAACAGGTATATTTTATTTCTAAACTACCTGCAAGAACAAATTCCATACGTACCTGTGTGAGGAACTTATATTTGTATGAAACAATCATGGAATTTATTTCCTATCGTGTGGAATTTTTTTGCTAGCTATGTTAATTTTCTTTACGGAATATTAAATAACGAAAAACCTTTATTCCTCAGTTATTGTGTTGGAATCTTCAGGAAAAATAATCGGTAACCGAAAAAAGTGCATTTATTCATAATCTGCGTTCACTTGGAACTCAATTCTGGTCTTTTGTCGACTAATCAACACAGCTGCATACAATACGTGTACATTGAATATTTCAACAGCTTGTACTCAATAAAAGGTAAATAGAAACGGAGATATTTTATTAAACGGAGTGATTCAGAGGTTAACTTGAAGTGCACGTATTGCAGCAGGCATTCCATACCTGATCAAATGGTTTCCTTATTATTCTGGTTTCAATTGATTTCCTCTTTAGAATTTCTGATTTTTTCAAATTCTCTTATCACGGACAGAATCAGAGAAGTGAGCCTTTTTATCTAATATCATGCATTACACAATTATATGATATTATCGATTGATATCCATGTTAGACCGGCTCATTCATTGATCAACTGATTACATTTTTAGCAGTACTTTTATACAAGTAAAACATTTGAGCGATTCGATGAATTGGGTTTGAAAATTTATCTGTGTATATCCACGTGGCCAGTAAGAAGATACAACGTAGCATAATCTTGCATTTCAATCTGTTCAAAATTAGACCGATGGTTACATTCGCCTGCTTCTGAGCAGCGAGCCTGAGATGCAAAACTCACGATTCTCTGATAACTCAGTGTAATGAAATTACTACAAAAATTGTTTTATGTTTAAGGCACTCATGTTTTGATAGGTACTCTGTACGCGTGAGAACAAACCTTGTCATTGGAACGAGAGGGAAGAGCTCAGAGTGACTGATTTTTTGCAATACGCCAACTATATATAAGCATTCACCACCATCTAAATCAAAAATGCTAATCACGCAGAATGACGTCATTTTCATTTAGTTTTCATAGTTCGTCGAATTGCGTAGTCCATACTTTTCTTGGCCACTACACTCGGATATTTGAAAAAAAAGAAATATCGAACAACACGAACTGTACACGTATTTTCGAGGACAATCTCTCGAGTTCTGTAAAGGCCGATGAACTGTGTTTGAAGGTACTTAAAAGGTTCGACAATACTAACGCCGTTGCCCACCTAGGACGAAATCATTTTCTTAATAATCTTGAAGGCTCACCGTACAAAAACGGCTGCATGAAACTAAACAAACGCTTTTTGTCACAAGCGCCTGTAGGGTGGACTGAGGCCACCCCTATACGCCACTACCGAGATATCGGGATAGGAGAAAGTACGAGTGCCACTTTGCCTAACATTATTTCAAGTTCTGAAATTCAATCTAAAGCCCCTTTACCGTGAATATTCTACGTTGTGGAATTTTGAATGACTCAAGTATTCTAGTTTCAGAGACAGTCTCCCGGTGAGAACGGTCAAACGAAGTGACGATGCAGAGCCCTTTGCTGCCTAACTAATGCGACAAAGGTATGACCAAGAGAAGTGCTTCACTGCCTACTGGTGACGATCGCTCTGAGGCGCCTTTATTCATACCAAAGACTGGATGGTCAAGCGTAATCGCGAATAGCCACATCGTTGACTGGAGATGTATAAAGACTGCTAGTCTAACGAGGCTTTCCGTAACCGAAAATGAAGGACGTGAATGCATCGTCAAGCAGCGCCCTGTGCATCGCGCATCTCAACACGATGGACAATCGGTATGTAAAGACGACGAGATTTTAATTATAAAGATTTAATCGAGGTGATTAGTTTCTCAGCCAAATTCAGCAATGATAACTAGGTAGGAAATACTTCGTTTTTTTTTGCTGTGACTCTTGATCCGTTGCTGGTGACGTATTCGGACTGCGCGCAATCGGTTTTGCTTACAAAATTACGTTTTTACGGCATGGGCATTGAAAAGTCCACTTTTTGTGACAGTTTTCGTTCCGTAAAGTGACGCTTTATACGGCAGCGAACAAAGTCTTTATTCCGCAGTTTTGATGCGCAGTTCGAAGTGCGCATCCCAAAGTGCCGAATAAAGTAGCTTCGTCGAACAGATCGCGACATAACCTCACTCTTCGTTTTGCATTTCAATGCCCGTAAAAAATATTGTATGTGGCATGTCCGTGAACCGTTTTTTGGCTCGGATATTTTCGATACTCGCTTTCGGCTCGCCTTCAGCTCGTCCTGAAATCTTTATCCTTGCCAAAAAACGGGCGGTTGACAGGCATGCCACATAAATAGCTGCACATAAAAATGCAGAAGGCTGAGCCTTGCTTTTTTGTTGAAATGAAAATCATTTGTTTCAGAATCGATTTGTACGACTCTTTGTTGACGAATTGGACCATAAACAACGCAGAAAAGCCGTGACACTAACGACGGACGGAACTTTCATGGGATACAAAGATGACACACTGGAAGTTCTTTATTCATTTATTCTAATTCGTGTAACATGTAACATGACAATATTATATATATCGTGTACTGCAAAGGTGCATTGCACCTGTGCGCAGGGCATAACCGGAAGTATGCTGACAAACTTCATTGATTACTATCTCATATACAACTTTTCACATGCTACACGAAGTATTATGTATTGCACTCCTTGATCCTGAGATAATAGTCAGGTTGACTATATAATGTTCGATCATATTTTATTGTTTTTGATGATGTTTTTTATCGATGAGCAAAATCTTTAAAAATTATACACCGACGCCCAAACACTTGTACTATAATTAAGGAATGATAAATATACTGAAACTGAACTGAAACGTTTTTCTCTGTCGATGTTTTATTTACCTTCCCCATCTCTTCAACAACCTGGAATATATTTCAGGTTTTTCAGAGCTTCCATTCAAACTGTAGTTCGCCAGCGGTCGAGAATACGAAATCAATTGCTCTCGCGGCATAACATCGGCACACGGAAGTGAACAAAATTTTTCCATTTTGAGGATTTTGAATGAAAATCCAGAGAGGTGAGCCTATCTTGTTTTCTTGAGGAACAATCGTTTGTCTCGGTATCGATTTCTATGAAGCTTTGAAAACAATTTAAACGTGCAGGGGTCAGCAAACCCATCAGAATAAGCGTAGGCACGACGGCGGAGAAATGTGAATGACATCAGTTTTTCGGCTGTAACTTTTGAGAACTTGCTGACAGCGTATTAAGACTGCGTTTAATCGATTTCTCTCGTTAAATTACGTCGGAATAGTGCCCTACAGAATTCATTGCAGCACTTTTCAAAGTCGTCGAAATTTTCGCCAAAAATGCAAAGGGGTTAGCCTTGGATTTTTTTTGGCTGAAAAATCATTTGTCTGGGAATCGATCCGTATGACGCTTTTTAGACTAATTCGACGCCCAGGAACTCAGAAAACACATGAAAAATAGCCTAGGACCAGCAGCAGAGAAATGACGATGAAAATCTGCAGTTTTTCGGCTGTAACTTTGCAGGTGTTGCTCGCAGCGTATCGGGACTGCGATTAATCGATTCCTCTCGCAAAATCACGTCGGAATAGTACCCTTAAGAATTAATTGCAGCACTTTTCAAAGTCGTCGAAATTTTCGCCAAAAATGCAAAGGGGTTAGCCTTGGATTTTTTTTGGCCGAAAAATCTTTTGTCTGGGAATCGATCCGTATGACGCTTTTTGGACTAATTCGACGCCCAGGAACTCAGAAAACACATGAAAAATAGCCTATGACCAGCAGCAGAGAAATGACGATGAAAATCTGCAGTTTTTCGGCTGTAACTTTGCAGGTGTTGCTCGCAGCGTATCGGGACTGCGATTAATCGATTCCTCTCGCAAAATCACGTCGGAATAGTACCCTAAAGAATTAATTGCAGCACTTTTCAAAGTCGTCGAAATTTTCGCCAAAAATGCAAAGGGGTTAGCCTTGGATTTTTTTTGGCCGGAAAATCTTTTGTCTGGGAATCGATCCGTATGACGCTTTTTAGACTAATTCGACGCCCAGGAACTCAGAAAACACATGAAAAATAGCCTAGGACCAGCAGCAGAGAAATGACGATGAAAATCTGCAGTTTTTCGGCTGTAACTTTGCAGGTGTTGCTCGCAGCGTATCAGGACTGCGATTAATCGATTCCTCTCGCAAAATCACGTCGGAATAGTACCCTAAAGAATTAATTGCAGAACTTTTCAAAGTCGTCGAAATTTTCGCCAAAAATGCAAAGGGGTTAGCCTTGGATTTTTTTTGGCCGAAAAATCTTTTGTCTGGGAATCGATCCGTATGACGCTTTTTAGACTAATTCGACGCCCAGGAACTCAGAAAACACATCAAAAATAGCCTAGGACCAGCAGCAGAGAAATGACGATGAAAATCTGCAGTTTTTCGGCTGTAACTTTGCAGGTGTTGCTCGCAGCGTATCGGGACTGCGATTAATCGATTCCTCTCGCAAAATAACGTCGGAATAGTACCCTGAAGAATCAATTGCAGCACTTTTCAAAGTCGTCGAAATTTTCGCCAAAAATGCAAAGGGGTTAGCCTTGGATTTTTTTTGGCCAAAAAATCTTTTGTCTAGGAATCGATCCGTATGACGCTTTTTAGACTAATTCGACGCCCAGGAACTCAGAAAACACATGAAAAATAGCCTAGGACCAGCAGCAGAGAAATGACGATGAAAATCTGCAGTTTTTCGGCTGTAACTTTGCAGGTGTTGCTCGCAGCGTATCGGGACTGCGATTAATCGATTCCTCTCGCAAAATAACGTCGGAATAGTACCCTGAAGAATCAATTGCAGCACTTTTCAAAGTCGTCGAAATTTTCGCCAAAAATGCAAAGGGGTTAGCCTTGGATTTTTTTTGGCCAAAAAATCTTTTGTCTAGGAATCGATCCGTATGACGCTTTTTAGACTAATTCGACGCCCAGGAACTCAGAAAACACATGAAAAATAGCCTAGGACCAGCAGCAGAGAAATGACGATGAAAATCTGCAGTTTTTCGGCTGTAACTTTGCAGGTGTTGCTCGCAGCGTATCGGGACTGCGATTAATCGATTCCTCTCGCAAAATAACGTCGGAATAGTACCCTGAAGAATCATGTGCAGCACTTTTCAAAGTCGTCGAAATTTTCGCCAAAAATGCAAAGGGGTTAGCCTTGGATTTTTTTTGGCCAAAAAATCTTTTGTCTAGGAATCGATCCGTATGACGCTTTTTAGACTAATTCGACGCCCAGGAACTCAGAAAACACATGAAAAATAGCCTAGGACCAGCAGCAGAGAAATGACGATGAAAATCTGCAGTTTTTCGGCTGTAACTTTGCAGGTGTTGCTCGCAGCGTATCGGGACTGCGATTAATCGATTCCTCTCGCAAAATCACGTCGGAATAGTACCCTAAAGAATCAATTGCAGCACTTTTCAAAGTCGTCGAAATTTTCGCAAAAAATGCAAAGGGGTTAGCCTTGGATTTTTTTTGTCCGAAAATTCTTTTGTCTGGGAATCGATCGGTATGACGCTTTTTAGACTAATTCGACGCCCAGAAACTCAGAAAACACATGAAAAATAGCCTAGGACCAGCAGCAGAGAAATGACGATGAAAATCTGCAGTTTTTCGGCTGTAACTTTGCAGGTGTTGCTCGCAGCGTATCGGGACTGCGATTAATCGATTCCTCTCGCAAAATCACGTCGGAATAGTACCCTAAAGAATTAATTGCAGAACTTTTCAAAGTCGTCGAAATTTTCGCCAAAAATGCAAAGAGGTTAGCCTTGGATTATTTTTGGCCGAAAAATCTTTTGTCTGGGAATCGGTCCGTATGACGCTTTTTAGACTAATTCGACGCCCAGGAACTCAGAAAACACATGAAAAATAGCCTAGGACCAGCAGCAGAGAAATGACGATGAAAATCTGCAGTTTTTCGGCTGTAACTCTGCAGGTGTTGCTCGCAGCGTATCGGGACTGCGATTAATCGATTCCTCTCGCAAAATCACGTCGGAATAGTACCCTTAAGAATTAATTGCAGCACTTTTCAAAGTCGTCGAAATTTTCGCCAAAAATGCAAAGGGGTTAGCCTTGGATTTTTTGTGGCCGAAAAATCTTTTGTCTGGGAATCGATCCGTATGACGCTTTTTAGACTAATTCGACGCCCAGGAACTCAGAAAACACATGAAAAATAGCCTAGGACCAGCAGCAGAGAAATGACGATGAAAATCTGCAGTTTTTCGGCTGTAACTTTGCAGGTGTTGCTCGCAGCGTATCGGGACTGCGATTAATCGATTCCTCTCGCAAAATCACGTCGGAATAGTACCCTAAAGAATCAATTGCAGAACTTTTCAAAGTCGTCGAAATTTTCGCCAATAATGCAAAGGGGTTAGCCTTGGATTTTTTTTGGCCGAAAAATCTTTTGTCTAGGAATCAGTCCGTATGACGCTTTTCAGACTAATTCGACGCCCAGGAACTCAGAAAACACATGAAAAATAGCCTAGGACCAGCAGCAGAAAAATGACGATAAAAATCTGCAGTTTTTCGGCTGTAACTTTGCAGGTGTTGCTCGCAGCGTATCGGGACTGCGATTAATCGATTCCTCTCGCAAAATCACGTCGGAATAGTACCCTAAAGAATTAATTGCAGCTTTTTTCAAAGTCGTCGAAATTTTCGCCAAAAATGCAAAGGGGTTAGCCTTGGATTTTTTTTGGCCGAAAAATCTTTTGTCTGGGAATCGATCCGTATGACGCTTTTCAGACTAATTCAACGCCCAGGAACTCAGAAAACATATAAAAAATAGCCTAGGACCAGCAGCAGAAAAATGACGATGAGAATCTGCAGTTTTTCGGCTGTAACTTTGCAGGTGTTGCTCGCAGCGTATCGGGACTGCGATTAATCGATTCCTCTCGCAAAATCACGTCGGAATAGTACCCTAAAGAATTAATTGCAGCACTTTTCGAAGTCGTCGAAATTTTCGCCAAAAATGCAAAGGGGTTAGCCTTGGATTATTTTTGGCCGAAAAATCTTTTGTCTGGGAATCAGTCCGTATGACGCTTTTTGGACTAATTCGACGCCCAGGAACTCGGAAAACACATGAAAAATAGCCTAGGACCAGCAGCAGAAAAATGACGATGAAAATCTGCAGTTTTCCGGCTGTAACATTGCAGGTGTTGCTCGCAGCGTATCGGGACTGCGATTAATCGATTCCTCTCGCAAAATCACGTCGGAATAGTACCTTAAAGAATTAATTGCAGAACTTTTCAAAGTCGTCGAAATTTTCGCCGAAAATGCAAAGGGGTTAGCCTTGGATTTTTTTTGGCCGAAAAATCTTTTGTCTGGGAATCAATCTGTATGACGCTTTTCAGACTAATTCGACGCCCAGGAACTCAGAGAACACATGAAAAATAGCCTAGGACCAGCAGCAGAAAAATGACGATGAAAATCTGCAGTTTTTCGGCTGTAACTTTGCAGGTGTTGCTCGCAGCGTATCGGGACTGCGATTAATCGATTCCTCTCGCAAAATCACGTCGGAATAGTACCTACAAGAATTAATTGCAGAACTTTTCAAAGTCGTCGAAATTTTCGCCAAAAATGCAAAGGGGTTAGCCTTGGATTTTTTTTGGCCGAAAAATCTTTTGTCTGGGAATCGATCCGTATGACGCTTTTCAGACTATTCGACGCCCAGGAACTCAGAGAACACATGAAAAATAGCCTAGGACCAGCAGCACAGAAATGACGATGAAAATCTGCAGTTTTTCGGCTGTAACATTGCAGGTGTTGCTCGCAGCGTATCGGGACTGCGATTAATCGATTCCTCTCGCAAAATCACGTCGGAATAGTACCTTAAAGAATTAATTGCAGAACTTTTCAAAGTCGTCAAAATTTTCGCCGAAAATGCAAAGGGGTTAGCCTTGGATTTTTTTTGGCCGAAAAATCTTTTGTCTGGGAATCAATCTGTATGACGCTTTTCAGACTAATTCGACGCCCAGGAACTCAGAGAACACATGAAAAATAGCCTAGGACCAGCAGCAGAAAAATGACGATGAAAATCTGCAGTTTTTCGGCTGTAACTTTGCAGGTGTTGCTCGCAGCGTATCGGGACTGCGATTAATCGATTCCTCTCGCAAAATCACGTCGGAATAGTACCCTAAAGAATTAATTGCAGAACATTTTAAAGTCGTCGAAATACTCGCCAAAAATGCAAAGGGGTTAGCCTTGGATTTTTTTTGGCCGAAAAATTTTTTGTCTAGGAATCGATCCGTATGACGCTTTTCAGACTAATTCGACGCCCAGGAACTCAGAAAACATATGAAAAATAGCCTAGGACCAGCAGCAGAAAAATGACGATGAAAATCTGCAGTTTTTCGGCTGTAACTTTGCAGGTGTTGCTCGCAGCGTATCGGGACTGCGAATAATCGATTCCTCTCGCAAAATCACGTCGGAATAGTACCCTAAAGAATTAATTGCAGCTTTTTTCAAAGTCGTCGAAATTTTCGCCAAAAATGCAAAGGGGTTAGCCTTGGATTATTTTTGGCCGAAAAATCTTTCATCTGGGAATCAGTCCGTATGACGCTTTTTAGACTAATTCGACGCCCAGGAACTCAGAAAACACATGAAAAATAGCCTAGGACCAGCAGCACAGAAATGACGATGAAAATCTGCAGTTTTTCGGCTGTAACTTTGCAGGTGTTGCTCGCAGCGTATCGGGACTGCGATTAATCGATTCCTCTTGCAAAATCACGTCGGAATAGTACCCTAAAGAATTAATTGCAGCACTTTTCAAAGTCGTCGAAATTTTCGCCAAAAATGCAAAGGGGTTAGCCTTGGATTTTTTTTGGCCGAAAAATCTTTTGTCTGGGAATCGATCCGTATGACGCTTTTCAGACTAATTCAATGCCCAGGAACTCAGAAAACCCATAAAAAATAGCCTAGGACCAGCAGCAGAAAAATGACGATGAGAATCTGCAGTTTTTCGGCTGTAACTTTGCAGGTGTTGCTCGCAGCGTATCGGGACTGCGATTATTCGATTCCTCTCGCAAAATCACGTCGGAATAGTACCCTAAAGAATTAATTGCAGCACTTTTCGAAGTCGTCGAAATTTTCGCCAAAAATGCAAAGGGGTTAGCCTTGGATTATTTTTGGCCGAAAAATCTTTTGTCTGGGAATCAGTCCGTATGACGCTTTTTAGACTAATTCGACGCCCAGGAACTCAGAAAACACATGAAAAATAGCCTAGGACCAGCAGCACAGAAATGACGATGAAAATCTGCAGTTTTTCGGCTGTAACATTGCAGGTGTTGCTCGCAGCGTATCGGGACTGCGATTAATCGATTCCTCTCGCAAAATCACGTCGGAATAGTACCTTAAAGAATTAATTGCAGAACTTTTCAAAGTCGTCAAAATTTTCGCCGAAAATGCAAAGGGGTTAGCCTTGGATTTTTTTTGGCCGAAAAATCTTTTGTCTGGGAATCAATCTGTATGACGCTTTTCAGACTAATTCGACGCCCAGGAACTCAGAGAACACATGAAAAATAGCCTAGGACCAGCAGCAGAAAAATGACGATGAAAATCTGCAGTTTTTCGGCTGTAACTTTGCAGGTGTTGCTCGCAGCGTATCGGGACTGCGATTAATCGATTCCTCTCGCAAAATCACGTCGGAATAGTACCCTAAAGAATTAATTGCAGAACATTTTAAAGTCGTCGAAATACTCGCCAAAAATGCAAAGGGGTTAGCCTTGGATTTTTTTTGGCCGAAAAATCTTTTGTCTGGGAATCGATCCGTATGACGCTTTTCAGACTAATTCGACGCCCAGGAACTCAGAAAACATATGAAAAATAGCCTAGGACCAGCAGCAGAAAAATGACGATGAAAATCTGCAGTTTTTCGGCTGTAACTTTGCAGGTGTTGCTCGCAGCGTATCGGGACTGCGATTAATCGATTCCTCTTGCAAAATCACGTCGGAATAGTACCCTAAAGAATTAATTGCAGCACTTTTCAAAGTCGTCGAAATTTTCGCCAAAAATGCAAAGGGGTTAGCCTTGGATTTTTTTTGGCCGAAAAATCTTTTGTCTGGGAATCGATCCGTATGACGCTTTTCAGACTAATTCAATGCCCAGGAACTCAGAAAACCCATAAAAAATAGCCTAGGACCAGCAGCAGAAAAATGACGATGAGAATCTGCAGTTTTTCGGCTGTAACTTTGCAGGTGTTGCTCGCAGCGTATCGGGACTGCGATTAATCGATTCCTCTCGCAAAATCACGTCGGAATAGTACCCTAAAGAATTAATTGCAGCACTTTTCGAAGTCGTCGAAATTTTCGCCAAAAATGCAAAGGGGTTAGCCTTGGATTATTTTTGGCCGAAAAATCTTTTGTCTGGGAATCAGTCCGTATGACGCTTTTTGGACTAATTCGACGCCCAGGAACTCAGAAAACACATGAAAAATAGCCTAGGACCAGCAGCAGAAAAATGACGATGAAAATCTGCAGTTTTTCGGCTGTAACATTGCAGGTGTTGCTCGCAGCGTATCGGGACTGCGATTAATCGATTCCTCTCGCAAAATCACGTCGGAATAGTACCTTAAAGAATTAATTGCAGAACTTTTCAAAGTCGTCGAAATTTTCGCCGAAAATGCAAAGGGGTTAGCCTTGGATTTTTTTTGGCCGAAAAATCTTTTGTCTGGGAATCAATCTGTATGACGCTTTTCAGACTAATTCGACGCCCAGGAACTCAGAGAACACATGAAAAATAGCCTAGGACCAGCAGCGGAAAAATGACGATGAAAATCTGCAGTTTTTCGGCTGTAACTTTGCAGGTGTTGCTCGCAGCGTATCGGGACTGCGATTAATCGATTCCTCTCGCAAAATCACGTCGGAATAGTACCTACAAGAATTAATTGCAGAACTTTTCAAAGTCGTCGAAATTTTCGCCAAAAATGCAAAGGGGTTAGCCTTGGATTTTTTTTGGCCGAAAAATCTTTTGTCTGGGAATCGATCCGTATGACGCTTTTCAGACTAATTCGACGCCCAGGAACTCAGAGAACACATGAAAAATAGCCTAGGACCAGCAGCAGAAAAATGACGATGAAAATCTGCAGTTTTTCGGCTGTAACTTTGCAGGTGTTGCTCGCAGCGTATCGGGACTGCGAATAATCGATTCCTCTCGCAAAATCACGTCGGAATAGTACCCTAAAGAATTAATTGCAGCTTTTTTCAAAGTCGTCGAAATTTTCGCCAAAAATGCAAAGGGGTTAGCCTTGGATTATTTTTGGCCGAAAAATCTTTCATCTGGGAATCAGTCCGTATGACGCTTTTTAGACTAATTCGACGCCCAGGAACTCAGAAAACACATGAAAAATAGCCTAGGACCAGCAGCACAGAAATGACGATGAAAATCTGCAGTTTTTCGGCTGTAACTTTGCAGGTGTTGCTCGCAGCGTATCGGGACTGCGATTAATCGATTCCTCTTGCAAAATCACGTCGGAATAGTACCCTAAAGAATTAATTGCAGCACTTTTCAAAGTCGTCGAAATTTTCGCCAAAAATGCAAAGGGGTTAGCCTTGGATTTTTTTTGGCCGAAAAATCTTTTGTCTGGGAATCGATCCGTATGACGCTTTTCAGACTAATTCAATGCCCAGGAACTCAGAAAACCCATAAAAAATAGCCTAGGACCAGCAGCAGAAAAATGACGATGAGAATCTGCAGTTTTTCGGCTGTAACTTTGCAGGTGTTGCTCGCAGCGTATCGGGACTGCGATTAATCGATTCCTCTCGCAAAATCACGTCGGAATAGTACCCTAAAGAATTAATTGCAGCACTTTTCGAAGTCGTCGAAATTTTCGCCAAAAATGCAAAGGGGTTAGCCTTGGATTATTTTTGGCCGAAAAATCTTTTGTCTGGGAATCAGTCCGTATGACGCTTTTTAGACTAATTCGACGCCCAGGAACTCAGAAAACACATGAAAAATAGCCTAGGACCAGCAGCACAGAAATGACGATGAAAATCTGCAGTTTTTCGGCTGTAACTTTGCAGGTGTTGCTCGCAGCGTATCGGGACTGCGATTAATCGATTCCTCTCGCAAAATCACGTCGGAATAGTACCTTAAAGAATTAATTGCAGAACTTTTCAAAGTCGTCAAAATTTTCGCCGAAAATGCAAAGGGGTTAGCCTTGGATTTTTTTTGGCCGAAAAATCTTTTGTCTGGGAATCAATCTGTATGACGCTTTTCAGACTAATTCGACGCCCAGGAACTCAGAGAACACATGAAAAATAGCCTAGGACCAGCAGCAGAAAAATGACGATGAAAATCTGCAGTTTTTCGGCTGTAACTTTGCAGGTGTTGCTCGCAGCGTATCGGGACTGCGATTAATCGATTCCTCTCGCAAAATCACGTCGGAATAGTACCCTAAAGAATTAATTGCAGAACATTTTAAAGTCGTCGAAATACTCGCCAAAAATGCAAAGGGGTTAGCCTTGGATTTTTTTTGGCCGAAAAATCTTTTGTCTGGGAATCGATCCGTATGACGCTTTTCAGACTAATTCGACGCCCAGGAACTCAGAAAACATATGAAAAATAGCCTAGGACCAGCAGCAGAAAAATGACGATGAAAATCTGCAGTTTTTCGGCTGTAACTTTGCAGGTGTTGCTCGCAGCGTATCGGGACTGCGAATAATCGATTCCTCTCGCAAAATCACGTCGGAATAGTACCCTAAAGAATTAATTGCAGCTTTTTTCAAAGTCGTCGAAATTTTCGCCAAAAATGCAAAGGGGTTAGCCTTGGATTATTTTTGGCCGAAAAATCTTTCATCTGGGAATCAGTCCGTATGACGCTTTTTAGACTAATTCGACGCCCAGGAACTCAGAAAACACATGAAAAATAGCCTAGGACCAGCAGCACAGAAATGACGATGAAAATCTGCAGTTTTTCGGCTGTAACTTTGCAGGTGTTGCTCGCAGCGTATCGGGACTGCGATTAATCGATTCCTCTTGCAAAATCACGTCGGAATAGTACCCTAAAGAATTAATTGCAGCACTTTTCAAAGTCGTCGAAATTTTCGCCAAAAATGCAAAGGGGTTAGCCTTGGATTTTTTTTGGCCGAAAAATCTTTTGTCTGGGAATCGATCCGTATGACGCTTTTCAGACTAATTCAATGCCCAGGAACTCAGAAAACCCATAAAAAATAGCCTAGGACCAGCAGCAGAAAAATGACGATGAGAATCTGCAGTTTTTCGGCTGTAACTTTGCAGGTGTTGCTCGCAGCGTATCGGGACTGCGATTAATCGATTCCTCTCGCAAAATCACGTCGGAATAGTACCCTAAAGAATTAATTGCAGCACTTTTCGAAGTCGTCGAAATTTTCGCCAAAAATGCAAAGGGGTTAGCCTTGGATTATTTTTGGCCGAAAAATCTTTTGTCTGGGAATCAGTCCGTATGACGCTTTTTGGACTAATTCGACGCCCAGGAACTCAGAAAACACATGAAAAATAGCCTAGGACCAGCAGCAGAAAAATGACGATGAAAATCTGCAGTTTTTCGGCTGTAACATTGCAGGTGTTGCTCGCAGCGTATCGGGACTGCGATTAATCGATTCCTCTCGCAAAATCACGTCGGAATAGTACCTTAAAGAATTAATTGCAGAACTTTTCAAAGTCGTCGAAATTTTCGCCGAAAATGCAAAGGGGTTAGCCTTGGATTTTTTTTGGCCGAAAAATCTTTTGTCTGGGAATCAATCTGTATGACGCTTTTCAGACTAATTCGACGCCCAGGAACTCAGAGAACACATGAAAAATAGCCTAGGACCAGCAGCAGAAAAATGACGATGAAAATCTGCAGTTTTTCGGCTGTAACTTTGCAGGTGTTGCTCGCAGCGTATCGGGACTGCGATTAATCGATTCCTCTCGCAAAATCACGTCGGAATAGTACCCTAAAGAATTAATTGCAGAACTTTTCAAAGTCGTCGGAATTTTCGCCAAAAATGCAAACGGGTTAGCCTTGGATTTTTTTTGGCCGAAAAATCTTTTGTCTGGGAATCGATCCGTATGACGCTTTTCAGACTAATTCGACGCCCAGGAACTCAGAAAACATATGAAAAATAGCCTAGGACCAGCAGCAGAAAAATGACGATGAAAATCTGCAGTTTTTCGGCTGTAACTTTGCAGGTGTTGCTCGCAGCGTATCGGGACTGCGATTCATCGATTCCTCTCGCAAAATCACGTCGGAATAGTACCTAAAAGAATTAATTGCAGAACTTTTCAAAGTCGCCGGAATTTTCGCCAAAAATGCAAACGGGTTAGCCTTGGATTTTTTTTGGCCGAAAAATCTTTTGTCTGGGAATCAATCCGTATGACGCTTTTCAGACTAATTCGACGCCCAGGAACTCAGAAAACATATGAAAAATAGCCTAGGACCAGCAGCAGAAAAATGACGATGAAAATCTGCAGTTTTTCGGCTGTAACTTTGCAGGTGTTGCTCGCAGCGTATCGGGACTGCGATTCATCGATTCCTCTCGCAAAATCACGTCGGAATAGTACCTAAAAGAATTAATTGCAGAACTTTTCAAAGTCGTCGGAATTTTCGCCAAAAATGCAAACGGGTTAGCCTTGGATTTTTTTTGGCCGAAAAATCTTTTGTCTGGGAATCGATCCGTATGACGCTTTTCAGACTAATTCGACGCCCAGGAACTCAGAGAACACATGAAAAATAGCCTAGGACCAGCAGCAGAAAAATGACGATGAAAATCTGCAGTTTTTCGGCTGTAACTTTGCAGGTGTTGCTCGCAGCGTATCGGGACTGCGATTAATCGATTCCTCTCGCAAAATCACGTCGGAATAGTACCCTAAAGAATTAATTGCAGAACATTTTAAAGTCGTCGAAATACTCGCCAAAAATGCAAAGGGGTTAGCCTTGGATTTTTTTTGGCCGAAAAATCTTTTGTCTGGGAATCGATCCGTATGACGCTTTTCAGACTAATTCGACGCCCAGGAACTCAGAAAACATATGAAAAATAGCCTAGGACCAGCAGCAGAAAAATGACGATGAAAATCTGCAGTTTTTCGGCTGTAACTTTGCAGGTGTTGCTCGCAGCGTATCGGGACTGCGAATAATCGATTCCTCTCGCAAAATCACGTCGGAATAGTACCCTAAAGAATTAATTGCAGCTTTTTTCAAAGTCGTCGAAATTTTCGCCAAAAATGCAAAGGGGTTAGCCTTGGATTATTTTTGGCCGAAAAATCTTTCATCTGGGAATCAGTCCGTATGACGCTTTTTAGACTAATTCGACGCCCAGGAACTCAGAAAACACATGAAAAATAGCCTAGGACCAGCAGCACAGAAATGACGATGAAAATCTGCAGTTTTTCGGCTGTAACTTTGCAGGTGTTGCTCGCAGCGTATCGGGACTGCGATTAATCGATTCCTCTTGCAAAATCACGTCGGAATAGTACCCTAAAGAATTAATTGCAGCACTTTTCAAAGTCGTCGAAATTTTCGCCAAAAATGCAAAGGGGTTAGCCTTGGATTTTTTTTGGCCGAAAAATCTTTTGTCTGGGAATCGATCCGTATGACGCTTTTCAGACTAATTCAATGCCCAGGAACTCAGAAAACCCATAAAAAATAGCCTAGGACCAGCAGCAGAAAAATGACGATGAGAATCTGCAGTTTTTCGGCTGTAACTTTGCAGGTGTTGCTCGCAGCGTATCGGGACTGCGATTAATCGATTCCTCTCGCAAAATCACGTCGGAATAGTACCTACAAGAATTAATTGCAGAACTTTTCAAAGTCGTCGAAATTTTCGCCAAAAATGCAAAGGGGTTAGCCTTGGATTTTTTTTGGCCGAAAAATCTTTTGTCTGGGAATCGATCCGTATGACGCTTTTCAGACTAATTCGACGCCCAGGAACTCAGAGAACACATGAAAAATAGCCTAGGACCAGCAGCAGAAAAATGACGATGAAAATCTGCAGTTTTTCGGCTGTAACTTTGCAGGTGTTGCTCGCAGCGTATCGGGACTGCGATTCATCGATTCCTCTCGCAAAATCACGTCGGAATAGTACCTAAAAGAATTAATTGCAGAACTTTTCAAAGTCGTCGGAATTTTCGCCAAAAATGCAAACGGGTTAGCCTTGGATTTTTTTTGGCCGAAAAATCTTTTGTCTGGGAATAGATCCGTATGACGCTTTTCAGACTAATTCGACGCCCAGGAACTCAGAGAACACATGAAAAATAGCCTAGGACCAGCAGCAGAAAAATGACGATGAAAATCTGCAGTTTTTCGGCTGTAACTTTGCAGGTGTTGCTCGCAGCGTATCGGGACTGCGAATAATCGATTCCTCTCGCAAAATCACGTCGGAATAGTACCCTAAAGAATTAATTGCAGAACTTTTCAAAGTCGTCAAAATTTTCGCCAAAAATGCAAAGGGGTTAGCCTTGGATTTTTTTTGGCCGAAAAATCTTTTGTCTGGGAATCAATCTGTATGACGCTTTTCAGACTAATTCGACGCCCAGGAACTCAGAGAACACATGAAAAATAGCCTAGGACCAGCAGCAGAAAAATGACGATGAAAATCTGCAGTTTTTCGGCTGTAACTTTGCAGGTGTTGCTCGCAGCGTATCGGGACTGCGATTAATCGATTCCTCTCGCAAAATCACGTCGGAATAGTACCTACAAGAATTAATTGCAGAACTTTTCAAAGTCGTCGAAATTTTCGCCAAAAATGCAAAGGGGTTAGCCTTGGATTTTTTTTGGCCGAAAAATCTTTTGTCTGGGAATCGATCCGTATGACGCTTTTCAGACTAATTCGACGCCCAGGAACTCAGAGAACACATGAAAAATAGCCTAGGACCAGCAGCAGAAAAATGACGATGAAAATCTGCAGTTTTTCGGCTGTAACTTTGCAGGTGTTGCTTGCAGCGTATCGGGACTGCGATTAATCGATTCCTCTCGCAAAATCACGTCGGAATAGTACCCTAAAGAATTAATTGCAGCACTTTTCGAAGTCGTCGAAATTTTCGCCAAAAATGCAAAGGGGTTAGCCTTGGATTATTTTTGGCCGAAAAATCTTTTGTCTGGGAATCAATCTGTATGACGCTTTTCAGACTAATTCGACGCCCAGGAACTCAGAGAACATATGAAAAATAGCCTAGGACCAGCAGCAGAAAAATGACGATGAAAATCTGCAGTTTTTCGGCTGTAACTTTGCAGGTGTTGCTCGCAGCGTATCGGGACTGCGATTCATCGATTCCTCTCGCAAAATCACGTCGGAATAGTACCTAAAAGAATTAATTGCAGAACTTTTCAAAGTCGTCGAAATTTTCGCCAAAAATGCAAACGGGTTAGCCTTGGATTTTTTTTGGTCGAAAAATCTTTTGTCTGGGAATCGATCCGTATGACGCTTTTCAGACTAATTCGACGCCCAGGAACTCAGAGAACACATGAAAAATAGCCTAGGACCAGCAGCAGAAAAATGACGATGAAAATCTGCAGTTTTTCGGCTGTAACTTTGCAGGTGTTGCTCGCAGCGTATCGGGACTGCGATTAATCGATTCCTCTCGCAAAATCACGTCGGAATAGTACCCTAAAGAATTAATTGCAGCTTTTTTCAAAGTCGTCGAAATTTTCGCCAAAAATGCAAAGGGGTTAGCCTTGGATTATTTTTGGCCGAAAAATCTTTTGTCTGGGAATCAGTCCGTATGACGCTTTTTAGACTAATTCGACGCCCAGGAACTCAGGAAAACACATGAAAAATAGCCTAGGACCAGCAGCAGAGAAATGACGATGAAAATCTGCAGTTTTTCGGCTGTAACATTGCAGGTGTTGCTCGCAGCGTATCGGGACTGCGATTAATCGATTCCTCTCGCAAAATCACGTCGGAATAGTACCTACAAGAATTAATTGCAGAACTTTTCAAAGTCGTCGAAATTTTCGCCAAAAATGCAAAGGGGTTAGCCTTGGATTTTTTTTGGCCGAAAAATCTTTTGTCTGGGAATCGATCCGTATGACGCTTTTCAGACTAATTCGACGCCCAGGAACTCAGAGAACACATGAAAAATAGCCTAGGACCAGCAGCAGAAAAATGACGATGAAAATCTGCAGTTTTTCGGCTGTAACTTTGCAGGTGTTGCTCGCAGCGTATCGGGACTGCGATTAATCGATTCCTCTCGCAAAATCGCGTCGAAATAGTACCCTAAAGAATTAATTGCAGCTTTTTTCAAAGTCGTCGAAATTTTCGCTAAAAATGCAAAGGGGTTAGCCTTGGATTATTTTTGGCCGAAAAATCTTTTGTCTGGGAATCAGTCCGTATGACGCTTTTTAGACTCATTCGACGCCCAGGAACTCAGAAAACACATGAAAAATAGCCTAGGACCAGCAGCAGAGAAATAACGATGAAAATCTGCAGTTTTTCGGCTGTAACTTTGCAGGTGTTGCTCGCAGCGTATCGGGACTGCGATTAATCGATTTCTCTCGCAAAATCACGTCGGAATAGTACCCTAAAGAATTAATTGCAGAACTTTTCAAAGTCGTCGAAATTTTCGCCAAAAATGCAAAGAGGTTAGCCTTGGATTTTTTTTGGCCGAAAAATCTTTTGTCTGGGAATCGATCCGTATGACGCTTTTCAGACTAATTCGACGCCCAGGAACTCAGAAAACACATGAAAAATAGCCTAGGACCAGCAGCAGAAAAATGACGATGAAAATCTGCAGTTTTTCGGCTGTAACTTTGCAGGTGTTGCTCGCAGCGTATCGGGACTGCGATTAATCGATTCCTCTCGCAAAATCACGTCGGAATAGTACCTTAAAGAATTAATTGCAGAACTTTTCAAAGTCGTTGAAATTTTCGCCAAAAACGCAAAGGGGTTAGCCTTGGATTTTTTTTGGCCGAAAAATCTTTTGTCCGGGAATCGATCCGGATGACGCTTTTCAGACTAATTCGACGCCCAGGAACTCAGAAAACACATGAAAAATAGCCTAGGACCAGCAGCAGAAAAATGACGATGAAAATCTGCAGTTTTTCGGCTGTAACTTTGCAGGTGTTGCTCGCAGCGTATCGGGACTGCGATTTATCGATTCCTCTCGCAAAATCACGTCAGTACAGTACCTTAAAGAATTAATTGCAGAACTTTTCAAAGTCGTTGAAATTTTCGCCAAAAACGCAAAGGGGTTAGCCTTGGATTTTTTTTGGCCGAAAAATCTTTTGTCTGGGAATCGATCCGTATGACGCTTCTCAGACTAATTCGACGCCCAGGAACTCAGAGAACACATGAAAAATAGCCTAGGACCAGCAGCAGAAAAATGACGATGAAAATCTGCAGTTTTTCGGCTGTAACTTTGCAGGTGTTGCTCGCAGCGTATCGGGACTGCGATTAATCGATTCCTCTCGCAAAATCACGTCGGAATAGTACCCTAAAGAATTAATTGCAGAACTTTTCAAAGTCGTCGAAATTTTCGCCAAAAATGCAAAGGGGTTAGCCTTGGATTTTTTTTGGCCGAAAAATCTTTTGTCTGGGAATCGATCCGTATGACGCTTTTCAGACTAATTCGACGCCCAGGAACTCAGAGAACACATGAAAAATAGCCTAGGACCAGCAGCAGAAAAATGACGATGAAAATCTGCAGTTTTTCGGCTGTAACTTTGCAGGTGTTGCTCGCAGCGTATCGGGACTGCGATTAATCGATTCCTCTCGCAAAATCAGGTCGGTATAGTACCCTAAAGAATTAATTCGGAACTTTTCAAAGTCGTCGAAATTTTCGCCATAAATGCAAAGGGGTTAGCCTTGGATTTTTTTTGGCCGAAAAATCTTTTGTCTGGGAATCGATCCGTATGACGCTTTTCAGACTAATTCGACGCCCAGGAACTCAGAAAACACATGAAAAATAGCCTAGGACCAGCAGCAGAAAAATGACGATGAAAATCTGCAGTTTTTCGGCTGTAACTTTGCAGGTGTTGCTCGCAGCGTATCGGGACTGCGATTAATCGATTCCTCTCGCAAAATCACGTCGAAATAGTACCCTAAAGAATTGATTGCAGCTTTTTTCAAAGTCGTCGAAATTTTCGCCAAAAATGCAAAGGGGTTAGCCTTGGATTATTTTTGGCCGAAAAATCTTTTGTCTGGGAATCAGTCCGTATGACGCTTTTTAGACTAATTCGACGCCCAGGAACTCAGAAAACACATGAAAAATAGCCTAGGACCAGCAGCAGAGAAATGACGATGAAAATCTGCAGGTTTTCGGCTGTAACTTTGCAGGTGTTGCTCGCAGCGTATCAGGACTGCGATCAATCGATTCCTCTCGCAAAATCACGTCGGAATAGTACCCTAAAGAATTAATGGCAGCACTTTTCAAAGTCGTCGAAATTTTCGCCAAAAATGCAAAGGGGTTAGCCTCGGATTTTTTTTGGCCGAAAAATCTTTTGTCTGGGAATCGATCCGTATGACGCTTTTCAGACTAATTCGACGCCCAGGAACTCAGAAAACACATGAAAAATAGCCTAGGACCAGCAGCAGAAAAATGACGATGAAAATCTGCAGTTTTTCGGCTGTAACTTTGCAGGTGTTGCTCGCAGCGTATCGGGACTGCGATTGATCGATTCCTCTCGCAAAATCACGTCGTAAAGTACCCTAAAGAATTAATTGCAGAACTTTTCAAAGTCGTCGAAATTTTCGCCAAAAATGCAAAGGGGTCAGCCTTGGATTTTTTTTGGCCGAAAAATCTTTAGTCTGGAAATCGATCCGTATGACGCTTTTTAGACTCATTCGACGCCCAGGAACTCAGAGAACACATGAAAAATAGCCTAGGACCAGCAGCAGAAAAATGACGATGAAAATCTGCAGTTTTTCGGCTGTAACTTTGCAGGTGTTGCTCGCAGCGTATCGGGACTGCGATTGATCGATTCCTCTCGCAAAATCACGTCGTAAAAGTACCCTAAAGAATTAATTGCAGAACTTTTCAAAGTCGTCGAAATTTTCGCCAAAAATGCAAAGGGGTCAGCCTTGGATTTTTTTTGGCCGAAAAATCTTTAGTCTGGAAATCGATCCGTATGACGCTTTTTAGACTCATTCGACGACCAGGAACTCAGAAAACACATGAAAAATAGCCTAGGACCAGCAGCAGAGAAATGACGATGAAAATCTGCAGTTTTCCGGCTGTAACTTTGCAGGTGTTGCTCGCAGCGTATCGGGACTGCGATTAATCGATTCCTCTCGCAAAATCACGTCGGAATAGTACCCTAAAGAATTAATTGCAGCTTTTTTCAAAGTCGTCGAAATTTTCGCCAAAAATTCAAAGGGGTTAGCCTTGGATTATTTTTGGCCGAAAAATCTTTTGTCTGGGAATCAGTCCGTATGACTCTTTTTAGACTAATTCGACGCCCAGGAACTCAGAAAACACATGAAAAATAGCCTAGGACCAGAAGCAGAGAAATGACGATGAAAATCTGCAGTTTTTCGGCTGTAACATTGCAGGTGTTGCTCGCAGCGTATCGGGACTGCGATTAATCGATTCCTCTCGCAAAATCACGTCGGAATAGTACCCTAAAGAAATAATTGCAGCACTTTTCGAAGTCGTCGAAATTTTCGCCAGAAATGCAAAGGGGTTAGCCTTGGATTTTTTTTGGCCGAAAAATTTTTTGTCTGGGAATCGATCCGTATGACGCTTTCTAAACTAATTCGACGCCCAGGAACTCAGAAAACACATAAAAAATAGCCTAGGACCAGCAGCAGAGAAATGACGATGAAAATCTGCAGTTTTTCGGCTGTAACTTTGCAGGTGTTGCTCGCAGCGTATCAGGACTGCGATTAATCGATTCCTCTCGCAAAATCACGTCGAAATAGTACCCTAAAGAATTAATTGCAGCTTTTTTCAAAGTCGTCGAAATTTTCGCCAAAAATGCAAAGGGGTTAGCCTTGGATTATTTTTGGCCGAAAAATCTTTTGTCTGGGAATCAGTCCGTATGACGCTTTTTAGACTCATTCGACGCCCAGGAACTCAGAAAACACATGAAAAATAGCCTAGGACCAGCAGCAGAGAAATGACGATGAAAATCTGCAGTTTTTCGGCTGTAACTTTGCAGGTGTTGCTCGCAGCGTATCAGGACTGCGATTAATCGATTCCTCTCGCAAAATCACGTCGGAATAGTACCTTAAAGAATTTATTGCAGAACTTTTCAAAGTCGTTGAAATTTTCGCCAAAAACGCAAAGGGGTTAGCCTTGGATTTTTTTTGGCCGAAAAATCTTTTGTCTGGGAATCGATCCGTATGACGCTTTTCAGACTATCTCGACGCCCAGGAACTCAGAAAACACATGAAAAATAGCCTAGGACCAGCAGCAGAAAAATGACGATGAAAATCTGCAGTTTTTCGGCTGTAACTTTGCAGGTGTTGCTCGCAGCGTATCGGGACTGCGATTGATCGATTCCTCTCGCAAAATCACGTCGTAAAGTACCCTAAAGGATTAATTGCAGAACTTTTCAAAGTCGTCGAAATTTTCGCCAAAAATGCAAAGGGGTCAGCCTTGGATTTTTTTTGGCCGAAAAATCTTTAGTCTGGAAATCGATCCGTATGACGCTTTTTAGACTCATTCGACGCCCAGGAACTCAGAGAACACATGAAAAATAGCCTAGGACCAGCAGCAGAAAATTGACGATGAAAATCTGCAGTTTTTCGGCTGTAACTTTGCAGGTGTTGCTCGCAGCGTATCGGGACTGCGATTGATCGATTCCTCTCGCAAAATCACGTCGTAAAAGTACCCTAAAGAATTAATTGCAGAACTTTTCAAAGTCGTCGAAATTTTCGCCAAAAATGCAAAGGGGTCAGCCTTGGATTTTTTTTGGCCGAAAAATCTTTAGTCTGGAAATCGATCCGTATGACGCTTTTCAGACTAATTCGACGCCTAGGAACCCAGAAAACACATGAAAAATAGCCTAGGACCAGCAGCAGAAAAATGACGATGAAAATCTGCAGTTTTTCGGCTGTAACTTTGCAGGTGTTGCTCGCAGCGTATCGGGACTGCGATTAATCGATTCCTCCCGCAAAATCACGTCGGAATAGTACCTTAAAGAATTAATTGCAGAACTTTTCAAAGTCGTCGAAATTTTCGCCAAAAATGCAAAGGGGTTAGCCTTGGATTTTTTTTGGCCGAAAAATCTTTTGTCTGGGAATCGATCCGTATGACGCTTTTCAGACTAATTCGACGCCCAGGAACTCAGAAAACACATGAAAAATAGCCTAGGACCAGCAGCAGAGAAATGACGATGAAAATCTGCAGTTTTCCGGCTGTAACTTTGCAGGTGTTGCTCGCAGCGTATCGGGACTGCGATTAATCGATTCCTCTCGCAAAATCACGTCGGAATAGTACCCTAAAGAATTAATTGCAGCACTTTTCAAAGTCGTCGAAATTTTCGCCAAAAATGCAAAGGGGTTAGCCTCGGATTTTTTTTGGCCGAAAAATCTTTTGTCTGGGAATCGATCCGTATGACGCTTTTCAGACTAATTCGACGCCCAGGAACTCAGAAAACACATGAAAAATAGCCTAGGACCAGCAGCAGAAAAATGACGATGAAAATCTGCAGTTTTTCGGCTGTAACTTTGCAGGTGTTGCTCGCAGCGTATCGGGACTGCGATTGATCGATTCCTCTCGCAAAATCACGTCGTAAAGTACCCTAAAGGATTAATTGCAGAACTTTTCAAAGTCGTCGAAATTTTCGCCAAAAATGCAAAGGGGTCAGCCTTGGATTTTTTTTGGCCGAAAAATCTTTAGTCTGGAAATCGATCCGTATGACGCTTTTTAGACTCATTCGACGCCCAGGAACTCAGAGAACACATGAAAAATAGCCTAGGACCAGCAGCAGAAAATTGACGATGAAAATCTGCAGTTTTTCGGCTGTAACTTTGCAGGTGTTGCTCGCAGCGTATCGGGACTGCGATTGATCGATTCCTCTCGCAAAATCACGTCGTAAAAGTACCCTAAAGAATTAATTGCAGAACTTTTCAAAGTCGTCGAAATTTTCGCCAAAAATGCAAAGGGGTCAGCCTTGGATTTTTTTTGGCCGAAAAATCTTTAGTCTGGAAATCGATCCGTATGACGCTTTTCAGACTAATTCGACGCCTAGGAACCCAGAAAACACATGAAAAATAGCCTAGGACCAGCAGCAGAAAAATGACGATGAAAATCTGCAGTTTTTCGGCTGTAACTTTGCAGGTGTTGCTCGCAGCGTATCGGGACTGCGATTAATCGATTCCTCCCGCAAAATCACGTCGGAATAGTACCTTAAAGAATTAATTGCAGAACTTTTCAAAGTCGTCGAAATTTTCGCCAAAAATGCAAAGGGGTTAGCCTTGGATTTTTTTTGGCCGAAAAATCTTTTGTCTGGGAATCGATCCGTATGACGCTTTTCAGACTAATTCGACGCCCAGGAACTCAGAAAACACATGAAAAATAGCCTAGGACCAGCAGCAGAGAAATGACGATGAAAATCTGCAGTTTTCCGGCTGTAACTTTGCAGGTGTTGCTCGCAGCGTATCGGGACTGCGATTAATCGATTCCTCTCGCAAAATCACGTCGGAATAGTACCCTAAAGAATTAATTGCAGCTTTTTTCAAAGTCGTCAAAATTTTCGCCAAAAATGCGAAGGGGTTAGCCTTGGATTATTTTTGGCTGAAAAATCTTTTGTCTGGAAATCAGTCCGTATGACTCTTTTTAGACTAATTCGACGCCCAGGAACTCAGAAAACACATGAAAAATAGCCTAGGACCAGCAGCAGAGAAATGACGATGAAAATCTGCAGTTTTTCGGCTGTAACATTGCAGGTGTTGCTCGCAGCGTATCGGGACTGCGATTAATCGATTCCTCTCGCAAAATCACGTCGGAATAGTACCCTAAAGAATTAATTGCAGAACTTTTCAAAGTCGTCGAAATTTTCGACAAAAATGCAAAGGGGTTAGCCTTGGATTTTTTTTGGCCAAAAAATTTTTTGTCTGGGAATCGATCCGTATGACGCTTTTCAAACTAATCCGACGCCCAGGAACTCAGAGAACACATGAAAAATAGCCTAGGACCAGCAGCAGAAAAATGACGATGAAAATCTGCAGTTTTTCGGCTGTCACTTTGGAGGTGTTGCTCGCAGCGTATCGGGACTGCGATTGATCGATTCCTCTCGCAAAATCACGTCGTAAAAGTACTCTAAAGAATTAATTGCAGAACTTTTCAAAGTCGTCGAAATTTTCGCCAAAAATGCAAAGGGGTCAGCCTTGGATTTTTTTTGGCCGAAAAATCTTTAGTCTGGAAATCGATCCGTATGACGCTTTTTAGACTCATTCGACGACCAGGAACTCAGAAAACACATGAAAAATAGCCTAGGACCAGCAGCAGAGAAATGACGATGAAAATCTGCAGTTTTCCGGCTGTAACTTTGCAGGTGTTGCTCGCAGCGTATCGGGACTGCGATTAATCGATTCCTCTCGCAAAATCACGTCGGAATAGTACCCTAAAGAATTAATTGCAGCTTTTTTCAAAGTCGTCGAAATTTTCGCCAAAAATTCAAAGGGGTTAGCCTTGGATTATTTTTGGCCGAAAAATCTTTTGTCTGGGAATCAGTCCGTATGACTCTTTTTAGACTAATTCGACGCCCAGGAACTCAGAAAACACATGAAAAATAGCCTAGGACCAGAAGCAGAGAAATGACGATGAAAATCTGCAGTTTTTCGGCTGTAACATTGCAGGTGTTGCTCGCAGCGTATCGGGACTGCGATTAATCGATTCCTCTCGCAAAATCACGTCGGAATAGTACCCTAAAGAAATAATTGCAGCACTTTTCGAAGTCGTCGAAATTTTCGCCAGAAATGCAAAGGGGTTAGCCTTGGATTTTTTTTGGCCGAAAAATTTTTTGTCTGGGAATCGATCCGTATGACGCTTTCTAAACTAATTCGACGCCCAGGAACTCAGAAAACACATAAAAAATAGCCTAGGACCAGCAGCAGAGAAATGACGATGAAAATCTGCAGTTTTTCGGCTGTAACTTTGCAGGTGTTGCTCGCAGCGTATCAGGACTGCGATTAATCGATTCCTCTCGCAAAATCACGTCGAAATAGTACCCTAAAGAATTAATTGCAGCTTTTTTCAAAGTCGTCGAAATTTTCGCCAAAAATGCAAAGGGGTTAGCCTTGGATTATTTTTGGCCGAAAAATCTTTTGTCTGGGAATCAGTCCGTATGACGCTTTTTAGACTCATTCGACGCCCAGGAACTCAGAAAACACATGAAAAATAGCCTAGGACCAGCAGCAGAGAAATGACGATGAAAATCTGCAGTTTTTCGGCTGTAACTTTGCAGGTGTTGCTCGCAGCGTATCAGGACTGCGATTAATCGATTCCTCTCGCAAAATCACGTCGGAATAGTACCTTAAAGAATTTATTGCAGAACTTTTCAAAGTCGTTGAAATTTTCGCCAAAAACGCAAAGGGGTTAGCCTTGGATTTTTTTTGGCCGAAAAATCTTTTGTCTGGGAATCGATCCGTATGACGCTTTTCAGACTATCTCGACGCCCAGGAACTCAGAAAACACATGAAAAATAGCCTAGGACCAGCAGCAGAAAAATGACGATGAAAATCTGCAGTTTTTCGGCTGTAACTTGGCAGGTGTTGCTCGCAGCGTATCGGGACTGCGATTAATCGATTCCTCTCGCAAAATCACGTCGAAATAGTACCCTAAAGAATTAATTGCAGCTTTTTTCAAAGTCGTCGAAATTTTCGCCAAAAATGCAAAGGGGTTAGCCTTGGATTATTTTTGGCCGAAAAATCTTTTGTCTGGGAATTAGTCCGTATGACGCTTTTTAGACTAATTCGACGCCCAGAAACTCAGAAAACACATGAAAAATAGCCTAGGACCAGCAGCAGAGAAATGACGATGAAAATCTGCAAGTTTTCGGCTGTAACTTTGCAGGTGTTGCTCGCAGCGTATCAGGACTGCGATCAATCGATTCCTCTCGCAAAATCACGTCGGAATAGTACCCTAAAGAATTAATGGCAGCACTTTTCAAAGTCGTCGAAATTTTCGCCAAAAATGCAAAGGGGTTAGCCTTGGATTTTTTTTGGCCGAAAAATCTTTCGTCTGGGAATCGATCCGTATGACGCTTTTCAGACTAATTCGACGCCCAGGAACTCAGTAAACACATGAAAAATAGCCTAGGACCAGCAGCAGAAAAATGACGATGAAAATCTGCAGTTTTTCGGCTGTAACTTTGCAGGTGTTGCTCGCAGCGTATCGGGACTGCGATTAATCGATTCCTCTCGCAAAATCACGTCGGAATAGTACCTTAGTGAATTAATTGCAGAACTTTTCAAAGTCGTTGAAATTTTCGCCAAAAACGCAAAGGGGTTAGCCTTGGATTTTTTTTGGCCGAAAAATCTTTTGTCTGGGAATCGATCCGTATGACGCTTTTCAGACTAATTCGACGCCCAGGAACTCAGAGAACACATGAAAAATAGCCTAGGACCAGCAGCAGAAAAATGACGATGAAAATCTGCAGTTTTTCGGCTGTAACTTTGCAGGTGTTGCTCGCAGCGTATCGGGACTGCGATTAATCGATTCCTCTCACAAAATCACGTCGGAATAGTACCCTAAAGAATTAATTGCAGAACTTTTCAAAGTCGTCGAAATTTTCGCCAAAAATGCAAAGGGGTTAGCCTTGGATTTTTTTTGGCCGAAAAATCTTTTGTCTGGGAATCGATCCGTATGACGCTTTTCAGACTAATTCAACGCCCAGGAACTCAAAAAACACATGAAAAATAGCCTAGGACCAGCAGCAGAAAAATGACGATGAAAATCTGCAGTTTTTCGGCTGTAACTTTGCAGGTGTTGCTCGCAGCGTATCGGGACTGCGATTAATCGATTCCTCTCGCAAAATCACGTCGGAATAGTACCCTAAAGAATTAATTGCAGAACTTTTCAAAGTCGTCGAAATTTTCGCCAAAAATGCAAAGGGGTTAGCCTTGGATTTTTTTTGGCCGAAAAATCTTTTGTCTGGGAATCGATCCGTATGACGCTTTTCAGACTAATTCGACGCCCAGGAACTCAGAAAACACATGAAAAATAGCCTAGGACCAGCAGCAGAAAAATGACGATGAAAATCTGCAGTTTTTCGGCTGTAACTTTGCAGGTGTTGCTCGCAGCGTATCGGGACTGCGATTAATCGATTCCTCTTGCAAAATCACGTCGAAATAGTACCCTAAAGAATTAATTGCAGCTTTTTTCAAAGTCGTCGAAATTTTCGCCAAAAATGCAAAGGGGTTAGCCTTGGATTATTTTTGGCCGAAAAATCTTTTGTCTGGGAATCAGTCCGTATGACGCTTTTTAGACTAATTCGACGCCCAGGAACTCAGAAAACACATGAAAAATAGCCTAGGACCAGCAGCAGAGAAATGACGATGAAAATCTGCAGGTTTTCGGCTGTAACTTTGCAGGTGTTGCTCGCAGCGTATCAGGACTGCGATCAATCGATTCCTCTCGCAAAATAACGTCGGAATAGTACCCTAAAGAGACAATGGCAGCACTTTTCAAAGTCGTCGAAATTTTCGCCAAAAATGCAAAGGGGTTAGCCTTGGATTTTTTTTGGCCGAAAAATCTTTTGTCTGGGAATCGATCCGTATGACGCTTTTCAGACTAATTCGACGCCCAGGAACTCAGAAAACACATGAAAAATAGCCTAGGACCAGCAGCAGAGAAATGACGATGAAAATCTGCAGGTTTTCGGCTGTAACTTTGCAGGTGTTGCTCGCAGCGTATCGGGACTGCGATTAATCGATTCCTCTCGCAAAATCACGTCGGAATAGTACCTTAAAGAATTAATTGCAGAACTTTTCAAAGTCGTTGAAATTTTCGCCAAAAACGCAAAGGGGTTAGCCTTGGATTTTTTTTGGCCGAAAAATCTTTTGTCCGGGAATCGATCCGTATGACGCTTTTCAGACTTATTCGACGCCCAGGTACTCAGAGAACACATGAAAAATAGCCTAGGACCAGCAGCAGAGAAATGACGATGAAAATCTGCAGTTTTTCGGCTGTAACTTTGCAGGTGTTGCTCGCAGCGTATCGGGACTGCGATTAATCGATTCCTCTCGCAAAATCACGTCGGAATAGTACCCTAAAGAATTAATTGCAGCTTTTTTCAAAGTCGTCGAAATTTTCGCCAAAAATGCAAAGGGGTTAGCCTTGGATTATTTTTGGCCGAAAAATCTTTTGTCTGGAAATCAGTCCGTATGACGCTTTCTAGACTAATTCGACGCCCAGGAACTCAGAAAACACATGAAAAATAGCCTAGGACCAGCAGCAGAGAAATGACGATGAAAATCTGCAGTTTTTCGGCCGTAACTTTGCAGGTGTTGCTCGCAGCGTATCGGGACTGCGATTAATCGATTCCTCTCGCAAAACCACGTCGGAATAGTACCCTGAAGAAATAATTGCAGCTTTTTTCAAAGTCGTCGAAATTTTCGCCAAAAATGCAAAGGGGTTAGCCTTGGATTATTTTTGGCCGAAAAATCTTTTATCTGGGAATCAGTTCGTATGACGCTTTTGAGACTAATCCGACGCCCAGAAACTCAGAAAACACATGAAAAATAGCCTAGGACCAGCAGCAGAGAAATGACGATGAAAATATGCAGTTTTTCGGCTGTAACTTTGCAGGTGTTGCTCGCAGCGTATCGGGACTGCGATTAATCGACTCCTCTCGCAAAATCACGTCGGAATAGTACCCTGAAGAATTAATTGCAGAACTTTTCAAAGTCGTCGAAATTTTCGCAAAAAATGCGAAGGGGTTAGCCTTGGATTTTTTTTAGCCGAAAAATCTTTTGTCTGGGAATCGATCCGTATGACGCTTTTCAGACTTATTCGACGCCCAGGAACTCAGAAAACACATGAAAAATAGCCTAGGACCAGCAGCAGAAAAATGACGATGAAAATCTGCAGTTTTTCGGCTGCAACTTTGCAGGTGTTGCTCGCAGCGTATCGGGACTGCGATTGATCGATTCCTTTCGCAAAATCACGTCGGAATAGTACCCTAAAGAATTCATTGCAGAACTTCTCAAAGTCGTCGAAATTTTCGCCAAAAATGCAAAGGGGTTAGCCTTGGATTTTTTTTGGCCGAAAAATCTTTTGTCTGGGAATCGATCCGTATGACGCTTTTCAGACTAATTCAACGCCCAGGAACTCAGAAAACACATGAAAAATAGCCTAGGACCAGCAGCAGAAAAATGACGATGAAAATCTGCATTTTTTCAGCTGTAACTTTGCAGGTGTTGCTCGCAGTGTATCGGGACTGCGATTAATCGATTCCTCTCGCAAAATCACGTCGGAATAGTACCCTGAAGAATTAATTGCGGCACTTTTCAAAGTCGTCGAAATTTTCGCCAAAAATGCAAAGGGGTTAGCCTTGGATTTTTTTTGGCCGAAAAATCTTTTGTCTGGGAATCGATCCGTATGACGCTTTTTAGACTAATTTGACGCCCAGGAACTCAGAAAACACATGAAAAATAGCCTAGGACCAGCAGCAGAGGAATGACGATGAAAATCTGCAGTTTTTCGGCTGTAACTATGCAGGTGTTGCTCGCAGCGTATCGGGACTGCGATTAATCGATTCCTCTCGCAAAATCACGACGAAATAGTACCCTAAAGAATCAATTGCAGCTTTTTTCAAAGTCGTCGAAATTTTCGCCAAAAATGCAAAGGGGTTAGCCTTGGATTATTTTTGGCCGAAAAATCTTTTGTCTGGGAATCGGTCCGTATGACGCTTTTTAGACTAATTCGACGCCCAGGAACTCAGAAAACACATGAAAAATAGCCTAGGACCAGCAGCAGAGAAATGACGATGAAAATCTGCAGTTTTTCGGCTGTAACTTTGCAGGTGTTGCTCGCAGCGTATCGGGACTGCGATTAATCGATTCCTCTCGCAAAATCACGTCGGAATAGTACCCTAAAGAATTAATTGCAGCACTTTTCAAAGTCGTCGAAATTTTCGCCAAAAATGCAAAGGGGTTAGCCTTGGATTTTTTTTGGCCGAAAAATCTTTTGTCTGTGAATCGATCCGTATGACGCTTTTTAGACTAATTCGACGCCCAGGAACTCAGAAAACACATGAAAAATAGCCTAGGACCAGCAGCAGAGAAATGACGATGAAAATCTGCAGTTTTTCGGCTGTAACTTTGCAGGTGTTGCTCGCAGCGTATCGGGACTGCGATTAATCGATTCCTCTCGCAAAATCACGACGGAATAGTACCCTAAAGAATCGATTGCAGCTTTTTTCAAAGTCATCGAAATTTTCGCCAAAAATGCAAAGGGGTTAGCCTTGGATTATTTTTGGCCGAAAAATCTTTTGTCTAGGAATCGGTCCGTATGACGCTTTTTAGACTAATTCGACGCCCAGGAACTCAGAAAACACATGAAAAATAGCCTAGGACCAGCAGCAGAGAAATGACGATGAAAATCTGCAGTTTTTCGGCTGTAACTTTGCAGGTGTTGCTCGCAGCGTATCGGGACTGCGATTAATCGATTCCTCTCGCAAAATCACGTCGGAATAGTACCCTAAAGAATTAATTGCAGCACTTTTCAAAGTCGTCAAAATTTTCGCCAAAAATGCAAAGGGGTTAGCCTTGGATTATTTTTGGCCGAAAAATCTTTTGTCTGGGAATCGGTCCGTATGACGCTTTTTAGACTAATTCGACGCCCAGGAACTCAGAAAACACATGAAAAATAGCCTAGGACCAGCAGCAGAGAAATGACGATGGAAATCTGCAGTTTTTCGGCTGTAACTTTGCAGGTGTTGCTCGCAGCGTATCGGGACTGCGATTAATCGATTCCTCTCGCAAAATCACGTCGGAATAGAACCCTACAGAATTAATTGCAGCTTTTTTCAAAGTCGTCGAAATTTTCGCCAAAAATGCAAAGGGGTTAGCCTTGGATTATTTTTGGCCGAAAAATCTTTTGACTGGGAATCGGTCCGTATGACGCTTTTTAGACTAATTCGACGCCCAGGAACTCAGAAAACACATGAAAAATAGCCTAGGACCAGCAGCAGAGAAATGACGATGAAAATCTCCAGTTTTTCGGCTGTAACTTTGCAGGTGTTGCTCGCAGCGTATCGGGACTGCGATTCATCGATTCCTCTCGCAAAATCACGTCGGAATAGTACCCTAAAGAATTAATTGGTGAACTTTTCAAAGTCGTCGAAATTTTCGCCAAAAATGCAAAGGGGTTAGCCTTGGATTTTTTTTGACCGAAAAATCTTTTGTCTGGGAATCGATCCGTATGACGCTTTTTAGACTAATTCGACGCCCAGGAACTCAGAAAACACATGAAAAATAGCCTAGGACCAGCAGCAGAGAAATGACGATGAAAATCTGCAGTTTTTCGGCTGTAACTTTGCAGGTGTTGCTCGCAGCGTTTCGGGACTGCGATTAATCGATTCCTTTCGCAAAATTACGTCGGAATAGTACCCTAAAGAATTAATTGCAGCACTTTTCAAAGTCGTCGAAATTTTCGCCAAAAATGCAAAGGGGTTAGCCTTGGATTTTTTTTGGCCGAAAAATCTTTTGTCTGTGAATCGATCCGTATGACGCTTTTTAGACTAATTCGACGCCCAGGAACTCAGAAAACACATGAAAAATAGCCTAGGACCAGCAGCAGAGAAATGACGATGAAAATCTGCAGTTTTTCGGCTGTAACTATGCAGGTGTTGCTCGCAGCGTATCGGGACTGCGATTAATCGATTCCTCTCGCAAAATCACGACGAAATAGTACCCTAAAGAATCAATTGCAGCTTTTTTCAAAGTCGTCGAAATTTTCGCCAAAAATGCAAAGGGGTTAGCCTTGGATTATTTTTGGCCGAAAAATCTTTTGTCTGGGAATCGGTCCGTATGACGCTTTTTAGACTAATTCGACGCCCAGGAACTCAGAAAACACATGAAAAATAGCCTAGGACCAGCAGCAGAGAAATGACGATGAAAATCTGCAGTTTTTCGGCTGTAACTTTGCAGGTGTTGCTCGCAGCGTATCGGGACTGCGATTAATCGATTCCTCTCGCAAAATCACGTCGGAATAGTACCCTAAAGAATTAATTGCAGCACTTTTCAAAGTCGTCGAAATTTTCGCCAAAAATGCAAAGGGGTTAGCCTTGGATTTTTTTTGGCCGAAAAATCTTTTGTCTGTGAATCGATCCGTATGACGCTTTTTAGACTAATTCGACGCCCAGGAACTCAGAAAACACATGAAAAATAGCCTAGGACCAGCAGCAGAGAAATGACGATGAAAATCTGCAGTTTTTCGGCTGTAACTTTGCAGGTGTTGCTCGCAGCGTATCGGGACTGCGATTAATCGATTCCTCTCGCAAAATCACGACGGAATAGTACCCTAAAGAATCAATTGCAGCTTTTTTCAAAGTCATCGAAATTTTCGCCAAAAATGCAAAGGGGTTAGCCTTGGATTATTTTTGGCCGAAAAATCTTTTGTCTAGGAATCGGTCCGTATGACGCTTTTTAGACTAATTCGACGCCCAGGAACTCAGAAAACACATGAAAAATAGCCTAGGACCAGCAGCAGAGAAATGACGATGAAAATCTGCAGTTTTTCGGCTGTAACTTTGCAGGTGTTGCTCGCAGCGTATCGGGACTGCGATTAATCGATTCCTCTCGCAAAATCACGTCGGAATAGTACCCTAAAGAATTAATTGCAGCACTTTTCAAAGTCGTCAAAATTTTCGCCAAAAATGCAAAGGGGTTAGCCTTGGATTATTTTTGGCCGAAAAATCTTTTGTCTGGGAATCGGTCCGTATGACGCTTTTTAGACTAATTCGACGCCCAGGAACTCAGAAAACACATGAAAAATAGCCTAGGACCAGCAGCAGAGAAATGACGATGGAAATCTGCAGTTTTTCGGCTGTAACTTTGCAGGTGTTGCTCGCAGCGTATCGGGACTGCGATTAATCGATTCCTCTCGCAAAATCACGTCGGAATAGAACCCTACAGAATTAATTGCAGCTTTTTTCAAAGTCGTCGAAATTTTCGCCAAAAATGCAAAGGGGTTAGCCTTGGATTATTTTTGGCCGAAAAATCTTTTGACTGGGAATCGGTCCGTATGACGCTTTTTAGACTAATTCGACGCCCAGGAACTCAGAAAACACATGAAAAATAGCCTAGGACCAGCAGCAGAGAAATGACGATGAAAATCTCCAGTTTTTCGGCTGTAACTTTGCAGGTGTTGCTCGCAGCGTATCGGGACTGCGATTCATCGATTCCTCTCGCAAAATCACGTCGGAATAGTACCCTAAAGAATTAATTGGTGAACTTTTCAAAGTCGTCGAAATTTTCGCCAAAAATGCAAAGGGGTTAGCCTTGGATTTTTTTTGACCGAAAAATCTTTTGTCTGGGAATCGATCCGTATGACGCTTTTTAGACTAATTCGACGCCCAGGAACTCAGAAAACACATGAAAAATAGCCTAGGACCAGCAGCAGAGAAATGACGATGAAAATCTGCAGTTTTTCGGCTGTAACTTTGCAGGTGTTGCTCGCAGCGTATCGGGACTGCGATTAATTGATTCCTCTCGCAAAATCACGTCGGAATAGTACCCTAAAGAATTAATCGCAGAACTTTTCAAAGTCGTCGAAATTTTCGCCAAAAATGCAAAGGGGTTAGCCTTGGATTTTTTTTGGCCGAAAAATCTTTTGTCTGGGAATCGATCCGTATGACGCTTTTGAGACTAATTCGACGCCCAGGAACTCAGAAAACACATGAAAGATAGCCTCGGACCAGCAGCAGAGAAATGACGATGAAAATCTGCAGTTTTTCGGCTGTAACTTTGCAGGTGTTGCTCGCAGCGTATCGGGACTGCGATTAATCGATTCCTCTCGCAAAATCACGTCGGAATAGTACCCTAAAGAATTAATTGCAGAACTTTTCAAAGTCGTCGAAACTTTCGCCAAAAATGCAAAGGGGTTAGCCTTGGATTTTTTTTGGCCGAAAAATCTTTTGTCTGGGAATCGATCCGTATGACGCTTTTTAGACTAATTCGACGCCCAGGAACTCAGAAAACACATGAAAAATAGCCTAGGACCAGCAGCAGAGAAATGACGATGAAAATCTGCAGTTTTTCGGCTGTAACTTTGCAGGTGTTGCTCGCAGCGTATCGGGACTGCGATTAATCGATTCCTCTCGCAAAATCACGTCGGAATAGTACCCTAAAGAATTAATTGCAGAACTTTTCAAAGTCGTCGAAATTTTCGCCAAAAATGCAAAGGGGTTAGCCTTGGATTATTTTTGGCCGAAAAATCTTTTGTCTGGGAATCGGTCCGTATGACGCTTTTTAGACTAATTCGACGCCCAGGAACTCAGAAAACACATGAAAAATAGCCTAGGACCAGCAGCAGAGAAATGACGATGAAAATCTGCAGTTTTTCGGCTGTAACTTTGCAGGTGTTGCTCGCAGCGTATCGGGACTGCGATTAATCGACTCCTCTCGCAAAATCACGTCGGAATAGTACCCTAAAGAATCAATTGCAGCACTTTTCATAGTCGTCGAAATTTTCGCCAAAAATGCAACGGGGTTAGCCTTGGATTTTTTTTGGCTGAAAAATCTTTTGTCTGGGAATCGATCCGTATGACGCTTTTTAGACTAATTCGACGCCCAGGAACTCAGAAAACACATGAAAAATAGCCTAGGACCAGCAGCAGAGAAATGACGATGAAAATCTGCAGTTTTTCGGCTGTAACATTGCAGGTGTTGCTCGCAGCGTATCGGGACTGCGATTAATCGATTCCTCTCGCAAAATCACGTCGGAATAGTACCCGAAAGAATTAATTGCAGCACTTTTCAAAGTCGTCGAAATTTTCGCCAAAAATGCAAAGGGGTTAGCCTTGGATTATTTTTGGCCGAAAAATCTTTTGTCTGGGAATCGGTCCGTATGACGCTTTTTAGACTAATTCGACGCCCAGGAACTCAGAAAACACATGAAAAATAGCCTAGGACCAGCAGCAGAGAAATGACGATGAAAATCTGCAGTTTTTCGGCTGTAACTTTGCAGGTGTTGCTCGCAGCGTTTCGGGACTGCGATTAATCGATTCCTTTCGCAAAATTACGTCGGAATAGTACCCTAAAGAATTAATTGCAGCACTTTTCAAAGTCGTCGAAATTTTCGCCAAAAATGCAAAGGGGTTAGCCTTGGATTTTTTTTGGCCGAAAAATCTTTTGTCTGTGAATCGATCCGTATGACGCTTTTTAGACTAATTCGACGCCCAGGAACTCAGAAAACACATGAAAAATAGCCTAGGACCAGCAGCAGAGAAATGACGATGAAAATCTGCAGTTTTTCGGCTGTAACTTTGCAGGTGTTGCTCGCAGCGTATCGGGACTGCGATTAATCGATTCCTCTCGCAAAATCACGACGGAATAGTACCCTAAAGAATCAATTGCAGCTTTTTTCAAAGTCGTCGAAATTTTCGCCAAAAATGCAAAGGGGTTAGCCTTGGATTATTTTTGGCCGAAAAATCTTTTGTCTGGGAATCGGTCCGTATGACGCTTTTTAGACTAATTCGACGCCCAGGAACTCAGAAAACACATGAAAAATAGCCTAGGACCAGCAGCAGAGAAATGACGATGAAAATCTGCAGTTTTTCGGCTGTAACTTTGCAGGTGTTGCTCGCAGCGTATCGGGACTGCGATTAATCGATTCCTCTCGCAAAATCACGTCGGAATAGTACCCTGAAGAATTAATTGCAGCACTTTTCAAAGTCGTCGAAATTTTCGCCAAAAATGCAAAGGGGTTAGCCTTGGATTATTTTTAGCCGAAAAATCTTTTGTCTGGGAATCGGTCCGTATGACGCTTTTTAGACTAAATCGACGCCCAGGAACTCAGAAAACACATGAAAAATAGCCTAGGACCAGCAGCAGAGAAATGACGATGAAAATCTGCAGTTTTTCGGCTGTAACTTTGCAGGTGTTGCTCGCAGCGTTTCGGGACTGCGATTAATCGATTCCTTTCGCAAAATTACGTCGGAATAGTACCCTAAAGAATTAATTGCAGCACTTTTCAAAGTCGTCGAAATTTTCGCCAAAAATGCAAAGGGGTTAGCCTTGGATTTTTTTTGGCCGAAAAATCTTTTGTCTGTGAATCGATCCGTATGACGCTTTTTAGACTGATTCGACGCCCAGGAACTCAGAAAACACATGAAAAATAGCCTAGGACCAGCAGCAGAGAAATGACGATGAAAATCTGCAGTTTTTCGGCTGTAACTTTGCAGGTGTTGCTCGCAGCGTATCGGGACTGCGATTAATCGACTCCTCTCGCAAAATCACGTCGGAATAGTACCCTAAAGAATCAATTGCAGCACTTTTCATAGTCGTCGAAATTTTCGCCAAAAATGCAAAGGGGTTAGCCTTGGATTTTTCTTGGCTGAAAAATCTTTTGTCTGGGAATCGATCCGTATGACGCTTTTTAGACTAATTCGACGCCCAGGAACTCAGAAAACACATGAAAAATAGCCTAGGACCAGCAGCAGAGAAATGACGATGAAAATCTGCAGTTTTTCGGCTGTAACATTGCAGGTGTTGCTCGCAGCGTATCGGGACTGCGATTAATCGATTCCTCTCGCAAAATCACGTCGGAATAGTACCCTAAAGAATTAATTGCAGCACTTTCCAAAGTCGTCGAAATTTTCGCCAAAAATGCAAAGGGGTTAGCCTTGGATTATTTTTGGCCGAGAAATCTTTTGTCTGGGAATCGGTCCGTATGACGCTTTTTAGACTAATTCGACGCCCAGGAACTCAGAAAACACATGAAAAATAGCCTAGGACCAGCAGCAGAGAAATGACGATGAAAATCTGCAGTTTTTCGGCTGTAACTTTGCAGGTGTTGCTCGCAGCGTTTCGGGACTGCGATTAATCGATTCCTTTCGCAAAATTACGTCGGAATAGTACCCTAAAGAATTAATTGCAGCACTTTTCAAAGTCGTCGAAATTTTCGCCAAAAATGCAAAGGGGTTAGCCTTGGATTTTTTTTGGCCGAAAAATCTTTTGTCTGTGAATCGATCGGTATGACGCTTTTTAGACTAATTCGACGCCCAGGAACTCAGAAAACACATGAAAAATAGCCTAGGACCAGCAGCAGAGAAATGACGATGAAAATCTGCAGTTTTTCGGCTGTAACTTTGCAGGTGTTGCTCGCAGCGTATCGGGACTGCGATTAATCGATTCCTCTCGCAAAATCACGACGGAATAGTACCCTAAAGAATCAATTGCAGCTTTTTTCAAAGTCGTCGAAATTTTCGCAAAAAATGCAAAGGGGTTAGCCTTGGATTATTTTTGGCCGAAAAATCTTTTGTCTGGGAATCGGTCCGTATGACGCTTTTTAGACTAATTCGACGCCCAGGAACTCAGAAAACACATGAAAAATAGCCTAGGACCAGCAGCAGAGAAATGACGATGAAAATCTGCAGTTTTTCGGCTGTAACTTTGCAGGTGTTGCTCGCAGCGTTTCGGGACTGCGATTAATCGATTCCTTTCGCAAAATTACGTCGGAATAGTACCCTAAAGAATTAATTGCAGCACTTTTCAAAGTCGTCGAAATTTTCGCCAAAAATGCAAAGGGGTTAGCCTTGGATTTTTTTTGGCCGAAAAATCTTTTGTCTGTGAATCGATCCGTATGACGCTTTTTAGACCAATTCGACGCCCAGGAACTCAGAAAACACATGAAAAATAGCCTAGGACCAGCAGCAGAGAAATGACGATGAAAATCTGCAGTTTTTCGGCTGTAACTTTGCAGGTGTTGCTCGCAGCGTATCGGGACTGCGATTAATCGATTCCTCTCGCAAAATCACGACGGAATAGTACCCTAAAGAATCAATTGCAGCTTTTTTCAAAGTCGTCGAAATTTTCGCCAAAAATGCAAAGGGGTTAGCCTTGGATTATTTTTGGCCGAAAAATCTTTTGTCTGGGAATCGGTCCGTATGACGCTTTTTAGACTAATTCGACGCCCAGGAACTCAGAAAACACATGAAAAATAGCCTAGGACCAGCAGCAGAGAAATGACGATGAAAATCTGCAGTTTTTCGGCTGTAACTTTGCAGGTGTTGCTCGCAGCGTATCGGGACTGCGATTAATCGATTCCTCTCGCAAAATCACGTCGGAATAGTACCCTGAAGAATTAATTGCAGCACTTTTCAAAGTCGTCGAAATTTTCGCCAAAAATGCAAAGGGGTTAGCCTTGGATTATTTTTAGCCGAAAAATCTTTTGTCTGGGAATCGGTCCGTATGACGCTTTTTAGACTAAATCGACGCCCAGGAACTCAGAAAACACATGAAAAATAGCCTAGGACCAGCAGCAGAGAAATGACGATGAAAATCTGCAGTTTTTCGGCTGTAACTTTGCAGGTGTTGCTCGCAGCGTTTCGGGACTGCGATTAATCGATTCCTTTCGCAAAATTACGTCGGAATAGTACCCTAAAGAATTAATTGCAGCACTTTTCAAAGTCGTCGAAATTTTCGCCAAAAATGCAAAGGGGTTAGCCTTGGATTTTTTTTGGCCGAAAAATCTTTTGTCTGTGAATCGATCCGTATGACGCTTTTTAGACTAATTCGACGCCCAGGAACTCAGAAAACACATGAAAAATAGCCTAGGACCAGCAGCAGAGAAATGACGATGAAAATCTGCAGTTTTTCGGCTGTAACTTTGCAGGTGTTGCTCGCAGCGTATCGGGACTGCGATTAATCGATTCCTCTCGCAAAATCACGACGGAATAGTACCCTAAAGAATCAATTGCAGCTTTTTTCAAAGTCGTCGAAATTTTCGCCAAAAATGCAAAGGGGTTAGCCTTGGATTATTTTTGGCCGAAAAATCTTTTGTCTGGGAATCGGTCCGTATGACGCTTTTTAGACTAATTCGACGCCCAGGAACTCAGAAAACACATGAAAAATAGCCTAGGACCAGCAGCAGAGAAATGACGATGAAAATCTGCAGTTTTTCGGCTGTAACTTTGCAGGTGTTGCTCGCAGCGTATCGGGACTGCGATTAATCGATTCCTCTCGCAAAATCACGTCGGAATAGTACCCTGAAGAATTAATTGCAGCACTTTTCAAAGTCGTCGAAATTTTCGCCAAAAATGCAAAGGGGTTAGCCTTGGATTATTTTTAGCCGAAAAATCTTTTGTCTGGGAATCGGTCCGTATGACGCTTTTTAGACTAAATCGACGCCCAGGAACTCAGAAAACACATGAAAAATAGCCTAGGACCAGCAGCAGAGAAATGACGATGAAAATCTGCAGTTTTTCGGCTGTAACTTTGCAGGTGTTGCTCGCAGCGTTTCGGGACTGCGATTAATCGATTCCTTTCGCAAAATTACGTCGGAATAGTACCCTAAAGAATTAATTGCAGCACTTTTCAAAGTCGTCGAAATTTTCGCCAAAAATGCAAAGGGGTTAGCCTTGGATTTTTTTTGGCCGAAAAATCTTTTGTCTGTGAATCGATCCGTATGACGCTTTTTAGACTGATTCGACGCCCAGGAACTCAGAAAACACATGAAAAATAGCCTAGGACCAGCAGCAGAGAAATGACGATGAAAATCTGCAGTTTTTCGGCTGTAACTTTGCAGGTGTTGCTCGCAGCGTATCGGGACTGCGATTAATCGACTCCTCTCGCAAAATCACGTCGGAATAGTACCCTAAAGAATCAATTGCAGCACTTTTCATAGTCGTCGAAATTTTCGCCAAAAATGCAAAGGGGTTAGCCTTGGATTTTTCTTGGCTGAAAAATCTTTTGTCTGGGAATCGATCCGTATGACGCTTTTTAGACTAATTCGACGCCCAGGAACTCAGAAAACACATGAAAAATAGCCTAGGACCAGCAGCAGAGAAATGACGATGAAAATCTGCAGTTTTTCGGCTGTAACATTGCAGGTGTTGCTCGCAGCGTATCGGGACTGCGATTAATCGATTCCTCTCGCAAAATCACGTCGGAATAGTACCCTAAAGAATTAATTGCAGCACTTTCCAAAGTCGTCGAAATTTTCGCCAAAAATGCAAAGGGGTTAGCCTTGGATTATTTTTGGCCGAGAAATCTTTTGTCTGGGAATCGGTCCGTATGACGCTTTTTAGACTAATTCGACGCCCAGGAACTCAGAAAACACATGAAAAATAGCCTAGGACCAGCAGCAGAGAAATGACGATGAAAATCTGCAGTTTTTCGGCTGTAACTTTGCAGGTGTTGCTCGCAGCGTTTCGGGACTGCGATTAATCGATTCCTTTCGCAAAATTACGTCGGAATAGTACCCTAAAGAATTAATTGCAGCACTTTTCAAAGTCGTCGAAATTTTCGCCAAAAATGCAAAGGGGTTAGCCTTGGATTTTTTTTGGCCGAAAAATCTTTTGTCTGTGAATCGATCGGTATGACGCTTTTTAGACTAATTCGACGCCCAGGAACTCAGAAAACACATGAAAAATAGCCTAGGACCAGCAGCAGAGAAATGACGATGAAAATCTGCAGTTTTTCGGCTGTAACTTTGCAGGTGTTGCTCGCAGCGTATCGGGACTGCGATTAATCGATTCCTCTCGCAAAATCACGACGGAATAGTACCCTAAAGAATCAATTGCAGCTTTTTTCAAAGTCGTCGAAATTTTCGCAAAAAATGCAAAGGGGTTAGCCTTGGATTATTTTTGGCCGAAAAATCTTTTGTCTGGGAATCGGTCCGTATGACGCTTTTTAGACTAATTCGACGCCCAGGAACTCAGAAAACACATGAAAAATAGCCTAGGACCAGCAGCAGAGAAATGACGATGAAAATCTGCAGTTTTTCGGCTGTAACTTTGCAGGTGTTGCTCGCAGCGTTTCGGGACTGCGATTAATCGATTCCTTTCGCAAAATTACGTCGGAATAGTACCCTAAAGAATTAATTGCAGCACTTTTCAAAGTCGTCGAAATTTTCGCCAAAAATGCAAAGGGGTTAGCCTTGGATTTTTTTTGGCCGAAAAATCTTTTGTCTGTGAATCGATCCGTATGACGCTTTTTAGACCAATTCGACGCCCAGGAACTCAGAAAACACATGAAAAATAGCCTAGGACCAGCAGCAGAGAAATGACGATGAAAATCTGCAGTTTTTCGGCTGTAACTTTGCAGGTGTTGCTCGCAGCGTATCGGGACTGCGATTAATCGATTCCTCTCGCAAAATCACGACGGAATAGTACCCTAAAGAATCAATTGCAGCTTTTTTCAAAGTCGTCGAAATTTTCGCCAAAAATGCAAAGGGGTTAGCCTTGGATTATTTTTGGCCGAAAAATCTTTTGTCTGGGAATCGGTCCGTATGACGCTTTTTAGACTAATTCGACGCCCAGGAACTCAGAAAACACATGAAAAATAGCCTAGGACCAGCAGCAGAGAAATGACGATGAAAATCTGCAGTTTTTCGGCTGTAACTTTGCAGGTGTTGCTCGCAGCGTATCGGGACTGCGATTAATCGATTCCTCTCGCAAAATCACGTCGGAATAGTACCCTGAAGAATTAATTGCAGCACTTTTCAAAGTCGTCGAAATTTTCGCCAAAAATGCAAAGGGGTTAGCCTTGGATTATTTTTAGCCGAAAAATCTTTTGTCTGGGAATCGGTCCGTATGACGCTTTTTAGACTAAATCGACGCCCAGGAACTCAGAAAACACATGAAAAATAGCCTAGGACCAGCAGCAGAGAAATGACGATGAAAATCTGCAGTTTTTCGGCTGTAACTTTGCAGGTGTTGCTCGCAGCGTTTCGGGACTGCGATTAATCGATTCCTTTCGCAAAATTACGTCGGAATAGTACCCTAAAGAATTAATTGCAGCACTTTTCAAAGTCGTCGAAATTTTCGCCAAAAATGCAAAGGGGTTAGCCTTGGATTTTTTTTGGCCGAAAAATCTTTTGTCTGTGAATCGATCCGTATGACGCTTTTTAGACTGATTCGACGCCCAGGAACTCAGAAAACACATGAAAAATAGCCTAGGACCAGCAGCAGAGAAATGACGATGAAAATCTGCAGTTTTTCGGCTGTAACTTTGCAGGTGTTGCTCGCAGCGTATCGGGACTGCGATTAATCGACTCCTCTCGCAAAATCACGTCGGAATAGTACCCTAAAGAATCAATTGCAGCACTTTTCATAGTCGTCGAAATTTTCGCCAAAAATGCAAAGGGGTTAGCCTTGGATTTTTTTTGGCTGAAAAATCTTTTGTCTGGGAATCGATCCGTATGACGCTTTTTAGACTAATTCGACGCCCAGGAACTCAGAAAACACATGAAAAATAGCCTAGGACCAGCAGCAGAGAAATGACGATGAAAATCTGCAGTTTTTCGGCTGTAACTTTGCAGGTGTTGCTCGCAGCGTTTCGGGACTGCGATTAATCGATTCCTTTCGCAAAATTACGTCGGAATAGTACCCTAAAGAATTAATTGCAGCACTTTTCAAAGTCGTCGAAATTTTCGCCAAAAATGCAAAGGGGTTAGCCTTGGATTTTTTTTGGCCGAAAAATCTTTTGTCTGTGAATCGATCCGTATGACGCTTTTCAGACTAATTCGACGCCCAGGAACTCAGAAAACACATGAAAAATAGCCTAGGACCAGCAGCAGAGAAATGACGATGAAAATCTGCAGTTTTTCGGCTGTAACTTTGCAGGTGTTGCTCGCAGCGTATCGGGACTGCGAATAATCGATTCCTCTCGCAAAATCACGACGGAATAGTACCCTAAAGAATCAATTGCAGCTTTTTTCGAAGTCGTCGAAATTTTCGCCAAAAATGCAATGGGGTTAGCCTTGGATTATTTTTGGCCGAAAAATCTTTTGTCTGGGAATCGGTCCGTATGACGCTTTTTAGACTAATTCGACGCCCAGGAACTCAGAAAACACATGAAAAATAGCCTAGGACCAGCAGCAGAGAAATGACGATGAAAATCTGCAGTTTTTCGGCTGTAACTTTGCAGGTGTTGCTCGCAGCGTATCGGGACTGCGATTAATCGATTCCTCTCGCAAAATCACGTCGGAATAGTACCCTAAAGAATTAATTGCAGCACTTTTCAAAGTCGTCGAAATTTTCGCCAAAAATGCAAAGGGGTTAGCCTTGGATTATTTTTGGCCGAAAAATCTTTTGTCTGGGAATCGGTCCGTATGACGCTTTTTAGACTAATTCGACGCCCAGGAACTCAGAAAACACATGAAAAATAGCCTAGGACCAGCAGCAGAGAAATGACGATGAAAATCTGCAGTTTTTCGGCTGTAACTTTGCAGGTGTTGCTCGCAGCGTATCGGGACTGCGATTAATCGATTACTCTCGCAAAATCACGTCGGAATAGTACCCTCAAGAATTAATTGCAGCTTTTTTCAAAGTCATCGAAATTTTCGCCAAAAATGCAAAGGGGTTAGCCTTGGATTATTTTTAGCCGAAAAATCTTTTGTCTGGGAATCGGTCCGTATGACGCTTTTTAGACTAATTCGACGCCCAGGAACTCAGAAAACACATGAAAAATAGCCTAGGACCAGCAGCAGAGAAATGACGATGAAAATCTGCAGTTTTTCGGCTGTAACTTTGCAGGTGTTGCTCGCAGCGTATCGGGACTGCGATTCATCGATTCCTCTCGCAAAATCACGTCGGAACAGTACCCTAAAGAATTAATTGGTGAACTTTTCAAAGTCGTCGAAATTTTCGCCAAAAATGCAAAGGGGTTAGCCTTGGATTTTTTTTGACCGAAAAATCTTTTGTCTGGGAATCGATCCGTATGACGCTTTTTAGACTGATTCGACGCCCAGGAACTCAGAAAACACATGAAAAATAGCCTAGGACCAGCAGCAGAGAAATGACGATGAAAATCTGCAGTTTTTCGGCTGTAACTTTGCAGGTGTTGCTCGCAGCGTATCGGGACTGCGATTAATCGATTCCTCTCGCAAAATCACGTCGGAATAGTACCCTAAAGAATTAATCGCAGAACTTTTCAAAGTCGTCGAAATTTTCGCCAAAAATGCAAAGGGGTTAGCCTTGGATTTTTTTTGGCCGAAAAATCTTTTGTCTGGGAATCGATCCGTATGACGCTTTTTAGACTAATTCGACGCCCAGGAACTCAGAAAACACATGAAAAATAGCCTCGGACCAGCAGCAGAGAAATGACGATGAAAATCTGCAGTTTTTCGGCTGTAACTTTGCAGGTGTTGCTCGCAGCGTATCGGGACTGCGATTAATCGATTCCTCTCGCAAAATCACGTCGGAATAGTACCCTAAAGAATTAATTGCAGCACTTTTCGAAGTCGTCGAAATTTTCGCCAAAAATGCAAAGGGGTTAGCCTTGGATTTTTTTTGTCCGAAAAATCTTTTGTCTGGGAATCGATCCGTATGACGCTTTTTAGACTAATTCGACGCCCAGGAACTCAGAAAACACATGAAAAATAGCCTAGGACCAGCAGCAGAGAAATGACGATGAAAATCTGCAGTTTTTCGGCTGCAACTTTGCAGGTGTTGCTCGCAGCGTATCGGGACTGCGATTAATCGATTCCTCTCGCAAAATCACGTCGGAATAGTACCCTAAAGAATTAATTGCAGCTTTTTTCAAAGTCGTCGAAATTTTCGCCAAAAATGCAATGGGGTTAGCCTTGGATTACTTTTGGCCGCAAAATTTTTTGTCTGGGAATCGGTCCGTATGACGCTTTTTAGACTAATTCGACGCCCAGGAACTCAGAAAACACATGAAAAATAGCCTAGGACCAGCAGCAGAGAAATGACGATGAAAATCTGCAGTTTTTCGGCTGTAACTTTGCGGGTGTTGCTCGCAGCGTATCGGGACTGCGATTAATCGATTCCTCTCGCAAAATCACGTCGGAATAGTACCCTAAAGAAATAATTGCAGCTTTTTTCAAAGTCGTCGAAATTTTCGCCAAAAATGCAAAGGGGTTAGCCTTGGATTATTTTTGGCCGAAAAATCTTTTGTCCGGGAATCGGTCCGTATGACGCTTTTCAGACTAATTCGACGCCCAGGAACTCAGAAAACACATGGAAAATAGCCTAGGACCAGCAGCAGAGAAATGACGATGAAAATCTGCAGTTTTTCGGCTGTAACTTTGCAGGTGTTGCTCGCAGCGTATCGGGACTGCGATTAATCGATTCCTCTCGCAAAATCACGACGGAATAGTACCCTAAAGAATCAATTGCAGCTTTTTTCAAAGTCGTCGAAATTTTCGCCAAAAATGCAAAGGGGTTAGCCTTGGATTATTTTTGGCCGAAAAATCTTTTGTCTGGGAATCGGTCCGTATGACGCTCTTTAGACTAATTCGACGCCCAGGAACTCAGAAAACACATGAAAAATAGCCTAGGACCAGCAGCAGAGAAATGACGATGAAAATCTGCAGTTTTTTGGCTGTAACTTTGCAGGTGTTGCTCGCAGCGTATCGGGACTGCGATTAATCGATTCCTCTCGCAAAATCACGTCGGAATAGTACCCTAAAGAAATAATTGCAGCACTTTTCAAAGTCGTCGAAATTTTCGCCAAAAATGCAAAGGGGTTAGATTTAGATTTAGATTTAGATTTATTGACAAACATATTTTTCGTGTTTACATATAATTCTCAGTTCTCCATGCCTGAGCATCTAATTATGCTTGTGTGGCTGGAGTTGCTTTTTTCTACTTAGTGACAAGTTGTCACTTAATTTCCTAAATTACAATTTTTTTTTTTTTTTTTTTTTTGCGTGATTGTGTGCTTGCATTTGAGATATTCTCATCCGCACCTGATAGTTCACTATATTACGCAGATCAATCATTCCGAGTTGTTATTTAAATCTACACATGTACTTATTTCCTAATCTATACCTAATAAGTTGGTGATACTTTTTTATTTGCTTACATTTGTAACAAGAAAACATTCAGACAAAACCTTCAGACAACTTCTATATTCCTAATTGAGTCTTGGTATTCACTTATTTTCTAGGTGTTAGTCAGTTTATCATAGTACATTCTTCCCTGCTGTAAAATCCAAGTACTAATACTTTTTTTGAAACCCTGTATACATTTTTGCTTTATTTCTAATGGAATTTCATTATACAGCTTGTTTATAATAACTCTTTCCTGTCTGTGCCCAATTGTTGTTTTAGTTTTCGGAAGTATGAGGTTTCCTCGTGTCCTGGCTCTGGTGTCATGTTCGTGGGTGAGCTTTCTTTGTTCTATTTCTTCCGGATTTCGTTTAAGACGCACTAGTGCGTTCTTCATGTAAGCCTGGCGTATGTCCGGTATTTTTGTTATGGCAAAGAGCATATCACTTGGGTAATACCGAGGTTTCCAAAAGGCTATTCGTAGTATCATTTTTTGTATTATTTCCAGTGGTCTCAAATTTTTCTGGTATGCATTTCCCCATGCTATTATCCCATATTCAATAATAGAGTGTACTAGAGCATAGTAGATTTTCCTCATCGTGTCCTGTGTTACAATTGATCTGATATTGAGCAGCGTGTGAATTGTTTGTCGTAGTCTGGCTGCTGTTCGTTTTATGTGTTCAGTACACTTCATTCTTTCATCGATCGTGACACCCAGGTATTTAATGCATTCTTTCATTTCTATTTCTTCACAGCCGCATCCTGGTTCGTATTTTCCGCAAGTATGTATTTTCAGAATCAAGAATTCACTGTCTTCAGGATCTTTGATTTTATTAATTTTATACCGCATGTACTTAGTTTTGTTCCCATTCAGGGTTAGTTTGTGATTGTCTAGCCACCTCTTTATTTTTGCCATATCCGTGTTCGCTTTTCTATAAACCTCCTTCCAGTCATTTCCTGTCGTTATTATTACCGTGTCATCTGCATAGGCTATCATTTCTGATTCTATTTTCATTTTGCACAGATCGTTGGTGTACACAATATACAATATTGCTCCAAGTACAGACCCTTGTGGGACGCCCGTTGTTATTACGCCTGCTCTGCTATTTCTGTCCCCGATCCTTGTTTTTTGTTGTCTGTTCCCGAGGTAGCTTCCAAACCATTTATTGGCTATTCCTCTGATGCCCATTTTCTCTAGTTTTCGGAGCAAGATGTGATGTTGTACTGTATCGAAGGCTTTTGATAGATCCAGGTATGTGGCAATGGTTTTGGTTCCTTGATCGAGGTTGCTCGTAATACGATTCGTGAGTTTGTATATCGCATCCTGTGTACTCTTATTCATTCTGAATCCGTACTGGGTGTTTGAGAGGATGTTGTTTTTTTCAAAGAACTCTATTAGCCTGTTTTTTATGCATTTTTCTAGAATCTTACTTATGCTGCTTATGAGCGAGATAGGTCTGTAGTTTGTTGCATCTGTTTTTTCACCGGCTTTATATACTGGTATTACTATGCTTTTTTTCAATTGCTCTGGGAAGGTTCCAATTGATATGCTTCGATTGAATATGCATTCTAGTGGTTTTACAACGTATTCGATCGTTGATTTTAGTAATTCCGCCTTTATTCCATCTTCTCCCGGTGCTGTCTGTGACTTCATCTGCGTTATATGTCTTCTTATTTCTGATTCCGTTATAGGTGATAGATATATCGATTTCTGTGCTTCCCCCTTTACTTTCTCGTCCTTTCCAATCAGATGGGTTGGTATTTCATTTGTTAAATGCTTTCCAACAGAGAGGAAGTAGTCATTGAAGGTGTTTGCTATTCGTTCCTCATTTGTTTCAATTTCTTGTTGGCCTTCGAGTTTCAACCTTATTTTGCTTGCTTCCTCCTTTTTTTTTTCTTGAATTTTGTTTTCTCTAATTACTTTCCATATTCGTTTTTGATCGTTTCCGGCTGCCGTTATTTGCTTCCTGTAATATTCATTTTTTGTTTTGTCTATTAACTTTACTAGCGTTTTGCGGTACATTTTGTATTCTATTTGTAGATCCGAATTGAAAGGCTCTCTTCTTGCTTTTTTGGCGAGCTTGTTTCTTTGTCTTATTGCTCTGACGAGACCATTTGTTACCCACGGCTTCAGCTTTGTCGTTCTATTATTGTTCGTTATTGTTATTTTTTTGGTAGCTTCCTCGACCGCTTTCTGTAGAGTGGTAATTAGGTTTTTGGTAGCTTTTTCTAGGTCTTGTTCATTCAGCACATTTTCCCATTTTTCTTTTTCAATTATTTCTGTTACTTTGTTGTAGTCGACTTTGTTCACATGTATTGTCCTTGTCCTATCCTTACTTGTTTTTCCTATTTGTAGTATAGTTGTATAATGGTCAGTAATTGTCGTTTTTAGTACAGCTGCACGTACGTTTTCTACATTTTTTTGTTTTATAAATATATGATCAATGCACGTACTTGTGTTATCTGTTTCCCTCGTCGGTGTTGTAATAGCTGCTACGTATCCATGCATGCTGAGAACGTTGAGGTATTCTTCTCCATCGATGGCATTACTGCCGGGCTTGATATCTATGTTTATATCCCCTGCCATGATTGCCGTTTTTGTTGTGCCTTCTCCCAATTCCTGGTCCAAGCTTTCGATAAATTTCTTCAGATTTCCGGATGGGGATCTGTAGATCGCGTAGATTTCAATGGTCTCTTGAGTGGTCTTCAAAATCAATTTGATTCCATTGGCTCCTTCGATGTTCAGTTGTGCGTCATAAGCTTCTAAATTTTTGTGAACCAGTACAACAATTCCGTCTTTATCAGATATCTTACTGTTGGCCCAAAAAGCTGTGTAATCTTTGTATTTCCATAGATCTTGTTTAGAGTTGATCCATGTTTCTGTAAAAATTATTATGTCCATTTGTATTCTTATATCTTGTAACATCAAATGAATTTCGTCCATGTGTCTCCGCAGGCTTCTTGTGTTCATTTGGAGTACATTTATACCTTGTTCTTCTGTTATTATTTTTCGAAGAGATTCAGCGTCTTCGCATGTGTAATTTTTTATGTGTTGAATTTCCTGTATGTATTCGTTCCACGTAGCCATATTTATCGTTTCTAGTGTTTTGTATTGTTTGCTGTGTATTTTGGTGTTCATAGATCCTATTCTGCTGTGTTTTCTATCGGCTGCGCTAAGTTCTCTAAGTCTATGTGGTGTTTTACCTGGATAGTTTTTTCGCCCTCATCTTTGCGCATAAGTACATTTCCATCTTTGATCCATACATATTTATAACGTTTTTCCCTCGCAAACATCTTGGCCAAGTACAGTAGTCGTTTTTTTGCGGGTGTAAGCGCTTCGTTTATATACACTGCTGTCTCCGGAAAGCCCGTATATACGTCCTTGGCTTTAATCCCCCTTTTCACTTTGGCGCGCTCTAGCCAGGTATTTCGAGCATTGACGGTGTTGAGTTTGATTATTATCGGCCGAGCTCCAGTTGTTTTTGGTGGTCGATAGATGTCCTGTATTGTCTTGGTATCCAGCTCGATATCTATTAGCTTTGCGACGTTGCAGACTATCGTTTGTAGATTTTCATTCCTGGTTACAGGCACTCCGCATATTTCGATCTCTGACAGCTTGAGTTTCTGTTCCAGTTCTTCAAGTTTAGCTTCCATGAATTCCAGCTTATCGTCGGCCTCTTTCGATTTTTTCTGCAGCTTGTGGACTTCTTTCTGTAAGAGTGCGTTCTCCTTGCTTAGATTGGCAGTTGTTTTGACAAATTCGTCAATTTTGTTAGAGCAAAAATTCATAGCTTCCTCGATAGTTGCTATACTATTTTTGAGCTTTTTAACTTCCTGGCTGTTGTTATCTGAAGCCTTGTTGTTGGTGTCCAGTGCTTCTTTAATTGGTTGTAATTCATCAAGCTTTTTATTGATGCCAGCTACATACGTTCGAAAGTCGTGTTGATCAGTGACAGTTCGTCTGCTTCTTGGAGCAATGTTGACAGCTCCTTCTTCACCACTAGACGGTTGATCGCCAGCACTGACAGAATGTTCTTCACATTTCTCACATGTGAATTTCAAAAGTTTTTTGGCCGGATCCTGTATATTCATGTTCTTTTTGGCACATGTAACATGAAACACACGTTTACATTTTTGGTCGCAGATAAGAAAATCGCTAGTTTTGTTCACTAAATTCTTGCACAAACCACACTGTTTCGCCATCTTGGTTAGCCTTGGATTATTTTTAGCCGAAAAATCTTTTGTCTGGGAATCGGTCCGTATGAGGCTTTTTAGACTAATTCGACGCCCAGGAACTCAGAAAACACATGAAAAATAGCCTAGGACCAGCAGCAGAGAAATGACGATGAAAATCTGCAGTTTTTCGGCTGTAACTTTGCGGGTGTTGCTCGCAGCGTATCGGGACTGCGATTAATCGATTCCTCTCGCAAAATCACGTCGGAATAGTACCCTAAAGAAATAATTGCAGCTTTTTTCACAGTCGTCGAAATTTTCGCCAAAAATGCAAAGGGGTTAGCCTTGGATTATTTTTGGCCGAAAAATCTTTTGTCTGGGAATCGGTCCGTATGACGCTTTTCAGACTAATTCGACGCCCAGGAACTCAGAAAACACATGGAAAATAGCCTAGGACCAGCAGCAGAGAAATGACGATGAAAATCTGCAGTTTTTCGGCTGTAACTTTGCAGGTGTTGCTCGCAGCGTATCGGGACTGCGATTAATCGATTCCTCTCGCAGAATCACGTCGGAATAGTACCCTAAAGAATTAATTGCAGAACTTCTCAAAGTCGTCGAAATTTTCGCCAAAAAAGCAAAGGGGTTAGCCTTGGATTTTTTCTGGCCGAAAAATCTTTTGTCTGGGAATCGATCCGTATGACGCTTTTCAGACTAATTCGACGCCCAGGAACTCAGAAAACACATGAAAAATAGCCTAAGACCAGCAGCAGAGAAATGACGATGAAAATCTGCAGTTTTTCGGCTGTAACTTTGCAGGTGTTGCTCGCAGCGTATCGGGACTGCGATTAATCGATTCCTCTCGCAAAATCACATCGGAATAGTACCCTAAAGAATTAATTGCAGCACTTTTCAAAGTCGTCGAAATTTTCGCCAAAAATGCAAAGGGGTTAGCCTTGGATTTTTTTTGGCCGAAAAGTCTTTTGTCTGGGAATCGATCCGTATGACGCTTTTCAGACTAATTCGACGCCCAGGAACTCAGAAAACTCATGAAAAATAGCCTAGGACCAGCAGCAGAGAAATGACGATGAAAATCTGCAGTTTTTCGGCTGTAACTTTGCAGGTGTTGCTCGCAGCGTATCGGGACTGCGATTAATCGATTCCTCTCGCAAAATCACGTCGGAATAGTACCCTAAAGAATCAATTGCAGAACTTTTCAAAGTCGTCGAAATTTTCGCCAAAAATGCAAAGGGGTTAGCCTTGGATTTTTTCTGGCCGAAAAATCTTTTGTCTGGGAATCGATCCGTATGACGCTTTTTAGACTAATTCGACGCCCAGGAACTCAGAAAACACATGAAAAATAGCCTAGGACCAGCAGCAGAGAAATGACGATGAAAATCTGCAGTTTTTCGGCTGCAACTTTGCAGGTGTTGCTCGCAGCGTATCGGGACTGCGATTAATCGATTCCTCTCGCAAAATCACGTCGGAATAGTACCCTAAAGAATTAATTGCAGCTTTTTTCAAAGTCGTCGAAATTTTCGCCAAAAATGCAATGGGGTTAGCCTTGGATTACTTTTGGCCGAAAAATTTTTTGTCTGGGAATCGGTCCGTATGACGCTTTTTAGACTAATTCGACGCCCAGGAACTCAGAAAACACATGAAAAATAGCCTAGGACCAGCAGCAGAGAAATGACGATGAAAATCTGCAGTTTTTCGGCTGTAACTTTGCGGGTGTTGCTCGCAGCGTATCGGGACTGCGATTAATCGATTCCTCTCGCAAAATCACGTCGGAATAGTACCCTAAAGAAATAATTGCAGCTTTTTTCAAAGTCGTCGAAATTTTCGCCAAAAATGCAAAGGGGTTAGCCTTGGATTATTTTTGGCCGAAAAATCTTTTGTCTGGGAATCGGTCCGTATGACGCTTTTCAGACTAATTCGACGCCCAGGAACTCAGAAAACACATGGAAAATAGCCTAGGACCAGCAGCAGAGAAATGACGATGAAAATCTGCAGTTTTTCGGCTGTAACTTTGCAGGTGTTGCTCGCAGCGTATCGGGACTGCGATTAATCGATTCCTCTCGCAAAATCACGACGGAATAGTACCCTAAAGAATCAATTGCAGCTTTTTTCAAAGTCGTCGAAATTTTCGCCAAAAATGCAAAGGGGTTAGCCTTGGATTATTTTTGGCCGAAAAATCTTTTGTCTGGGAATCGGTCCGTATGACGCTCTTTAGACTAATTCGACGCCCAGGAACTCAGAAAACACATGAAAAATAGCCTAGGACCAGCAGCAGAGAAATGACGATGAAAATCTGCAGTTTTTTGGCTGTAACTTTGCAGGTGTTGCTCGCAGCGTATCGGGACTGCGATTAATCGATTCCTCTCGCAAAATCACGTCGGAATAGTACCCTAAAGAAATAATTGCAGCACTTTTCAAAGTCGTCGAAATTTTCGCCAAAAATGCAAAGGGGTTAGATTTAGATTTAGATTTAGATTTATTGACAAACATATTTTTCGTGTTTACATATAATTCTCAGTTCTCCATGCCTGAGCATCTAATTATGCTTGTGTGGCTGGAGTTGCTTTTTTCTACTTAGTGACAAGTTGTCACTTAATTTCCTAAATTACAATTTTTTTTTTTTTTTTTTTTTTGCGTGATTGTGTGCTTGCATTTGAGATATTCTCATCCGCACCTGATAGTTCACTATATTACGCAGATCAATCATTCCGAGTTGTTATTTAAATCTACACATGTACTTATTTCCTAATCTATACCTAATAAGTTGGTGATACTTTTTTATTTGCTTACATTTGTAACAAGAAAACATTCAGACAAAACCTTCAGACAACTTCTATATTCCTAATTGAGTCTTGGTATTCACTTATTTTCTAGGTGTTAGTCAGTTTATCATAGTACATTCTTCCCTGCTGTAAAATCCAAGTACTAATACTTTTTTTGAAACCCTGTATACATTTTTGCTTTATTTCTAATGGAATTTCATTATACAGCTTGTTTATAATAACTCTTTCCTGTCTGTGCCCAATTGTTGTTTTAGTTTTCGGAAGTATGAGGTTTCCTCGTGTCCTGGCTCTGGTGTCATGTTCGTGGGTGAGCTTTCTTTGTTCTATTTCTTCCGGATTTCGTTTAAGACGCACTAGTGCGTTCTTCATGTAAGCCTGGCGTATGTCCGGTATTTTTGTTATGGCAAAGAGCATATCACTTGGGTAATACCGAGGTTTCCAAAAGGCTATTCGTAGTATCATTTTTTGTATTATTTCCAGTGGTCTCAAATTTTTCTGGTATGCATTTCCCCATGCTATTATCCCATATTCAATAATAGAGTGTACTAGAGCATAGTAGATTTTCCTCATCGTGTCCTGTGTTACAATTGATCTGATATTGAGCAGCGTGTGAATTGTTTGTCGTAGTCTGGCTGCTGTTCGTTTTATGTGTTCAGTACACTTCATTCTTTCATCGATCGTGACACCCAGGTATTTAATGCATTCTTTCATTTCTATTTCTTCACAGCCGCATCCTGGTTCGTATTTTCCGCAAGTATGTATTTTCAGAATCAAGAATTCACTGTCTTCAGGATCTTTGATTTTATTAATTTTATACCGCATGTACTTAGTTTTGTTCCCATTCAGGGTTAGTTTGTGATTGTCTAGCCACCTCTTTATTTTTGCCATATCCGTGTTCGCTTTTCTATAAACCTCCTTCCAGTCATTTCCTGTCGTTATTATTACCGTGTCATCTGCATAGGCTATCATTTCTGATTCTATTTTCATTTTGCACAGATCGTTGGTGTACACAATATACAATATTGCTCCAAGTACAGACCCTTGTGGGACGCCCGTTGTTATTACGCCTGCTCTGCTATTTCTGTCCCCGATCCTTGTTTTTTGTTGTCTGTTCCCGAGGTAGCTTCCAAACCATTTATTGGCTATTCCTCTGATGCCCATTTTCTCTAGTTTTCGGAGCAAGATGTGATGTTGTACTGTATCGAAGGCTTTTGATAGATCCAGGTATGTGGCAATGGTTTTGGTTCCTTGATCGAGGTTGCTCGTAATACGATTCGTGAGTTTGTATATCGCATCCTGTGTACTCTTATTCATTCTGAATCCGTACTGGGTGTTTGAGAGGATGTTGTTTTTTTCAAAGAACTCTATTAGCCTGTTTTTTATGCATTTTTCTAGAATCTTACTTATGCTGCTTATGAGCGAGATAGGTCTGTAGTTTGTTGCATCTGTTTTTTCACCGGCTTTATATACTGGTATTACTATGCTTTTTTTCAATTGCTCTGGGAAGGTTCCAATTGATATGCTTCGATTGAATATGCATTCTAGTGGTTTTACAACGTATTCGATCGTTGATTTTAGTAATTCCGCCTTTATTCCATCTTCTCCCGGTGCTGTCTGTGACTTCATCTGCGTTATATGTCTTCTTATTTCTGATTCCGTTATAGGTGATAGATATATCGATTTCTGTGCTTCCCCCTTTACTTTCTCGTCCTTTCCAATCAGATGGGTTGGTATTTCATTTGTTAAATGCTTTCCAACAGAGAGGAAGTAGTCATTGAAGGTGTTTGCTATTCGTTCCTCATTTGTTTCAATTTCTTGTTGGCCTTCGAGTTTCAACCTTATTTTGCTTGCTTCCTCCTTTTTTTTTTCTTGAATTTTGTTTTCTCTAATTACTTTCCATATTCGTTTTTGATCGTTTCCGGCTGCCGTTATTTGCTTCCTGTAATATTCATTTTTTGTTTTGTCTATTAACTTTACTAGCGTTTTGCGGTACATTTTGTATTCTATTTGTAGATCCGAATTGAAAGGCTCTCTTCTTGCTTTTTTGGCGAGCTTGTTTCTTTGTCTTATTGCTCTGACGAGACCATTTGTTACCCACGGCTTCAGCTTTGTCGTTCTATTATTGTTCGTTATTGTTATTTTTTTGGTAGCTTCCTCGACCGCTTTCTGTAGAGTGGTAATTAGGTTTTTGGTAGCTTTTTCTAGGTCTTGTTCATTCAGCACATTTTCCCATTTTTCTTTTTCAATTATTTCTGTTACTTTGTTGTAGTCGACTTTGTTCACATGTATTGTCCTTGTCCTATCCTTACTTGTTTTTCCTATTTGTAGTATAGTTGTATAATGGTCAGTAATTGTCGTTTTTAGTACAGCTGCACGTACGTTTTCTACATTTTTTTGTTTTATAAATATATGATCAATGCACGTACTTGTGTTATCTGTTTCCCTCGTCGGTGTTGTAATAGCTGCTACGTATCCATGCATGCTGAGAACGTTGAGGTATTCTTCTCCATCGATGGCATTACTGCCGGGCTTGATATCTATGTTTATATCCCCTGCCATGATTGCCGTTTTTGTTGTGCCTTCTCCCAATTCCTGGTCCAAGCTTTCGATAAATTTCTTCAGATTTCCGGATGGGGATCTGTAGATCGCGTAGATTTCAATGGTCTCTTGAGTGGTCTTCAAAATCAATTTGATTCCATTGGCTCCTTCGATGTTCAGTTGTGCGTCATAAGCTTCTAAATTTTTGTGAACCAGTACAACAATTCCGTCTTTATCAGATATCTTACTGTTGGCCCAAAAAGCTGTGTAATCTTTGTATTTCCATAGATCTTGTTTAGAGTTGATCCATGTTTCTGTAAAAATTATTATGTCCATTTGTATTCTTATATCTTGTAACATCAAATGAATTTCGTCCATGTGTCTCCGCAGGCTTCTTGTGTTCATTTGGAGTACATTTATACCTTGTTCTTCTGTTATTATTTTTCGAAGAGATTCAGCGTCTTCGCATGTGTAATTTTTTATGTGTTGAATTTCCTGTATGTATTCGTTCCACGTAGCCATATTTATCGTTTCTAGTGTTTTGTATTGTTTGCTGTGTATTTTGGTGTTCATAGATCCTATTCTGCTGTGTTTTCTATCGGCTGCGCTAAGTTCTCTAAGTCTATGTGGTGTTTTACCTGGATAGTTTTTTCGCCCTCATCTTTGCGCATAAGTACATTTCCATCTTTGATCCATACATATTTATAACGTTTTTCCCTCGCAAACATCTTGGCCAAGTACAGTAGTCGTTTTTTTGCGGGTGTAAGCGCTTCGTTTATATACACTGCTGTCTCCGGAAAGCCCGTATATACGTCCTTGGCTTTAATCCCCCTTTTCACTTTGGCGCGCTCTAGCCAGGTATTTCGAGCATTGACGGTGTTGAGTTTGATTATTATCGGCCGAGCTCCAGTTGTTTTTGGTGGTCGATAGATGTCCTGTATTGTCTTGGTATCCAGCTCGATATCTATTAGCTTTGCGACGTTGCAGACTATCGTTTGTAGATTTTCATTCCTGGTTACAGGCACTCCGCATATTTCGATCTCTGACAGCTTGAGTTTCTGTTCCAGTTCTTCAAGTTTAGCTTCCATGAATTCCAGCTTATCGTCGGCCTCTTTCGATTTTTTCTGCAGCTTGTGGACTTCTTTCTGTAAGAGTGCGTTCTCCTTGCTTAGATTGGCAGTTGTTTTGACAAATTCGTCAATTTTGTTAGAGCAAAAATTCATAGCTTCCTCGATAGTTGCTATACTATTTTTGAGCTTTTTAACTTCCTGGCTGTTGTTATCTGAAGCCTTGTTGTTGGTGTCCAGTGCTTCTTTAATTGGTTGTAATTCATCAAGCTTTTTATTGATGCCAGCTACATACGTTCGAAAGTCGTGTTGATCAGTGACAGTTCGTCTGCTTCTTGGAGCAATGTTGACAGCTCCTTCTTCACCACTAGACGGTTGATCGCCAGCACTGACAGAATGTTCTTCACATTTCTCACATGTGAATTTCAAAAGTTTTTTGGCCGGATCCTGTATATTCATGTTCTTTTTGGCACATGTAACATGAAACACACGTTTACATTTTTGGTCGCAGATAAGAAAATCGCTAGTTTTGTTCACTAAATTCTTGCACAAACCACACTGTTTCGCCATCTTGGTTAGCCTTGGATTATTTTTAGCCGAAAAATCTTTTGTCTGGGAATCGGTCCGTATGAGGCTTTTTAGACTAATTCGACGCCCAGGAACTCAGAAAACACATGAAAAATAGCCTAGGACCAGCAGCAGAGAAATGACGATGAAAATCTGCAGTTTTTCGGCTGTAACTTTGCAGGTGTTGCTCGCAGCGTTTCGGGACTGCGATTAATCGATTCCTTTCGCAAAATTACGTCGGAATAGTACCCTAAAGAATTAATTGCAGCACTTTTCAAAGTCGTCGAAATTTTCGCCAAAAATGCAAAGGGGTTAGCCTTGGATTATTTTTGGCCGAAAAATCTTTTGTCTGTGAATCGATCCGTATGACGCTTTTTAGACTAATTCGACGCCCAGGAACTCAGAAAACACATGAAAAATAGCCTAGGACCAGCAGCAGAGAAATGACGATGAAAATCTGCAGTTTTTCGGCTGTAACTTTGCAGGTGTTGCTCGCAGCGTATCGGGACTGCGATTAATCGATTCCTCTCGCAAAATCACGACGGAATAGTACCCTAAAGAATCAATTGCAGCTTTTTTCAAAGTCGTCGAAATTTTCGCCAAAAATGCAATGGGGTTAGCCTTGGATTATTTTTGGCCGAAAAATCTTTTGTCTGGGAATCGGTCCGTATGACGCTTTTTAGACTAATTCGACGCCCAGGAACTCAGAAAACACATGAAAAATAGCCTAGGACCAGCAGCAGAGAAATGACGATGAAAATCTGCAGTTTTTCGGCTGTAACTTTGCAGGTGTTGCTCGCAGCGTATCGGGACTGCGATTAATCGATTCCTCTCGCGAAATCACGTCGGAATAGTACCCTAAAGAATTAATTGCAGCACTTTTCAAAGTCGTCGAAATTTTCGCCAAAAATGCAAAGGGGTTAGCCTTGGATTATTTTTGGCCGAAAAATCTTTTGTCTGGGAATCGGTCCGTATGACGCTTTTTAGACTAATTCGACGCCCAGGAACTCAGAAAACACATGAAAAATAGCCTAGGACCAGCAGCAGAGAAATGACGATGAAAATCTGCAGTTTTTCGGCTGTAACTTTGCAGGTGTTGCTCGCAGCGTATCGGGACTGCGATTTATCGATTACTCTCGCAAAATCACGTCGGAATAGTACCCTCAAGAATTAATTGCAGCTTTTTTCAAAGTCATCGAAATTTTCGCCAAAAATGCAAAGGGGTTAGCCTTGGATTATTTTTGGCCGAAAAATCTTTTGTCTGGGAATCGGTCCGTATGACGCTTTTTAGACTAATTCGACGCCCAGGAACTCAGAAAACACATGAAAAATAGCCTAGGACCAGCAGCAGAGAAATGACGATGGAAATCTGCAGTTTTTCGGCTGTAACTTTGCAGGTGTTGCTCGCAGCGTATCGGGACTGCGATTAATCGATTCCTCTCGCAAAATCACGTCGGAATAGAACCCTCCAGAATTAATTGCAGCTTTTTTCAAAGTCGTCGAAATTTTCGCCAAAAATGCAAAGGGATTAGCCTTGGATTATTTTTGGCCGAAAAATCTTTTGTCTGGGAATCGGTCCGTATGACGCTTTTTAGACTAATTCGACGCCCAGGAACTCAGAAAACACATGAAAAATAGCCTAGGACCAGCAGCAGAGAAATGACGATGAAAATCTGCAGTTTTTCGGCTGTAACTTTGCAGGTGTTGCTCGCAGCGTATCGGGACTGCGATTCATCGATTCCTCTCGCAAAATCACGTCGGAATAGTACCCTAAAGAATTAATTGGTGAACTTTTCAAAGTCGTCGAAATTTTCGCCAAAAATGCAAAGGGGTTAGCCTTGGATTTTTTTTGACCGGAAAATCTTTTGTCTGGGAATCGATCCGTATGACGCTTTTTAGACTAATTCGACGCCCAGGAACTCAGAAAACACATGAAAAATAGCCTCGGACCAGCAGCAGAGAAATGACGATGAAAATCTGCAGTTTTTCGGCTGTAACTTTGCAGGTGTTGCTCGCAGCGTATCGGGACTGCGATTAATCGATTCCTCTCGCAAAATCACGTCGGAATAGTACCCTAAAGAAATAATTGCAGCTTTTTTCGAAGTCGTCGAAATTTTCGCCAAAAATGCAAAGGGGTTAGCCTTGGATTATTTTTGGCCGAAAAATCTTTTGTCTGGGAATCGATCCGTATGACGCTTTTTAGACTAATTCGACGCCCAGGAACTCAGAAAACACATGAAAAATAGCCTAGGACCAGCAGCAGAGAAATGACGATGAAAATCTGCAGTTTTTCGGCTGTAACTTTGCAGGAGTTGCTCGCAGCGTATCGGGACTGCGATTAATCGATTCCTCTCGCAAAATCACGTCGGAATAGTACCCTAAAGAATTAATTGCAGCACTTTTCAAAGTCGTCGAAATTTTCGCCAAAAATGCAAAGGGGTTAGCCTTGGATTTTTTTTGGCCGTAAAATCTTTTGTCTGGGAATCGATCCGTATGACGCTTTCGAGACTAATTCGACGCCCAGGAACTCAGAAAACACATGAAAAATAGCCTAGGACCAGCAGCAGAGAAATGACGATGAAAATCTGCAGTTTTTCGGCTGTAACTTTGCAGGTGTTGCTCGCAGCGTATCGGCACTGAGATTAATCGATTCCTCTCGCAAAATCACGTCGGACTAGTACCCTAAAGAATTAATTGCAGCACTTTTCGAAGTCGTCGAAATTTTCGCCAAAAATGCAAAGGGGTTAGCCTTGGATTTTTCTTGTCCGAAAAATCTTTTGTCTGGGAATCGATCCGTATGACGCTTTTTAGACCAATTCGACGCCCAGGAACTCAGAAAACACATGAAAAATAGCCTAGGACCAGCAGCAGAGAAATGACGATGAAAATCTGCAGTTTTTCGGCTGCAACTTTGCAGGTGTTGCTCGCAGCGTATCGGGACTGCGATTAATCGATTCCTCTCGCAAAATCACGTCGGAATAGTACCCTAAAGAATTAATTGCAGCTATTTTCAAAGTCGTCGAAATTTTCGCCAAAAATGCAAAGGGGTTAGCCTTGGATTTTTTTTGGCCGAAAAATCTTTTGTCTGGGAATCGATCCGTATGACGCTTTTTAGACGAATTCGACGCCCAGGAACTCAGAAAACACATGAAAAACAGCCTAGGACCAGCAGCAGAGAAATGACGATGAAAATCTGCAGTTTTTCGGCTGTAACTTTGCAGGTGTTGCTCGCAGCGTATCGGGACTGCGATTAATCGATTCCTCTCGCAAAATCACGTCGGAATAGTACCCTAAAGAATTAATTGCAGCTTTTTTCAAAGTCGTCGAAATTTTCGCCAAAAATGCAATGGGGTTAGCCTTGGATTACTTTTGGCCGCAAAATTTTTTGTCTGGGAATCGGTCCGTATGACGCTTTTTAGACTAATTCGACGCCCAGGAACTCAGAAAACACATGAAAAATAGCCTAGGACCAGCAGCAGAGAAATGACGATGAAAATCTGCAGTTTTTCGGCTGTAACTTTGCGGGTGTTGCTCGCAGCGTATCGGGACTGCGATTAATCGATTCCTCTCGCAAAATCACGTCGGAATAGTACCCTAAAGAAATAATTGCAGCTTTTTTCACAGTCGTCGAAATTTTCGCCAAAAATGCAAAGGGGTTAGCCTTGGATTATTTTTGGCCGAAAAATCTTTTGTCTGGGAATCGGTCCGTATGACGCTTTTCAGACTAATTCGACGCCCAGGAACTCAGAAAACACATGGAAAATAGCCTAGGACCAGCAGCAGAGAAATGACGATGAAAATCTGCAGTTTTTCGGCTGTAACTTTGCAGGTGTTGCTCGCAGCGTATCGGGACTGCGATTAATCGATTCCTCTCGCAGAATCACGTCGGAATAGTACCCTAAAGAATTAATTGCAGAACTTCTCAAAGTCGTCGAAATTTTCGCCAAAAAAGCAAAGGGGTTAGCCTTGGATTTTTTCTGGCCGAAAAATCTTTTGTCTGGGAATCGATCCGTATGACGCTTTTCAGACTAATTCGACGCCCAGGAACTCAGAAAACACATGAAAAATAGCCTAAGACCAGCAGCAGAGAAATGACGATGAAAATCTGCAGTTTTTCGGCTGTAACTTTGCAGGTGTTGCTCGCAGCGTATCGGGACTGCGATTAATCGATTCCTCTCGCAAAATCACATCGGAATAGTACCCTAAAGAATTAATTGCAGCACTTTTCAAAGTCGTCGAAATTTTCGCCAAAAATGCAAAGGGGTTAGCCTTGGATTTTTTTTGGCCGAAAAGTCTTTTGTCTGGGAATCGATCCGTATGACGCTTTTCAGACTAATTCGACGCCCAGGAACTCAGAAAACTCATGAAAAATAGCCTAGGACCAGCAGCAGAGAAATGACGATGAAAATCTGCAGTTTTTCGGCTGTAACTTTGCAGGTGTTGCTCGCAGCGTATCGGGACTGCGATTAATCGATTCCTCTCGCAAAATCACGTCGGAATAGTACCCTAAAGAATCAATTGCAGAACTTTTCAAAGTCGTCGAAATTTTCGCCAAAAATGCAAAGGGGTTAGCCTTGGATTTTTTCTGGCCGAAAAATCTTTTGTCTGGGAATCGATCCGTATGACGCTTTTTAGACTAATTCGACGCCCAGGAACTCAGAAAACACATGAAAAATAGCCTAGGACCAGCAGCAGAGAAATGACGATGAAAATCTGCAGTTTTTCGGCTGCAACTTTGCAGGTGTTGCTCGCAGCGTATCGGGACTGCGATTAATCGATTCCTCTCGCAAAATCACGTCGGAATAGTACCCTAAAAAATTAATTGCAGCTTTTTTCAAAGTCGTCGAAATTTTCGCCAAAAATGCAAAGGGGTTAGCCTTGGATTTTTTTTGGCCGAAAAATCTTTTGTCTGGGAATCGATCCGTATGACGCTTTTTAGACGAATTCGACGCCCAGGAACTCAGAAAACACATGAAAAACAGCCTAGGACCAGCAGCAGAGAAATGACGATGAAAATCTGCAGTTTTTCGGCTGTAACTTTGCGGGTGTTGCTCGCAGCGTATCGGGACTGCGATTAATCGATTCCTCTCGCAAAATCACGTCGGAATAGTACCCTAAAGAAATAATTGCAGCTTTTTTCAAAGTCGTCGGAATTTTCGCCAAAAATGCAAAGGGGTTAGCCTTGGATTATTTTTGGCCGAAAAATCTTTTGTCTGGGAATCGGTCCGTATGACGCTTTTTAGACTAATTCGACGCCCAGGAACTCAGAAAACACATGAAAAATAGCCTAGGACCAGCAGCAGAGAAATGACGATGAAAATCTGCAGCTTTCGGCTGTAACTTTGCAGGTGTTGCTCGCAGCGTATCGGGACTGCGATTCATCGATTCCTCTCGCAAAATCACGTCGGAATAGTACCCTAAAGAATTAATTGGTGAACTTTTCAAAGTCGTCGAAATTTTCGCCAAAAATGCAAAGGGGTTAGCCTTGGATTATTTTTGGCCGAAAAATCTTTTGTCTGGGAATCGGTCCGTATGACGCTTTTCAGACTAATTCGACGCCCAGGAACTCAGAAAACACATGGAAAATAGCCTAGGACCAGCAGCAGAGAAATGACGATGAAAATCTGCAGTTTTTCGGCTGTAACTTTGCAGGTGTTGCTCGCAGCGTATCGGGACTGCGATTAATCGATTCCTCTCGCAGAATCACGTCGGAATAGTACCCTAAAGAATTAATTGCAGAACTTCTCAAAGTCGTCGAAATTTTCGTCAAAAAAGCAAAGGGGTTAGCCTTGGATTTTTTCTGGCCGAAAAATCTTTTGTCTGGGAATCGATCCGTATGACGCTTTTCAGACTAATTCGACGCCCAGGAACTCAGAAAACACATGAAAAATAGCCTAAGACCAGCAGCAGAGAAATGACGATGAAAATCTGCAGTTTTTCGGCTGTAACTTTGCAGGTGTTGCTCGCAGCGTATCGGGACTGCGATTAATCGATTCCTCTCGCAAAATCACATCGGAATAGTACCCTAAAGAATTAATTGCAGCACTTTTCAAAGTCGTCGAAATTTTCGCCAAAAATGCAAAGGGGTTAGCCTTGGATTTTTTTTGGCCGAAAAGTCTTTTGTCTGGGAATCGATCCGTATGACGCTTTTCAGACTAATTCGACGCCCAGGAACTCAGAAAACTCATGAAAAATAGCCTAGGACCAGCAGCAGAGAAATGACGATGAAAATCTGCAGTTTTTCGGCTGTAACTTTGCAGGTGTTGCTCGCAGCGTATCGGGACTGCGATTAATCGATTCCTCTCGCAAAATCACGTCGGAATAGTACCCCAAAGAATCAATTGCAGAACTTTTCAAAGTCGTCGAAATTTTCGCCAAAAATGCAAAGGGGTTAGCCTTGGATTTTTTCTGGCCGAAAAATCTTTTGTCTGGGAATCGATCCGTATGACGCTTTCTAGACTAATTCGACGCCCAGGAACTCAGAAAACACATGAAAAATAGCCTAGGACCAGCAGCAGAGAAATGACGATGAAAATCTGCAGTTTTTCGGCTGCAACTTTGCAGGTGTTGCTCGCAGCGTATCGGGACTGCGATTAATCGATTCCTCTCGCAAAATCACGTCGGAATAGTACCCTAAAGAATTAATTGCAGCTTTTTTCAAAGTCGTCGAAATTTTCGCCAAAAATGCAAAGGGGTTAGCCTTGGATTTTTTTTGGCCGAAAAATCTTTTGTCTGGGAATCGATCCGTATGACGCTTTTTAGACGAATTCGACGCCCAGGAACTCAGAAAACACATGAAAAACAGCCTAGGACCAGCAGCAGAGAAATGACGATGAAAATCTGCAGTTTTTCGGCTGTAACTTTGCAGGTGTTGCTCGCAGCGTATCGGGACTGCGATTAATCGATTCCTCTCGCAAAATCACGTCGGAATAGTACCCTAAAGAATTAATTGCAGAACTTTTCAAAGTCGTCGAAATTCTCGCCAAAAAAGCAAAGGGGTTAGCCTTGGATTTTTTTTGGCCGAAAAATCTTTTGTCTGGGAATCGATCCGTATGACGCTTTTCAGACTAATTCGACGCCCAGGAACTCAGAAAACACATGGAAAATAGCCTAGGACCAGCAGCAGAGAAATGACGATGAAAATCTGCAGTTTTTCGGCTGTAACTTTGCAGGTGTTGCTCGCAGCGTATCGGGACTGCGATTAATCGATTCCTCTCGCAAAATCACGTCGGAATAGTACCCTAAAGAATTAATTGCAGAACTTTTCAAAGTCGTCGAAATTTTCGCCAAAAAAGCAAAGGGGTTAGCCTTGGATTTTTTTTGGCCGGAAAATCTTTTGTCTGGGAATCGATCCGTATGACGCTTTTCAGACTAATTCGACGCCCAGGAACTCAGAAAACACATGAAAAATAGCCTAAGACCAGCAGCAGAGAAATGACGATGAAAATCTGCAGTTTTTCGGCTGTAACTTTGCAGGTGTTGCTCGCAGCGTATCGGGACTGCGATTAATCGATTCCTCTCGCAAAATCACATCGGAATAGTACCCTAAAGAATTAATTGCAGCACTTTTCAAAGTCGTCGAAATTTTCGCCAAAAATGCAAAGGGGTTAGCCTTGGATTTTTTTTGGCCGAAAAATCTTTTGTCTGGGAATCGATTCGTATGACGCTTTTCAGACTAATTCGACGCCCAGGAACTCAGAAAACACATGAAAAATAGCCTAGGACCAGCAGCAGAGAAATGACGATGAAAATCTGCAGTTTTTCGGCTGTAACTTTGCAGGTGTTGCTCGAAGCGTATCGGGACTGCGATTAATCGATTCCTCTCGCAAAATCACGTCGGAATAGTACCCTAAAGAATTAATTGCAGAACTTTTTAAAGTCGTCGAAATTTTCGCCAAAAATGCAAAGGGGTTAGCCTTGGATTTTTTTTGGCCGAAAAATCTTTTGTCTGGGAATCGATCCGTATGACGCTTTTTAGACTAATTCGACGCCTAGGAACTCAGAAAACACATGAAAAATAGCCTAGGACCAGCAGCAGAGAAATGACGATGAAAATCTGCAGTTTTTCGGCTGTAACTTCGCAGGTGTTGCTCGCAGCGTATCGGGACTGCGATTAATCGATTCCTCTCGCAAAATCACGTCGGAATAGTACCCCAAAGAATTAATTGCAGCTTTTTTCAAAGTCGTCGAAATTTTCGCCAAAAATGCAAAGGGGTTAGCCTTGGATTATTTTTGGCCGAAAAATCTTTTGTCTGGGAATCGGTCCGTATGACGCTTTTTAGACTAATTCGACGCCCAGGAACTCAGAAAACACATGAAAAATAGCCTAGGACCAGCAGCAGAGAAATGACGATGAAAATCTGCAGTTTTTCGGCTGTAACTTTGCAGGTGTTGCTCGCAGCGTATCGGGACTGCGATTAATCGATTCCTCTCGCAAAATCACGTCGGAATAGTACCCTAAAGAATTAATTGCAGCTTTTTTCAAAGTCGTCGAAATTTTCGCCAAAAATGCAAAGGGGTTAGCCTTGGATTCCTTTTGGCCGGAAAATTTTTTGTCTGGGAATCGGTCCGTATGACGCTTTCTAGACTAATTCGACGCCCAGGAACTCAGAAAACACATGAAAAATAGCCTAGGACCAGCAGCAGAGAAATGACGATGAAAATCTGCAGTTTTTCGGCTGTATCTTTGCAGGTGTTGCTCGCAGCGTATCGAGACTGCGATTAATCGATTCCTCTCGCAAAATCACGTCGGAATAGTACCCTGAAGAAATAATTGCAGCTTTTTCCAAAGTCGTCGAAATTTTCGCCAAAAATACAAAGGGGTTAGCCTTGGATTTTTTTTGGCCGAAAAATCTTTCGTCTGGGAATCGATCCGTATGACGCTTTTTAGACTAGTTCGACGCCCAGGAACTCAGAAAACACATGAAAAATAGCCTAGGACCAGCAGCAGAGAAATGACGATGAAAATCTGCAGTTTTTCGGCTGTAACTTTGCAGGTGTTGCTCGCAGCGTATCGGGACTGCGATTAATCGATTCCTCTCGCAAAATCACGTCGGAATAGTACCCCAAAGAATTAAGTGCAGCTTTTTTCAAAGTCGTCGAAATTTTCGCCAAAAATGCAAAGGGGTTAGCCTTGGATTATTTTTGGCCGAAAAATCTTTTGTCTGGGAATCGGTTCGTATGACGCTTTTTAGACTAATTCGACGCCCAGGAACTCAGAAAACACATGAAAAATAGCCTCGGACCAGCAGCAGAGAAATGACGATGAAAATCTGCAGTTTTTCGGCTGCAACTTTGCAGGTGTTGCTCGCAGCGTATCGGGACTGCGATTAATCGATTCCTCTCGCAAAATCACGTCGGAATAGTACCCTCAAGAATTAATTGCAGCTTTTTTCAAAGTCGTCGAAATTTTCGCCAAAAATGCAAAGGGGTTAGCCTTGGATTTTTTTTGGCCGAAAAAACTTTTCTCTGGGAATCGGTCCGTATGACGCTTTTCAGACTAATTCGACGCCCAGGAACTCAGAAAACACATGAAAAATAGCCTAGGACCAGCAGCAGAGAAATGACGATGAAAATCTGCAGTTTTTCGGCTGTAACTTTGCAGGTGTTGCTCGCAGCGTATCGGGACTGCGATCAATCGATTCCTCTCGCAAAACCACGTCGAAATAGTACCCTAAAGAATTAATTGCAGCACTTTTCAAAGTCGTCGAAATTTTCGCCAAAAATGCAAAGGGGTTAGCCTTGGATTTTTTTTGTCCGAAAAATCTTTTGTCTGGGAATCGATCCGTATGACGCTTTTTAGACTAATTCGACGCCTAGGAACTCAGGAAACACATGAAAAATAGCCTAGGACCAGCAGCAGAGAAATGACGATGAAAATCTGCAGTTTTTCGGCTGTAACTTTGCAGGTGTTGCTCGCAGCGTATCGGGACTGCGATTAATCGATTTCTCTCGCAAATTCACGTCGGAATAGTACCCTAAAGAATTAATTGCAGAACTTTTCGAAGTCGTCGAAATTTTCGCCAAAAATGCAAAGGGGTTAGCCTTGGATTTTTTTTGGCCGAAAAATCTTTTGTCTGGGAATCGATCCGTATGACGCTTTTTAGACTAATTCGACGCCCAGGAACTCAGAAAACACATGAAAAATAACCTAGGACCAGCAGCAGAGAAATGACGATGAAAATCTGCAGTTTTTCGGCTGTAACTTTGCAGGTGTTGCTCGCAGCGTATCGGGACTGCGATTAATCGATTCCTCTCGCAAAATCACGTCGGAATAGTACCCTAAAGAATCAATTGCAGAACTTTTCAGAATCGTCGGAATTTTCGCCAAAAATGCAAAGGGGTTAGCCTTGGATTTTTTTTGTCCGAAAAATCTTTTGTCTGGGAATCGATCCGTATGACGCTTTTGAGACTCATTCGACGCCCAGGAACTCAGAAAACACATGAAAAATAGCCTAGGACCAGCAGCAGAGAAATGACGATGAAAATCTGCAGTTTTTCGGCTGTAACTTTGCAGGTGTTGCTCGCAGCGTATCATCACTGCGATTAATCGATTCCTCTCGCAAAATCACGTCGGAATAGTACCCTAAAGAATTAATTGCAGCACTTTTTGAAGTCGTCGAAATTTTCGCCAAAAATGCAAAGGGGTTAGCCTTGGATTTTTTTTGTCCGAAAAATCTTTTGTCTGGGAATCGATCCGTATGACGCTTTTTAGACTAATTCGACGCCTAGGAACTCAGGAAACACATGAAAAATAGCCTAGGACCAGCAGCAGAGAAATGACGATGAAAATCTGCAGTTTTTCGGCTGTAACTTTGCAGGTGTTGCTCGCAGCGTATCGGGACTGCGATTAATCGATTTCTCTCGCAAATTCACGTCGGAATAGTACCCTAAAGAATTAATTGCAGAACTTTTCGAAGTCGTCGAAATTTTCGCCAAAAATGCAAAGGGGTTAGCCTTGGATTTTTTTTGGCCGAAAAATCTTTTGTCTGGGAATCGATCCGTATGACGCTTTTTAGACTAATTCGACGCCCAGGAACTCAGAAAACACATGAAAAATAACCTAGGACCAGCAGCAGAGAAATGACGATGAAAATCTGCAGTTTTTCGGCTGTAACTTTGCAGGTGTTGCTCGCAGCGTATCGGGACTGCGATTAATCGATTCCTCTCGCAAAATCACGTCGGAATAGTACCCTAAAGAATCAATTGCAGAACTTTTCAGAATCGTCGGAATTTTCGCCAAAAATGCAAAGGGGTTAGCCTTGGATTTTTTTTGTCCGAAAAATCTTTTGTCTGGGAATCGATCCGTATGACGCTTTTGAGACTCATTCGACGCCCAGGAACTCAGAAAACACATGAAAAATAGCCTAGGACCAGCAGCAGAGAAATGACGATGAAAATCTGCAGTTTTTCGGCTGTAACTTTGCAGGTGTTGCTCGCAGCGTATCGGCACTGCGATTAATCGATTCCTCTCGCAAAATCACGTCGGAATAGTACCCTAAAGAATTAATTGCAGCACTTTTTGAAGTCGTCGAAATTTTCGCCAAAAATGCAAAGGGGTTAGCCTTGGATTTTTTTTGTCGATTCCTCTCGCAAAATCACGTCGGAATAGTACCCTAAAGAATTAATTGCAGCTTTTTTCAAAGTCGTCGAAATTTTCGCCAAAAATGCAAAGGGGTTAGCCTTGGATTACTTTTGGCCGGAAAATTTTTTGTCTGGGAATCGGTCCGTATGACGCTTTTTAGACTAATTCGACGCTCAGGAACTCAGAAAACACATGAAAAATAGCCTAGGACCAGCAGCAGAGAAATGACGATGAAAATCTGCAGTTTTTCGGCTGTATCTTTGCAGGTGTTGCTCGCAGCGTATCGGGACCGCGATTAATCGATTCCTCTCGCAAAATCACGTCGGAATAGTACCCTGAAGAAATAATTGCAGCTTTTTCCAAAGTCGTCGAAATTTTCGCCAAAAATGCAAAGGGGTTAGCCTTGGATTTTTTTTGGCCGAAAAATCTTTTGTCTGGGAATCGATCCGTATGACGCCTTTTAGACCAATTCGACGCCCAGGAACTCAGAAAACACATGAAAAATAGCCTAGGACCAGCAGCAGAGAAATGACGATGAAAATCTGCAGTTTTTCGGCTGTAACTTTGCAGGTGTTGCTCGCAGTGTATCGGGACTGCGATTAATCGATTCCTCTCGCAAAATCACGTCGGAATAGTACCCTAAAGAATTAATTGCAGCTTTTTTCAAAGTCGTCGAAATTTTCGCCAAAAATGCAAAGGGGTTAGCCTTGGATTACTTTTGGCCGGAAAATTTTTTGTCTGGGAATCGGTCCGTATGACGCTTTTTAGACTAATTCGACGCTCAGGAACTCAGAAAACACATGAAAAATAGCCTAGGACCAGCAGCAGAGAAATGACGATGAAAATCTGCAGTTTTTCGGCTGTATCTTTGCAGGTGTTGCTCGCAGCGTATCGGGACCGCGATTAATCGATTCCTCTCGCAAAATCACGTCGGAATAGTACCCTGAAGAAATAATTGCAGCTTTTTCCAAAGTCGTCGAAATTTTCGCCAAAAATGCAAAGGGGTTAGCTTCGGATTTTTTTTGGCCGAAAAATCTTTTGTCTGGGAATCGATCCGTATGACGCTTTTCAGACTAATTCGACGCCCAGGAACTCAGAAAACACATGAAAAATAGCCTAGGACCAGCAGCAGAGAAATGACGATGAAAATCTGCAGTTTTTCGGCTGTAACTTTGCAGGTGTTGCTCGCAGCGTATCGGGACTGCGATTAATCGATTCCTCTCGCAAAATCACGTCGGAATAGTACCCTAAAGAATCAATTGCAGAACTTTTCAAAGTCGTCGAAATTTTCGCCAAAAATGCAAAGGGGTTAGCTTCGGATTTTTTTTGGCCGAAAAATCTTTTGTCTGGGAATCGATCCGTATGACGCTTTCCAGACTAATTCGACGCCCAGGAACTCAGAAAACACATGAAAAATAGCCTAGGACCAGCAGCAGAGAAATGACGATGAAAATCTGCAGTTTTTCGGCTGTAACTTTGCAGGTGTTGCTCGCAGCGTATCGGGACTGCGATTAATCGATTCCTCTCGCAAAATCACGTCGGAATAGTACCCTCAAGAATTAATTGCAGCTTTTTTCAAAGTCGTCGAAATTTTCGCCAAAAATGCAAAGGGGTTAGCCTTGGATTTTTTTTGGCCGAAAAAACTTTTCTCTGGGAATCGGTCCGTATGACGCTTTTCAGACTAATTCGACGCCCAGGAACTCAGAAAACACATGAAAAATAGCCTAGGACCAGCAGCAGAGAAATGACGATGAAAATCTGCAGTTTTTCGGCTGCAACTTTGCAGGTGTTGCTCGCAGCGTATCGGGACTGCGATTAATCGATTCCTCTCGCAAAATCACGTCGGAATAGTACCCTAAAGAATTAATTGCAGCTTTTTGCAAAGTCGTCGAAATTTTCGCCAAAAATGCAAAGGGGTTAGCCTTGGATTTTTTTTGGCCGAAAAATCTTTTGTCTGGGAATCGATCCGTACGACGCTTTTTAGACTAATTCGACGCCCAGGAACTCAGAAAACACATGAAAAATAGCCTAGGACCAGCAGCAGAGAAATGACGATGAAAATCTGCAGTTTTTCGGCTGTAACTTTGCAGGTGTTGCTCGCAGCGTATCGGGACTGCGATTAATCGATTCCTCTCGCAAAATCACGTCGGAATAGTACCCTAAAGAATTAATTGCAGCTTTTTTCAAAGTCGTCGAAATTTTCGCCAAAAATGCAAAGGGGTTAGCCTTGGATTACTTTTGTCCGGAAAATTTTTTGTCTGGGAATCGGTCCGTATGACGCTTTTTAGACTAATTCGACGCTCAGGAACTCAGAAAACACATGAAAAATAGCCTAGGACCAGCAGCAGAGAAATGACGATGAAAATCTGCAGTTTTTCGGCTGTATCTTTGCAGGTGTTGCTCGCAGCGTATCGGGACCGCGATTAATCGATTCCTCTCGCAAAATCACGTCGGAATAGTACCCTGAAGAAATAATTGCAGCTTTTTCCAAAGTCGTCGAAATTTTCGCCAAAAATGCAAAGGGGTTAGCCTTGGATTTTTTTTGGCCGAAAAATCTTTTGTCTGGGAATCGATCCGTATGACGCTTTTTAGACTAATTCGACGCCCAGGAACTCAGAAAACACATGAAAAATAGCCTCGGACCAGCAGCAGAGAAATGACGATGAAAATCTGCAGTTTTTCGGCTGTAACTTTGCAGGTGTTGCTCGCAGCGTATCGGGACTGCGATTAATCGATTCCTCTCGCAAAATCACGTCGGAATAGTACCCTAAAGAATTAATCGCAGAACTTTTCAGAGTCGTCGAAATTTTCGCCAAAAATGCAAAGGGGTTAGCCTTGGATTTTTTTTGGCCGAAAAATCTTGTGTCTGGGAATTGATCCGTATGACGCTTTTTAGACTAATTCGACGCCCAGGAACTCAGAAAACACATGAAAAATAGCCTAGGACCAGCAGCAGAGAAATGACGATGAAAATCTGCAGTTTTTCGGCTGTAACTTTGCAGGTGTTGCTCGCAGCGTATCGGGACTGCGATTAATCGATTTCTCTCGCAAAATCACGTCGGAATAGTACCCCAAAGAATTAATTGCAGCTTTTTTCAAAGTCGTCGAAATTTTCGCCAAAAATGCAAAGGGGTTAGCCTTGGATTTTTTTTGGCCGAAAAATCTTTTGTCTGGGAATCGATCCGTATGACGCTTCTCAGACTAATTCGACGCCCAGGAACTCAGAAAACACATGAAAAATAGCTTTGGACCAGCAGCAGAGAAATGACGATGAAAATCTGCAGTTTTTCGGCTGTAACTTTGCAGGTGTTGCTCGCAGCGTATCGGGACTGCGATTAATCGATTCCTCTCGCAAAATCACGTCGTAATAGTACCCTTAAGAATGAATTGCAGCATTTTCCAAAGTCGTTGAAATTTTTGCTAGAAATCACAAGGGGTTACTATCTCTACGATTCTCGGAGTCTAAAATTTTTCGTCTCGGAATCGTTTTGTTTGACCTTTTCAGGTTTAATTAGTCGCCCAGGAACTCAGAAATCATCGCAAAAAGAGCGTAGGACCAACAGCAGAGAAATCATTATGCAAAGACCAGTAGAAAAAAAATTGGAGTAAATACGTCCTTGATTTTTAGGTGGAGGGAAGCGGAAGCATGCGGGTATGTCTCATAATCAAACAATACGCAACCCTTTCACACATTCGCGTACCTACTATCTACATAGGCTAGCGTCCACATCTGGCAGCCAACTGAGTACTCCTAATCGGTAAATGCAACTTGATAATAATCCTATAAAAGTCTGCGCTGGAAGTCCCTACGAAACATCGTCGCTTCCGTCATTGTTTGACATCACTTTATTGTTTAGGTTGGTAGTTTCCTCAGCGTGACATTATGCTGTCAGATGTGTCACTCTTGCATCTCCAAGATGGCTTGACTTGGCTTGGGATCCACCTTTCGTCGGAATCCCATCCTCAAACGAATCTATTGATTAAAGTGAGGCTAATTAAATCATAGAAATTGGGTCAAGATACACAACATCGATGAATCATTCGAAACAGAAGACTCCAAAGCTTCCGAAAACAAAATGATTTTGCAACTAATCATTCGAGCTTTCCTGACATCTGTATCAAAATCCAAAGCTACGTGTCTGTACTTTCAGAATTGACGCGCTTTTAACACATCAGTAATAAAAATCTATCACGTACATTTGTGATCAACATTCCAAAAAAAATATTTCTATATGATAAGTATGACCATAGTGCGTGATAAAGTCATTTACATGTTCAACTACAACCCGTAAGGTTTGATATCTATAAAAGGAGAGTGGTTTCAAACCACATATCTCTTTCGGAACATCCTTGTCAACTGCTTCAACTTTACCCTCCGAACACGTGCGAATTATACACGATGCACGTTTGTGTATTTGATTGTTACTTATTTTTTCACCTCATAATTACGGCGTACATATTTCTTGTGCGAGATTCCCTCGACTTGTCGATTTGTCAACTCTTGGACACAAGATCTTCAGTCAACGGCCACCTTCATCGTTCGTCTTCATCTGTTGTTTTCGTGGTCATCCTCGGGTGGCATCTATGGACTAATTCCTGTGTCCATGGTGGCATTGGCTTTGCATCGTCCCGTCTCTGGGTGCGTTCTGAAATTAGCTGGCAGCTCTAATAGGGACTTCCTACGACAATGGCAGAGTGACTCATCAACTCGAGAGTACAAAAGAGATGAAAGATCATTGACAGCACCGGAAGCTAGTTTCGGAACGCACCCTATTTAATCGTCGTGTCTGTCTTACTCGTCGTCAGTTTCGCTCATCGTTGGGTATGTTCAGTCTTGGTCGGCGTTACCTAATGTAATGGAATCAGCTTCCCTACGATCGATCGGCACGTTCTTCCTACGTCTAACCACTCAATATCTATAGTTTTGTTATTTATATCGGTCGGTCTATTATCAATTACTGACAATTAGAAGTTCAATATATAAAGTACAAATAAAACATCAACCTACCAACGTGATCCACAATTGAATATATGAGACAGCTTTATTCAAATGAGTAGTACTATGAAGAAGGAATTCGTTTGGGTATAATTGCTCAATTCATTCGATTTGAGAACGTTACTTTATCAAAAATACTTTTCAGGCACACTATAAATTCTTTACACATGCACTGCACGTATTCAGTATTGCCGTGTGCGTTATGTGTACAGAATGGTGTGAACTGATTTTGGTGGCAACTGTAAGTGGATTTGTCCTCTCCTTGGATCATGAATAGCGACATTCTGGTCTCTTGTGGCACTGAAATGAAACGAGCTGTATTGAAACACAAGTCTTGCAATGAATATGTAAAAAATTGTTTATGCCAAATGCCCACGGTAAGTAAAAAAACAATATGCAAATTATCATTCGTCTTATTATTACATCATAATGGGTTGTGAGTAGGGCAGCTGGAGTAGCGTCAGAAGAACACTAGAATTTGCTTGATAATCGTAAGCTTTTCGTGCACATGGAAGTACATTTCATTGGTCGTTATGACTTAAATTAAAATGCGTAATTTGAGTTCAAGATTTTCGCAATGATATCTTTCAGATAAAATCCTAGTTACAGTTCGCAACCACTTTCAGTGGTCGCAACTTCAGTTTGACAAACTATTCCTTCGGTTTCCTTGATACCAGTGTGGAGTATTCCGAGCTAACATTTAGCTTTTACACTTACTTGTTATACATTACAATAATCATCTCTCCTTTGGGAGTTTCGAAAGCCTGAGCTTTAACTGATTTTTTGCCCTGAATGAGTCTTACCCTTATCGACCCTGGCGGTATGAACTTGCTGAAGTGCCTATTGGCGTAGTAAATCGGCTGTTTGTAAAATTCATCGACTTCCGCATTCACGATAATTGCAGCATCCTTGTAGTTGACTCGACAATTGGGCCCACCATATATGTCCACAGCGAGGTTCCAGTCCACCCAACCAGATACCCAGTGTTCGAAATTCTGCAATATTAATATTTCCTTATTACGGACCATCCATTTCTTCACTTAAACATGATTTATCTTCACTTATAACAATATTGGGAGACGAAGTGGAATAAGCATTCATTTTCAGCTGCGACTGTAAAGTACAGGTGATTCCATTTTTCGTATGAAATTCATTTGCTTCGAGAAAATGTGTGTTTTACTTGTTATGTAAGTCAATAAATCATTACACTTAGTGCTAATGTATTGTATTACATATAAAAGTTTTTCGAAAGAAGCGCTGAGCTAAGAAAATAGTTGAACGAAACGGAATTCCGCAATAGATCTATGTGAGGCCAAAAATTTAAAGACTTGAAGTTTACGGATGAAACGATTTTCAACAAAATATTCATAGCACAAAAGATAATTTTGTGTTAATCAAGATATGATTTGAAGTATAAAATACACACCGTAACCTGTATAATTGTGATACGTCCTCATCCAAGGTGAAGCAGTCCACGCTGCGGCCATGAATCTAAGGTCTGGATTAATTTCCAAAGCTTTTTTCATCACTGGAATCTTGTAGAATAAGTCTTCGGGTGCTAGACTTTACAATGTATCCAAGGAATACTTCGTATTGCAAAAATGCCTTACATACTAAACAATTTCGCCACTGGGTAGAATAATATAGAAATAAATAATATCAAATGATTGGCTTTATCGGATGTTGAATGGAACAATCAATTGTAGTTTCAAAGTTATAAACACGAAGAAAATTTCAGTAATTCGACGAATTTAGTCTGGAATTTATCTGTGTATATCCACGTAGCTAGTAGGAGGATGCAACATCAAATGACTTCTCTCACGTTGATTACTCAGTCCGGTAGATTTACCGCGAAAATTTGTCTTTTTTAGAATAAATTTGTCTTGTGGCAATTTACACAACGTTACACAAACATGCATGAATAACAAATATTCCACCATATTTATGTTTTGGGTGTGAAGTTTTACTTTCAGTGTAGTTTGACTCTATGATATGAATAACAAACGACGTTAAATATTATCGCAAATGTGCACAATAAGTGAACAATATTCACATTCTTTGCGGAATTTCTATTACACTTGTTGAAGTACAAATAAAAAATATAACCCTTTTGTTACTAAGCTTTTTTCCACAAAATTACTCTGTATAGTACAGCTATCGCGTCTACTTGAAATTCGTAGGAATGTAACGAAGCAATTAACACCACCCCGTGGAACGAGCTTGAGGATTTGGTTTTATGATGTTTCAACTTCTTTAAATCGAAATTCAAGATTTATTCGTTTGATTGACTTGAAATTTGGACAGATCTTTGATTGCAACATTCATAGAATGGCCAGATGATTTTCACAACTGTTCATTCATTTCTGAACAACATGCCTAATTGAATTGTTTTCTTATTATTCCGGTTTCAATTTCTCTCTTTTTTAGTATTTCTATGTTTTGAAATTCCCTCGTCGCGGGAGGAATTAGAGAAGTGAGCCCTTCTCTTTGAACGCACCTGTCGGTAAAGAAGCTACAGAATTTGACTAATCAAGTTATCATGCGAGTTACGGCCATCTGTAATGCATGGACGAATGTGCAGCACTCGGTAATTCAGACAATGGTTACTATCTGAAGAGATTCTCGATTCATATTATGCGAGGTAACTTCACCAGATGACGGAAGTAATAAGTAATATTCACTTCTCCGAAAATTGAGGCAATCCTGTGCAGTTATTTGATTTTCTCGACACAACCCGGTTGGGCCACAAAAGCAAATGAGGGAATAAAATGTTTTCGGAAAGCTCAATATTGGACAGAAAAATTAATCCGGATAAGGATATTAATAAATTCAATAGAACATAATTTCTGGTCTAAAGATTCTGGCGATGTTTCGCCAAATTCCTTGTTCAAAGTTTGAGTAAAAAAACAAAATTAAAGGCGAAATTATTTGGGTTACTCTTGTCCAATTCATGATAGCAGATCTATCCGAACACATGCAACATTCATTCGGCGATAGAAGAAGAATTAATATTTGAATGAGTTTTGAAAATGAATGTGCTCAAAGTTTTTACGAAAAATATACGTACCGGGTAAATGAGATTAAATCATTCGAAACTGAATAATATTTCACATTTGTATTAATAGTGTTTATGTACAATGTTTACACGGAGGTACAGAGAGCTGCGTTTAGTCTCTGGAGGCCAAGTGTTGTATAATACACGGAAATTACTAAAAGTTAATGTTGCTACAGAGTCTCTCTCGACCATTGCATTAGGTGAGAATATTTATAGTAATTAATGATTAAATTACGTTAATAAATCGTAATTTCACTTTAGATACACTTTAACACATATTCATAAATACAACATGATGTTATACATGGTGTAGCAGCCATCGACTTTTCTATCTTTGAGAAATTCATTCATACTCCTTATAAAAATCGATCGGAAATCACTACATTACATGATCATCGTGTTTGACAGAACGTTACTTTTCAATCAGTATTACTCTTAATATCGGTATGCTGACGATCTTTTCAACGTTATCTAATGAGAATTTACAGCGATAGTGTCTTTCATTTTTTTTTTTTTTTTTTTTTTTTTTTTCTGACGAGAATAGATTGTATCTTATCACAAATGAAATTAAGCAAATTTTTCATACCTAGGTATAATAATCTACTATTAAATAGAAGAAATTAATACGAAAATAAAGAGCAATAAAAAAAAAAGAATCCTGAACACGATTTTTAAATTCCAATGAAACCAGATTGCTCAAAGATATGACGTCATATTTGGCACACCACGTACATTTTCTAGTCAGTTCACAAGTATCGTGATATATATATGTATATATATATATATATAATAATATATATATATATATATAATTAGTTAATCTATTCAATAGACAATTTCATTAAATAGTTTCTAGTAGAGCTAAAAAAAAAAAAAAAAAAAAAAAAAATTGTTATTAATTTTTTTCTTAACATTTTTACTTCTCTTATTTGTATCCGGGATATGTTTACATCCCGGAATACGCCCAGATCCATCAAACAATCAGATATTACTTAGAATACTGACGCGCGGCATAATTGCGCGCGTAAATCTTATGATAATTATCAAAGAAATCTAAACATACATGAAGTAATCAAATATAGGTACAAATTTTCATATACAAGAATTAATAAGAACTGGCCGCATATAAAAACTATAACCTAAACGTCGTAAAGTTATATTATTAGTGTAAAGTGGTCTCGAGACTTTTCTTTCTTTTTGTTTTATTGAATATCCCCTCAGTTCACTGATTCCAACTCACACTGACATGTCGCGCTGATAAAAACCAAAACGTGAACAGGTTCTCGTATTTCAATACACAAAAATTCATTGACGTTTCATTTCGATGAATTCGGAGTGACAAAACAAATTTTTGCCATATAGATGAACACCGAGAATAAGCGAGAACAAGGGAGTCAAAAAGCATTTTCGAAATTCTTGTCACCACATATGAAATACGAGAAACACTCTGCACGCATATCGAATACAGCGAACAATCAGTCAGATCCTAAGCTGACGACAGGGAGTCGAATAAAAGTGAACTTCGGTGTATCGATAAATCGACGATGTATATTGGGACTCTAAACCGAAGAAGAAAATCACGATATCGTAGTTGAAAGCCACAATAAATTGGCTATCAACTAGAATTCTGATAAAAAAAAAATTCTTCTCCCGCCACTTAATTTTCTCTATCATATAAATGTTGACATATTATTATATGTAAAAGTTCTGACAATAAATACGATGATTACATGAGTTTTGTTTGACGCACGTGTGTGTAGGTATGAGGCCGAAAACAATTGGTCCAGATAATGAAGGTCAAAGATTATAAGGTCGTCTTCACGATGCCAAGGTTTTACTTCCGTACGGAAAAATTGAAAAGCTTGTTAAGCGATTTCAGATGCTGTGATATTGTAACAACTATTGTCTAAAATATAGGAAGAGAAACAACCTTAAAAATTTTTCTGGACAAATTGGAAATTCCAGGGCAAATATTTACGGAATTTCTAATATGAATTTATAACAGATAAGCGTGAATCAGGCTTCAAAGTCCGGATCGTTGTCTCTTGGCTGTCGCTGTTTGCTTCTCGCCCTTTTCGCCTTCGTCGCCGAGGCCTTTTGCTTCTTCGGCTTTGGCGAAACCTCGCAGCTGCATCCGCTTCGGACTTTGATGTAGTCCAACGCCCACCCAGAACCCCCGGCTATAGTTCCGGGGACCGCCAGTATCTGGTGTCCGTGGTGGTGCCTGTGCTCGTCCAAACCACCCTGCAAACCGAAAGAAATTATTCTCTGTACCACCATTGAAATTCCATAAAAATTCTCAAAACACCATGGATTTCCCATAAAAAATTTCAAAACACCATGGATTTCCCATAAAAATTCCCAAAACACCATAGATTTCCCATAAAAATGACGAAATTGTGATAAATTTTCTATACGTATCCCCCATAAAAATTTTTCTCATTTCGCCACAGTAGGGTTATAAAAATCTGTAATAATTTTTTTTAAACTATATCACAATGTCCAAATCTTCGTGAAAAACGCTTAGTTAAGACGACATACATTTTCTTATTCTGATCAGGTGGTTAAGAAACTGAAACCCACCTTATGATCGAGGGTTTTAATGATAGCGTAGGTGTAGGAGAACTTTTGTACGCATCGAGATTGGCTTTTGAGCTTCCGGTCGATGAACCTGCACGGTTTGTCGAGGACCTCCTTTTTGCAAGAGTATTCATAAAATCGTTGCTTGTTCTCTCCATCCCGGTAGAGGTCGACGTACATGTTATCCCGGTTCGTTCCACCCAGCGGTTCCGACATCTCTGCATCGGTTGGGCAGCAGTCGACCGGGTTACCGTCGTCACCAGCCTCTCGACGCAGCATCTTCTGCATCTCACGATACGTCATTCGCTTGTTCGACGTTTCATCCAACGGCACGTTCCTGCCAAACGATCATCAAATCAAATGATATGAAATATTTTCACTAATTTTTTATCAAGGATAGTTAATTTGTAACTGAATCCAATTACAACTTCCAGGTAACATACTCTCAAGTAATTGAAAAGTAATTCGTAGATTACTAGGTGCTTACTATATCACACCATATAAATCGTCGTACGGTGATGCATCATGCATAGTAGTGCCGGATTATTCTTGGTCTTTATTAAACTGTTTAACAAACGGTCATTTTTTCTGTTTGAGAACGAATGATCACTGCTCAGGTAAGTATAATGCTATTCGGAAGTGAAATAAGTAGATACTAAATAAATCCGCACCAGGCAGAGATGTGTCCTCTGAACGGATGATCCCTGGGCCGACGTGACGTGAAGGAAGAAGTCAGGTTATTCGCGGCAACAAGCCACGGACACAGGACTGCGGTCACCCAAACCACCTGCAACATGAAGAACGATCCACGAAATGTTAACAAGTTATTCGTAAGGCAAACATGCCTGGAATATAAGAACGTTGAGCAAATGCTTTGCGAAAGGAGGTGCAGCCGCGAGACACCGCATTACTCATACACGCTTAGTCCAACAGAATTACGAGCTGAACCAGCAAGTGCGGTGCGCGCAAGTAGATACGGATGAAATGTGCATGTATACTTGTAATGATGCTTGTATCTGCCAACCAGTTGGGCGAAGTGATTAATTCAAGTACCGTTCTTCCGTTAAATAATTTTGCCCACCCTCTCGAGATTTTTTTTGTTTTTTTTTTTTTTGTTCAAGAATGTTTTAGTCTTACCATACCATTAAAAATATGTAATGACATTGACAAATGTTTGACAGATCAAATTTAAAAGCATTAAGATTATGAAATATTATTTTTAGATTCTCGGAGATATCTACAGTCTTACAACACTCTCTTAATGTCTTGAAAATTGGTTTGCAAGCGAATTGATTTCGACTATTTCTTCGATGTAATGAAACCATGGGGCGGTTAGAACAGAGGTTAGGTACGTATCGGGTTTAGAACCGATACAAAAAAAATAAATCGTAAGGTTCCAAGATCTCGTTGTGTGGTCCTGTTGATCTGTTTAATTTGAATACCACCTCGGTGGCAGTGTGCACTTAGATGCCGTTAATTACACGAACACCCAACCGTGGGATGACTTAATTAAGTATGAAGAACCGTTATCTCGTATCGCTACTTCTCCGAACTTGTTGTCCTTTGTATATTCAACCGAATCTCACGAACGATGCCCTATACTTGCAGCAGCCTCGGACACCGGACCTCGACACACTGCATTCAATGCTCGATGAACCAATCCTGAGTCCTGACCAAGAGATCAACTTTACTACCTAGAATGCATAGAAACGATCTACGGTAGACCAAACGTTTTGGAATACACTATAACCGATACCTACTCAATTCATTTCAGATGCTGATAATGTATGGTCCATGGATAGTATGAAACAGTATTAGGTAGATTGGGTCCCTTTATCTGAATTCAGGATATCCATTTCATTGTCAAGTAACACTGTCTATGCTGGGTATAGTTGATAACAGTTTTAGACTCATTGTTAGTAAATTTCACAAAACAATTCATCAATAAGTCAAAAAATGGAAATCTTCTCGTTAGTTCTTTCTATCTTGTGAGTCATTCCATAGATATATTCTATCTATGGTCATGCGATGTCCGCGATCATTCGAAGCGACCACACATCGAGCTACCGGACATTTCTTGCATGTAATCGGCTTACGGTGTGAAGTGAGTTGAGAACACGCCGACAGGTACGATTCCAAACTGTCGATAATAGGCTGAGCTGGACTCATTGGTACATCATGTCATCGTGAATAACGTCAATCTATATGATCGAAGTCCTTTTTTCGCTACATGCATCCTATCTTCTCGTTTTCCACATGTGAATAGGTGTGGAAATAGGATTTCCTTTGTAGGATGTGACGAAATATCTCGCAACGACTTCATCGGTTACATGTAATCGGTGCAGAAGCACCGAGACCTGATGGCACAAGAAGATCATAACCGCGGTGTTGGACGATGAGGTTGTTATCGGGATTTCATGAAAGTTGGCAACAAGTTCGCACGTACTTGTCAATGATTTTCACACTAGTTAGATTTTCTCAATGCAATTATCCGCGCAGTACACATTCGTCAACTTTCGTAATGTGCAAAATTTGACGTTATCCAGACGGTTAAGGCTTGACACAGACATGTGATCGGCATATCTCGAGGACCAAGGATAGAATAGTCATTGTTATCTCAAATGGCGCCGATCAAAGTTCGATTGTTGAACGGAACTACGAGACTTGGTAACTCGCAAAATGAAATTTGTTCCACGATGCTGGAGACGAGACGGATTTATTGTTATTGATAAGCTGCTATGCTCTACGTATTTAAATACATTCATTACTTCGTATCGTGTTTGTCGTGTCGTAACGTTAACGCTCCGAGAACTCTTGGCGATTGATACCAACGCAGAGAGTTCGAGCAGGCAATGAAACTTAATTGACGACTTTTCTACAGCTTGTATTTCAAACGAACACACCGACTTTCAGTGACGTTTATTCGCTCAGCGGAGAAATACGATTACACAGATATTTGGTGGGTCTCTTTAATCCTTCGGATGCACATCATACCTTTCACCGTTCAACGCCGTGCTCCGTTATTCGACAGACACTGTATTGCGATTGGAGAACATGAAATGGCCGAAACTCGTTTCGTCAACATCGCTTTTAATCTTCAAAGTGCATCAAATAGCTATTTATGTGGCATACCCGTAAACCGCCTGTTTTTTGGCAAGGATAAAGATTTCAGGACGAGCTGAAGGCGAGCCGGAAGCGAGTCGGAAGCGAGTACTGAAATTATCCGAGTGAAAAAACGGTTTACGGGCATGCCAGATACAATATTTTTTACGGTATGGGCATTGAAAAGCAAAACGAAGAGTGAGGTTATGTCGCGATCTGTTCGACGAAGCTACTTTATTCGCCAGTTTGGTATGCGCACTTCGAACTGCGCATCAAAACTGCGGAATAAAGACTTTATTCCGCAACTTTGTTCGCTGCCGTATAAAGCGTCACTTTACGGAACGAAAACTGCCACAAAAAGTGGACTTTTCAATGCCCATGCCGTAAAAAATCAATTTTCAGTGCGTCAAAAGTACTCAAAGGACTTCTTCAAATGAATTTTCAGGAATTACAACTTGCGGACTATCACACATTACGAAACAAAAGGTCCCTGATCAACTAGCCATCATCTTTTGAAACCTAGTGACTCGCGGACTGCCGAAAAAGTTATCTGATTGGAGTTACTAAGAGGTCCTGAAGGTGAAAGCAAGAAGGAACCTGGCGTAGTCGATACCGAGACCCCGCATGAAATGCAAATATGTCGCCCATCGAGAGAGACAGAGAGAGAGAAAGAGAGAGACCCGAGGTACCACATGCTCTTATACGACCATGCACCACTTCCCGGAGCTTGTCGTTGATTACACAGGAATGTGCTTTCCTAGTCCTCAACGATCTCGACGGGGCAGAACGAGTCGTCAAGCAGCTAATTTTTTGATCGTCTACTCATCCACCGGGAATATGTCCCTCGAAGGAACTGGAGCGCGGCTAGTATTCAGACATCGATTCTGATTCTAAAGTTTGATATCGTCAGTTTGCGATGCACGGTGGAATCTCGGCATCCATTTCACGAGGACATGCGAGATTGATTTCTGCGATTTCCATGCTGATTTTAGGTATTACTTAAAATTAGTTTCTCAATTCATCACTAATGGAAACAAATATACCTTAACGTGACCCTCGTCTTTATACCTCATTTTCGAAGAGATGTTAACTCTCGATCTCTACAATTTCTTTCAATTCGCACGGAAATATGAGATGCTAACCTCAAAATTGTTAGGCACCTTTAATTATAAAACATTATGTCACGATAATTATACAGGAGGAATTGAATTTCGTCGAAGAAGGTCAATTGAAGACATTGTAGAATTTTATTTCATGTTTAATAGCGACGTTTCGGTGGGCCCTGCCTGCCGTCATCAGGCTTCTTTATTAAAAAGAGAAAAGAAAAGAAAACAATATAAAGATTCTAAATTTCAATAAATATTCTTAAATAATAAAATTTGTTAAACGTAAACAATAAATTATGTACGTACCAACATATCATAGTTAGACTTGCACCAGTTTAACCGCGTGCTCGTTGAGGTTATGTTTCAGGGCATGTGCTTTCATGCATGCTCTGATTAATGAAATTTCGCCTGGACTTAGGAGAAAAATTTGTTATACACTAATGAGTTACTGAGAGTAGTTTAGCTAGAGCGAAAATTTAAGACTAATACTAAATTCGACTTACTTAATAGTGACATTCCTAGCACTGAAAATGTTCAATGTTCGATATTGCCGTGACGTGGATAAAGATGGCTGAATAAATTTTCACAATTTTGATAATTATAGAGTGTACATTCACAAAACTTCAGTATGATATGTTAGGGCTGTCCATAAACTATGTAGCTCCATTTTGAAGTCCCAACCACCGCCCTCAAAGCAGCTATGTGGTGTGCTGATAGCTACTATGATCTCGTTCTTCATCTAATCGTGAGGCTTTCATCGCAATGAACATGAATGAGTACGAATATGGCATATCGTATTTATTTCGAGAGGCAGTGTATTCTGTTTGTACCAGTGAAATCCGTTTCGTTTAAGAATTGTATTAATCGCACATTCGCTGGTGAGGTTATATCTACTTTGCAAGCTGGAATTGTCCGGAGTTTACAGTCCAGGCCGGAAGGGTTATGTTTCATGCGACGAAGAAGCAGCGATTGGCTTTCACGAGAAAAAAATGATCAAAAAACGGTGAGTCGAGAACGTGGCGAGTTCCACAATATTTACGAAGCCGTCAATGCACCGGGAGTATCATTAGCATAGCTTTTGTGTGCTCAGGAGAGAAGAGCTTACGAAGAAGGAGGAGAAGAAGAAGAAGAAGGAGAACAACCCGAAGGTAAAGACGATTTCAACACTTGGTTCGCTTCGCCATTATCGGACGTCACCGATGTGCTTCTCATTATATTTTCCATCAGGGCGATTCCTAACGACCATAAAAAAATCCCGACATCCATTTCTTCGCCTCATCGATACAACGTCGATGATCGTTCCTCATGCTTCAGGCTTCATTTCGCACCTCGATCGCTTCACCACCACGTGTCTCTCATTTTCAGGCACCTTATTAATGTGAGACATTAACTTTGAGAATACGGTCAGAGACTTCCGTCAATGGTAGACGAGGTTCAGCGCGTGGGTGCTTTACAGTATCGCGTAAAATATAGGCCAGACCGTATAAACTGTCTTGGCAATTAGCCAACGATTTAATGATAGTATGAAACTTTATGGCATATGGCAGCCCGATCGAGAGGCCAACGGACGGTTAAACTTATTCATCCTGCGAACGTCTTTTCGACCGAGTATCATCATCTCAATGTGATTATTCAGTCGACAGTATCACTTAACACAAATCTATTTCCAACAATCTTTTGCGTTGACGAGATTTGTTACTTCGATTCGTTCGAGTATTATTTTCCAGTTGACAGTTTCATTATAATCAGATCTAGAGATCGGTTTTAAAAGAAGTAATTGTAAGAGCTGCATTTAACTCATTCTCTTCGCGAAACGATTCTCGACTATAATCACTATATAGAGTGACAAATGTGCTGCTTTTCAATCTCTGAATAGATAAAAAATATCGCCGCACCTTCAACAGCATATGAAATTATTAAGAATGAAAAATACTTCAATTCCATTTCAATACTTCTCAATAACCGCCATTACACTCGTGTAACTAATCACGAGTAGCACAACGATCATACTATTGAAATATTCACAATTCAGATCACTCTAGTGCAAAAAAATAAACTTACTTGTAACGTCTATCAACTCATGTCAGAGATCGAATCATCAAGATTTGTACATCACAATTAGAAAATGCAATGAAATTCTTTTCCTTATTTTCAAGTAACAATAAGTCAAATGGTCTGTAAACATACCTTCTAGTTAATAAAACAAAACGATGAACTGACGTAATGAGTATGCCAAACGTCTAAGATAGTATAAGACCAAAGAGGTGATCGAAGAACAGTCTCTCAAGATATGGGAAAGGTATTAGATCAAAACGAAAAAGAAAATAAAGCAATACAGCAAAACGGTAAAAAAATTAGAACGAACGTCAGATCCGAGAGTTGCTGTGGAGGTATAGAGAGCCATTCGAATATAATTAAGAATTTTCACCCAAACAATTTATAAATATACAGTAGCAAGCGGTAACTATTTAGTGCCACTTTAAGTGTCGGTAATAACATCGTTTTTTTTTTTGTTTTTTTTTTTTTTACTTTTTACTTTCCACTCCGGCACACAATGAATACTACCGTCTGTACTTCACATAGTAACATTACCGAGTTGCGGCATTGAAGCTCCGTCGTGCAGTTGCGGGTATGAACCTCTCATGTGTGTGTATGCGTGTGTGTATAGGAAAACGTACTTATGGGACTGTCTTTCTACGCTCATCTCTGTCAGTGTCTGCAATGCCTCTAGGCTGTTTAGACAGTGAACTCTCGCGGTGTGTTGTGATTGACATATATAAACATTTACTTAGTCGCGTTGCCGTTCCGTGCTTGCGTGCTTTCGTGCATGCGTGCGTGGTTTTACCGAGGAACTCGTGAGTGCCCCGAAGACGCTGTCGTGCGTGGATTTTCACATCGGTACCTGCGTAGCTTTCCCTGCGTCGTCGTCTTTGCTTGTCATCCCCTTTAGAATCGTGGATTCGTTGCTTTTTGCTGGTAGACATTGTGCGAAATTGTTATACGGATTTTGAGATGCTAATGTTTGGTCAACGGACGTTTGTCTTCAGAAAAAAATTATACGACGAAAGCTGATAGACGAGATTAAACTACGTTGTATGGTTAGAAGAAGCAAATTTTATTCAAGGAATATCTATTGAGTTTAGAAAAAATTGTTCTTTGCACAAATTTTAATTGGTAGTGTGAAATTTCTAATCACAGATAATTTTAACGGATCATAATATTTCAATAAGTTTTGTAACGTTAAGTTGAACATAATCTTTCCAATTTTGAAAATTCGACATTGAAAATTCGTTTCAGGTGGTGTGTTTAGAACTTATTCAGGATTAAAAGGAACTGAATAAAACTAAATAAATAAATGAAAATTTTTTGTATTTCTTTCGAAGATTAGAATTAACCGTTGAATGGATCCGAAGTCTGATGATTTTGAAATCTTCGTCATTCTACCTCGTATAGGTTGAACATAGAACGTATTTGCTTGTTATTCGGCGAGTCGTACAATTATATGGCGAAAGAAGGAAGAAAGTTTAACGCGTCTTCTTATAATGATGACATATAATTATCCGCTCCAGGTAAACAAATCAAACCAATTATAATCGACGACAAGTGTAATCCGTGGCATTAGCACCCATGCAGTCGTCGAGTTGCTAATATCGTTGAATAATGCATATAAATTTTCAATCCTTAACGAGATGTTAGAAATTAGAAATTAAACGAGTCTCCCATTCACGCGTATATAGATACATGCACACGTGCTAGTCGAAGCGGCAGCGATTTATCATAATACCCTCGTAACAGCCTGAGAAGAGTGTTTGAAACGCGTCGTTTTACTTCTGTGCAGCATCCTCGAGGACTTTGCAGAGCAAATATCCTCGCTGATCCTCGCGAAAGCGTAAAGCTGCTGCACCGCTGCTCAACGAATGAATTAATTATATACAAAGTATTTGAAAAAGAGAGTTTCTGTACGATCTAAAAAATGCATATCATCTGCAGCTAGGATAGAAGATAAATAATTTAATGCAATGCTCACATGGCGCGCAATTCGTAAGTATCCTTGGTGTGTTTATTCCATTGTAGTATACTCGTGCAGATTATGCAATAAAAAAAGCGAGACTGTTTGACGCGTGGTAAAAAAATTTCCATCCGATAAGATTAAACGTTTCTTGTTATTAAAAAATGTATACATATATATATATATATATATATATATATATATATATATATATATATATATATATATATATAGAGTGAGTAAATCGTATGGTTATTCGTATGTAAAACCGAGCATTTAGGTGATAAAATTCTTTCTCACGCAACTCGTCAACTCGTGCTAAAAATAAAACTCAAGTGAGATAGATCCTGATCTGATCGACTTTGAGTGATTCAAAATCAGGATTTTGGGTTAGCTTAATCGTTTTATTTCAACGACGCGTTTACCTTCAGTTTTTTCTCTTCATTATCGAGGGATATTTCTGGGGCAGATTCGCTTCTACAAATATCATTTCTATGGGCATTTATGTGCCATGCCCGTAAACCGCCTGTTTTTTTGGCAAGGACAAGATTTCAGGACGAGCTGAAGGCGAGCCGGAAGTGAGTATTGAAATTATCCGAGATAAAAAACGGTTTACGGGCATGCCGGATACAATATTTTTACGGTATGGGCATTGAAAAGCAAAACGAAGAGTGAGGTTATGTCGCGATCTGTTCGACGAAGCTACTTTATTCGGCAGTGTGGTATGCGCACTTCGAACTGCGCAACAAAACTACGGAATAAAGACTTTATTCCGCAACTTTGTTCGCTGCTGTATAAAGCGTCACTTTACGGAACGAAAACTGCCACAAAAAGTAGACTTTTCAATGCCCATGCCGTAAAAAGAACTTTTGTCTGTAGAAACGACTTTTTAGAGGGATCTCCGTGGATACAGACCTAAAATAATTCTGTAAAATCAAACTTTGTTGAAAATATCTTCTGTAGAAAAGAAATCTGTACAAGACTCGATATTTCTAGATACCGTTGTATTGTATCACCGTATACAATTATTATACACCTTAGATCAGAGACCTGATATGGAGAATCGTTATCAGACTCATCTGGCTGTATGACGTAACGATTTCAATTGTACGACCTACTTCGACACTTTGCGCCAATTAGGGGATACACGGTTTGTGTAGTGAATTGTTATTGTTGTACGTATACCTGTATGTGTGTAATATAAGCTAGGTGACGAAGTAACGACGCGTGAACTAAATTCACGTGATATCGGGACACGTTTTACATTCGATCTGATGATAATAATTAAGTTAATTGATCACATTCCATAAATCTGAGACGTTCTGAACGCGCCTGCAGGAGCTCCGATTCCAGTAATTGCCACAAATTAACGTTACTCTTGTCGGTTTAACCCGACGAGTATACCTGTATCTTCATACCTGAAACTCGTTTTGTCTCGCATGGAAATCGTAAACAGTTGCACAAAATTACTCCCCTGGTTCAACGTAACGATCACTCATTCGGCTAATGAAACCCTTCGAGAGGATTCGTTTAACCCTGCAAGCGACAAACTCTGCGTATTTATACACTATACGCACCTAGGATGAAGCTGAATTCAAGACTCTGTTCGAAAATTTAACTCTTTTATTATTATCAACAGAATTGAAAATTCGAAGTTTTATCACATTTTTCAATTGAAGAGAGAAAAGTTTTCACTTGTGGATTTAAGGGGGACTAAGAGAGTTGCAAAATCGGAAATTTCAGATAATTGATGATAAATACATTCACAGAAACCTGTGAAATAGGACAAATAATTATTTTAATTATTCTTGACAGATTTGATTTATACATCGATAGTAAAAGTATAATTATTTCTCAATATCTTTTTAAATTAACTTCTATCACCACAATTTAGTAAATAAAATTTTTAGATCGTTACAAAATATCTATTGCACAAAGGACAATTGAAATAAGTATTTGCTTGGGTTTACCCTTTTTTTTTTTTTTGTTCTTTCTTTGCAACGATGAGACATCTTTTCACGATACTGACGCTTTTCGCACAATGCATAAACAATTTCACCGAAAGCACTTTTTCAAAAATATTGTCACGATATCTCGAAAACATCTGGATTTGCACTTGAAATTGATATGCCTTATCCATATTACATGTCTTCATTAATTGATCGCTACATTTAGTTTGATTTTTTTTTTTTTTTTTTCTAATAAACTTGTCGTTTTGGACAAATTCAAGTATTACTCCAATTCTAAATAACTTCTTTTTTTCAAAATTCTAATCCTTTTCCGAAACTGTACCAAGTTACAGAGAAAATTAACTTTAAAATAAAAAAAAAATTTGATAAAAAAAATTCTCCTGATTTATTCGATCTAAAGTGATTAATTTTTCAATCTCATTCCATTCACTTGACAAGGACATGCGACTGTTAATTTTTCAAATTATCCGCAGTGAACATCGTCGGCACTTATAACGGCCATTCTCCGTGTCGATTTTTCAGGGTTTTGCTCGCTCGTTGAGTATAGCTGGTAAATAATTTGCATACGGTGGTAATTATCGCATATTAGCGCAATAACGATTCCCATTAACGAGTATCGCGATATCGACCTATACTGGTTCGATAATAAGAAAGTTATAATTCGTTGAAATCGCCTCGGCTCATTTCAATCTCCAAGGAACGAACCTCAAGCGCAGCTTTTGCCGCGTCTCGCTGCGACGCTAACTTGGCTAGGTACTAATCAGTTAAGTAGCAATACGTGTAGCCGTAGATATCTCTTCCTATCCAAATATGCGCAGTACCCGTAGACGGCTTGGGTACCTGGACGACGACGTACGCCAGGTATTGGACAGTCGAGTCGACGCAACTCAACGGGGTAACAAACTTTGAACAAAACGAAGAGAAATAACTGAAGTAAGCAGATTGTATCGTAGGGTGGGTAAAAAAAACCGAATATTTTTTTTTTTTTTTCACTTTATACTCTGAAAAATCGGTTGCTATACACCTCTAAAAAATACTCACCAAATATGAGCTCTTAATTTTGATAGGAAGGTTCTCCGCTTTATAGTTTACCATTTATTGCTCAGTATTAGAAACGAAAATTTATATCTCTCTGTTAAATGTTTGTTAAAGAATATCTCTTTTTATATTATTGTAGGAAATTGAACGCTCTACAAAAAAGGTTTCTTATAATTTTTCCGTAAATTTCACCGTTTAAAAGATATGAAAGGTTTAAGTTTTATTATTTTAAGACAAATTTCTGTTTTGCATGTGAATTTTGTAATTCGTTGAAAATTTTTTTTTTATGAAATGCGCAATCTATATTTTTGTTGGAAATTAACTGTTCTACAAAAATGGTGTGTTATGATTTGTCGATTAAATCAAGCGTTTCAAAGATATTCATCGTGAAACTCCAATGGTTGCAAATTTTTACAATTTTTATAAATGTAACTAAACATTTTTACGACTAAAAAAAAAACTAGAAAAATAGTTTAAAACATTTCTCTGTTCATAGAAATTCAAATTTGTATAAATTTCCCTGAAACTCATAGACTGAGTTAAAAATTTTCTGAATAATCAATCAAAAACTGTTAAAATTTGCAACCGTTGAAGTTATGGATATTGTAATGAAAATCTCAGTTACCTTTTTGTTTGTTTTAGTAAATGGCGAGTGATTTGAACACGGTGAAGAAAAAAATAAACGTAATAACGTAACAAGAATTAAAGTGAAATATGTATGGGAAAATGGAATCGCAAAAACGTTTTAAACGAAAGTGGAACGTGAGATGAAAATACCGCGGAATCAATGTGACAAGGGTCAAATAAAGGAGTGATCATATCTCGCTCAAAAAAAAAATTTTAAGAGGTCGCTCCAAATTTTTAAAAATGTCAAAAACGTCGAAAAATTAAATTAAAAAATTATATTTTCACTATGTTGTTTGATTTTTGATACATGTCGTGGTGTATTGTTATCGATTCTTTCTTACTAAATTGAAAAAAATGTATGAAATTTTAATATGAATATTAAAAGGTCGCTCGAAAAGATCTAAAGAAATGCACCATAAAATTGAAAAAAAATTATGAGCGACCTTTCAAAATTCAAATTTTGAACTGAAACTTTCGGAAACTTATTTTTTTTTGTCTATAAAATTATACTGTAACGAGAAATTTTTTTTTTAAATCGATTCTTGACGATTTCTGACGTTTTAAAAAATATGGAGCGACCTCTTAAAAATTTTTTTTTCAACTGTCCTTTGGAGTAGGCTCTTAAAACATCAAAAACTAACATTTTGTCACACGAGACTGGGGAAAAAAAAAAAAAATAGTCGGTTCTTTTGCGTCACTCTAATATATATATCTGTGCATGAATTTATAGGGAGGAACCATTGACGTGGTATCGCTGACTCGAATAAAGGACCTCTTTGGAAGTGGCTGAAACCCGGCGGCAAGATACACCCACGACTCACTAAATCACTCAAAAGATATGGCGGCGGATGAGGCGAGCCTTCTATGTATAATCCATTCGTAATATATTATTTGAAAATTGTTTTAAATTATATACTTCAGGTTTGGGATGCCATCGGTGATAATAGAAGGGCGTCATCCTACAAAAACCTTGCAGTCTGAGGGTCCTGGACAAAAGTGAACAGAAAGTGCGAGCTGAAATGCTTTCGTTACTTTTTTCCTTCTGCCTAACATCGCTGCTTTGCTTCCATCTTGTAACCGATGAAATTTATGGCGATCTCGTCTGATTTTTGGCGGCGGTTGATCGACAATAAAACTCAGAAACATTTAAATCGCCATTTACTTCAAGTTTAGAGACAATGTTATCGGATAATTTATGATTTATGTACTTTCCAACAGAACTAGGACCCTTGAAATTGGGAATTTTATTATTTTTTTTCGACCAATATTTACGGCTTTGACGTTAACTCAATTCGCCGGAAAGTATTGTAAGTCATAAAAAGCGATAAATTTTTACAAACGACTTACGCTTCTTTTAATCTCTTGATATTTCATTATTTCATTAACTGTGTAAATGATTATGCGATTAAAATATTTATGATTATTTGGTTTAATATTGTTTTTTGTTACCAAATTTTTATTTATACTTCCTTTCCAAACTCAGGGTTAGAAAAAAAAAAAAAAAAAAAAAAAAAAAAAATAGATTTCTGACCGGACATTTAAATTGGGCCCCGTTCACTGCATTATTAACATAAAACATCGATTCATTAATTATCCAATTTTGTTAATTCTCTATCATGATTACGCTGTTTTTTCAATAATTGATTTTTTTCTCATAATCATCATATTCAAAGCTATTTAAAAACCAGTTTCCAATCCACGTACTGGACAAAAAAACATACATCAATGACGAGGAACTTTATTACGTTAAAGATACTATTAACTAATATATATAAGTGGTGGTAAGAAACGTGCTTCAACTTTCGACATAGCATAGATAAATTTCGCTTGCAAAGTGATTACTTTATACCTTAATTGCTATCGTTAAATAAATATCCGCGAAAGGTCAACAGCGAATCTGAAAGTGACGCCCATTTTTATGTCTGCACTTCCGCGGTTTCGGTTTTTTTTTTCGAAAAATAATAATAATTATCTGCTAAAGTATAAATCAGGTGGAACGAAAAAGGAAACAGAATAACGCGTGACTCAATCCCACTTCCGCTGATCCTGAATAACATCAAGACTTTTCGATGTAGCATTTCGATATTTGGAAGAAATTTTGCTTCTCTTTTTACGGCTTATTTTTTCACTCACGAATGACTCCTGGCACCTGCAGATGTATAATATATAATCCCAGCGATGATATCCTCGAGTAATCCCTGCCAATTACCAAGTTTCCCATCAGCAAAAATGCAGGGATCGAGAGGAAGATCGTCGATACGATCGATTCGCGGAGCGCATTAAGCGGATTATTTATCGGAAATATCGGCGCCAGTAAATGATTAGCATATATTAATATCGCGTTGCTGATATGGCGCGCCGCGTTAGCGTGGTACGAAAAGAAATAATTGATTGCATTATAGGTTAATAAATTTTTTCAAAAAACATATATCCTAATCCCTATAATCACGCCCACAGTCGGCGAGCCGCGAAAAGGTGAATCGAATTGGTGCAGAGCTTGTAACATTACGATAATAATCGAACGTGTCCGCGTGTCTGTGACAACCGATAGACACACGCATTATACCTCCGGCTGCCAATAATAATATTTATCAATATCCAGGGCATGCGGATAATCACTCATGATACTGCATCGGTGTGTAGCACATATTATGTAGATAGCTAAGGTATGCGCGGTGCGATAGACGTTTTATCTATAAAAAGATTGTCGAACTGGCAGCAAGTTATTCTTGCACTTTCATCGACTTTTTTTCATTTTTTTTGTTGCACCAATTTGCGAAACCTGCCAGCTGAATTCTCATCTCTGATTTCAGCGGAATCCAATGATTGTCAAGATTAAGAAATTTGTGAAATTCTCGCGTGAACTTGTCAAGTTACTATAGTCAGTATCTGAGAAAACCAAAGAGCTAAAAAATCTGTATTTTTGGGTGAAATAGTTGAATAAAAATAAAATGAATTATCATGTATGAAAAAAAAAATGAAATAAATATGTTATTCACTTTTCGTCGGAGTGATTCAAAGAGTCAAATACTTGGGTATGTACATCAATTTTGAGTAAAAACAAATTTCGAAACGTGTGTATAAAATCACAGCTCTTCGGAATAACTCTGTAAACAGAAATCTTATCGAGTTCTTTTGTTCGTACGAAAACAGGCCAGAGCTTCCTTGCTAATTAACAATTTCGCAGCAGACCAACGCACGGTAAACACTTGATTTTAATCGAATTTGATATCAAATTGTCTCACCGAAGAATGGTAATATTTCTACTTTTCAATAACCTCGATTAATTGTCGATGATCAATAAATCAAAGTATATATACGCAATAACGAGATCGCCAAGTTTCGAAATCGAATCCAGAGATTCGTTATTCCACATTGAATTTCGATCTCGCACCTGAACGTGACGTAACACGTGTCCATGGTACACACAAAAAAATGGGTTTGCATTCAACTCGATCTCGATTTGATTCTTGTTTAAAACGGCATTGTAACGACGACACGACGAATGGTTTACGAGTATCTCGATCGGACCTCCTGCGAAGCAATTTGCATCTCAGCTAAAGACTGCAGCAACACGAGGCGACGGTTGAATTGGCCAAGATGCTGCGTTGACGTGGCTGATTGTAAGCCATCTTAGGTCGAGTGAGTTGCAATTTGTAAGCCTTCAACCGATCGCAACAACTGCTCAAGAGTCTCTGTCACGACGCTATAACGTACCTGCAAGGACTTCAACCGAAGTGGCTTAAGCCTGCGCACTTACAACTCTGCATTCCAATCCCAAGCACTATTCAACTCAAGATTTTTCATAGCGGGATACCTACTTTTCTGTTACATAGTGTTTCGCCACCGGTTAACCATCACTTGGAAAAATAGTCTTTACCGGACTTCGAGGATTCAAAGGTTCGAAAAATTCTACCTGCATCGTAAGAGATTATAAAGAGGTCACATTGTGAGACGTCCAAGAGGGCTTCGCGGGAGTCATTTTTTTTAAACGAGTAAAAGATGACTATGAAATAGGTAATTACAAACATCTCGTTAGTGTAAAATCTGGGAAGAATAAATAAGAGGACATTGCGCAAGTGTCTTTTTTTTTTTTTTTTTTTTTTTTTAATATGAAACGAAAAAAATTACCATTCATTCTCCTCACTCGAAAAAACTCGGCTCATGATGTGGAACTTTCACGGACCAAACCGTGTTTTATATTACACTTATCTGGCAATGATGAGAAAATGTGACAAAGTCGTAGGAGCCTGGAGAAGCACCCCGAGTCGTAAGGTGCGCGGTTTATCTCTTTGCGGCTGACAGGGTGAATGAAATCTGAAATCTACAGCTCTATTCTACCTCGAGTTCACCGCGTACGCAAGGCTCGCTTCATAACACGCTAATAACACTCTCGGCAGGGAGCATTTGTGCTCATTATACACACCAGTATCCACTGTTCTACTGCGCAGACTGACTACTTCTCTAGCCTTCATCCTCGTACGGATGATCTGAATGAAAGAATCTCCAGACCAACGAAGACTAGCTGAATGGCCATTTGCTACTGTAAGTTCTTCAGAAGTCGAGAGTGACGAGAAACTTAACATTCGAATGTTTCCGTAGAGGAACTTGAAGTGGGGCTGTTTAAGAGGATTCATCGCCACCCCCTGAAGTGAAGATTCTATTCTCGTGAGATATTTCCGTATTTCAGAATTCCAAGCACCAAAAATGGCGATTTGGCCCATTAGGCACGCCTTATGAATGAAAATTGCTTTCTATACTGCGATAAAAAATGATTATATTTAAATCTGTGAAGCGAAGCACGTGGCTATTGCGTGTCTTGCCTGAAGTCGATCTCAGGCAAGCCGGAAAAATTTTCGACACGGAACGACAGTAAGCTGTGTAATTTATTCTCAATGTCTAATGTCTCTCGTGTAATTGCGTCGATCGAAAATCTGAATATTGGAGTTGGAAATATCTTGCGCAGCACTGTGAAGTGCATTATACCCTTTTGGTCTCAATGAAGTTTCATAATCTGATAAATTCTGCCCAATCCGAACTGAATTGAATGGAGAATTAAAAAGCGCTGTAAGTGCGATTAAAAACAAAGGGTACTTGTGAAAAATAAATTAAAGAATGGCACTTGCAGCCTTTTTTAATTCTCCAATTTGTCACCGAGGAGAATTGAAGTATGCTGCAAGTGTCATTGATAGAAAGAAAATGGTACTTTTTTCTAAAAAAATGGCACTTTCCCAGAGAAAATGGTATTTACTGCCCTCATAAATTCTCGCCTTCAATTTGTCACCAATAAAAATTAAAGAATGCTGTAAGTTCCATTTATAGTAAGAAAATGGTACTTGATTCTAAAAAAAATGGCACTTTTCCAAATAAAATGGTACTTATGGCACTTAATGGTACCAAAGAGAATTGAAGAAAAAAAATGGTATTTTTTTCCATAAATGGTAGTTTAAATAAAAAAAAATAAAAAAATGGCACTTACAGCCCTCTTCAATTCTCCACTTCAATTCATCGCCGTGGGGCTATAAGGACCCCTGTGAGCACAGTCTCGAGTTTCAGCGACACGCGTTGCTGGTTTCTTTAGGAAACCTGATGGTTTCGGGGAGAAATGCGATAAGAAGGGATCGATGAGAACTTACCGCGAGAAAGGCGCTAAGAGCTTCAATTCGCATAGTAGCTGGCCAGGCCAGCGGGGAGGCCGTAGATCCCAAGCCTCAGCTCGTCGTCGACTGTGCAGCTAAATTTCAATTCCTTCTGTAAAATCTCGTCCCCGCGGGGCGTCCTTCGGCTCAGCTCCTTGGATGGGGCCGGCGATCCAGGTCTCCTGGCTCCACGTCGACACGGCGCGCTCCTGCCCGGCGATCCCCTGACATGGCTAGCACGCCAACCTGAAACACGAACGCATATTCCTTACTTTTGACTGCCACTCGATTTGGTGTTAAAATCGCGTTCTCTCGTCATCGAGACACGAAGCGTCGATCAACATTCAAAGATTTAACTCCACGAGAACTTTATTTGACTTAACCATTGATCGAATCATCATCGATTCATTTTTCTTTTCTGCTCAAGTGCTGAAAGGTGATTCAAATTTTGGTTCCACTAAACGAATTTTTTTTTTTTTTCATAAAGTATATAGTACACTTCATTTTTTTGCCAATAAATGTTGATATGCAACCACATCTCGTTTGTGAGTTGTGAACTCTTGTTTGTCTCTGTTGTGAATTTATACTTTGGTAATAAATAACTCAATTCGATTGGTTTGATTCTGGTCAAAATGTGTGGACTGAACTTTATTTACGATTTTATTTATTGACGACGAATGTAAGGAAGCACTTTCACTGACCATTGACGTCAACCATTTGGCTCGGTGACTTTTTTTGCGGTACACACAATATCTCGAAAACTGCTGAATTGATTCACTTCAAAGTAGAAGACAATATTGTTGGATGACTTGCCCACTTTATGACAATCCCACTTTTTTTAATCATGGTATTATTTTTTTGTAAGTCAACTTTGGCTAGTACCTCCTCCAAATTATGAACTGAAGCGGTCAAGTCGTTTTTTAAGATATCGTGAGCACCATAAGCCATGATCAATAATAATGCTTCTAAAGATTCGATTCTAATTTGAAAAAAAAAAAAACGAATGAAGCTTGAATAAAATAAGCCCCGATCGACTCTAATGATTAATTCTCAAAAATCACCAATTTTTTCAACCTTTCACTCGCAAGTACCCCCTTAAAAGAATTTGAGAAAGCAAATTCTATCTTTTTTTTTTTATCAAATCATGCTCAGCAATCTCGATTGACACGACAATTGGCAGTTATATTAAAATCATAGAAACTGCCTATCAAATTAAGGTTATAAGTTAATTATAATTTATAAGTTTTTAAGCACCTGTCATAGCTGTTCACCATTCGATCCAACGAAGGTAAGATTCCCAAGGTAAGTGAAACACTGTTGTATAGTTGCATATGTTGTTTAATAATAACGGATGAAAGTAACCGATGAAAATAGTAAAAACGTTTATATTTATAGGGTAAATAGTTGTGACTAGTCGATGTGAGACGGCACGGTGCTAAAACCGTGACCAAAATCACTCTGCGATAATATCCTTTTCGAACTTTGATTATCATCACACACGGAAATAATAACTTAATGCAAAACGGTGGACTGGGTTAAACTGTTCCGGATCGGCGGAGTCAATCGCTAATGTCATGCCGATAACGCGACGCGTTCGCTGCGGCATGTCGCGATCGACTGAACCGTGCTTTATTGATCAATCGATAAAAGTCAACTCGAGGCGCTGGTTGAAGCAATATAGAAACAAAACGGAACAAACAAAAGAAAAAAAAAGATATATATATATATATTAGGGTGGCGCAAAAAAACCGACTTTTTTTTTTTTTTGAGTCTCGAGGGACAAAATGTTAGTTTTTGATGTTTTGAGAGCCCACTCCAAAGTACAGCTCGAAAAAAAATTTTTTAAGAGGTCACTCCAAATTTTTAAAAATGACAAAAATCGTCAAAAAATTAAATTGAAAAAATTATATTTTCACTATTTTGTTTGATTTTTAATTCATGTCGTGGTGTATTGTTATCGATTCTTTCTTACTAAATTGAAGAGAAAAAATGTATGAAATTTTAATATGAATATTAAAACGTCGCTCGAAAAGATCTAAAGAAATGCATCAAAAAATTGAAAAAAAATTATAAGCAACCTTTCAAAATTCAAATTTTGAACTGAAACTTTCGGAAACTTATTTTTTTTTGTCTATAAAATTATACCGTAACAAGAAAAAAAAAACAAAAAAAAAAAACGATTTTTGACGTATTAAAAAATGTGGAGCGCCCTCTTAAAATTTTTTTCTTGAACTGTCCTTTGGAGTGGGCTCTTAAAACATCAAAAACTAACATTTTGTCACACGACTCAAAAAAAAAAAAAAATAGTCGGTTTTTTTTATTTACATAAGAACGAAATGAAACGGAAGTGCCGCCATGAACTTCTACGTACACTCTATCTTATCTTGTATTATACTTCGAAGAGTGGATCGTCTGAACGGTCATGATCGCACGATTCAGTGCTTTTGCACTGCTAAAATTTTAAGCAGCGTTATAACTGACCTATTCCTACATTCAAGTTTTTCTTTTTTCCTGGTAACAATTGCTACGTAAGTTCAAAGTCTAAATTATTGCGTGATCAAACGGCGCCAAAGAAATGTCTGTACTTAACTCGTCGATGAATGATTTTCTAGAAATTGAAGATAAGATTAGTGCATTAAAGTGGTGACGAAGTGGTTCAAAAATTCGATTTCGTAACTTATAGGATCAAGGGGCAAGTTGGAAAGTGGCAAACAACTTTTGGTAACTCATTATTCGCATCGCTTTTATCCAATGACAAACAACGATCGATGGATCATTGATTGATTCTGTCTGCAGTTTCGCATTCTATGGTAATTATCAGATATGAAAGACAATATATCACCGAATCGGCTGTCGAACCACGTGGGAATCACACCGTGTAAATTGACAAAGCTTGCCGATTGCGCGAAATTCAATTGGCCAAAAAACAAAGGCGGGGCGCCGAAGAGTCGTGATCACTAAGTTTGTTCGTTAATTGATGTTTGTAGCGGTGATAACCAAAAACATTTTTATATAATATGGAAAATAAAATTCTGTAAGCCAACCAGCTTAACAATTTTGATGCTATAGGAATTTATAGATATAGTTCGGGTTAAATTCGGAGTATAATACTATTTTACGGCATGGGCATTGAAAAGTCCACTTTTTATGGCAGTTTACGTTCCGTAAAGTGACGCTTTATACGGCAGCGAACAAAGTTGCAGAATAAAGTCTTTATTCCGCAGTTTTGATGCGCAGTTCGAAGTGCGCATCCCAAACTGCCGAATAAAGTAGCTTCGTCGAACAGATCGCGACATAACCTCACTCTTCGTTTTGCTTTTCAATGTCCATACCGTAAAAAATATTGTATGTGCCATGCCCGTAAACCGTTTTTTGGCTCGGATAATTTCAGTACTCGCTTCCGACTCGCTTCCGGCTCGCCTTCAGCTCGTCCTGAAATCCTTATCTTTGCCAAAAAAACAGGCGGTTTACGGGCATGCCACATAAATAGCTATTCTACGGTCTCTCCAATAAATTTCTATCGCATACACAATCGAACGCAAGCTGTTCAATTTAGATCGTAAAGCAAATCGTCCGGTATTAACATTCTTTAGATTAGCCATTCCGTTTTTTGATTGGAATTAGTCACAGTATGCAAGAGAAAAAAGGCCTGACTTAGATTTCACTGCTTCAATTGTACCATCCCGTATGGCAATAACGCTTCAAGATAATCCCAATTACAACACGACTCGCCTCTTGTGCGCTTCCAAAGCTTCCCCCCCTCGAATCACGAGGATGTCTTTACTGTAATCCGCGGACTTAATCGTGGATTGAAATTCCAGTCTCGATATCGACACGTTAGGCAATCAAAATTAACAGTACAAAACGTCATGCATGGATAAAAGCAGACGATGTACATAATTGTACTGTGACGATAATCAGTCTCAAAAAATTTAACGATTGTATCGACTGTCTGATTTCCTGGTGTTTTTTTTTTTTCTTTTTTGAGTATAGTAAGGTTACTAATACAAATTTTTTCCTATAAAGGACGAAAATATTTACGTTTAGAAATTTTTTATTTTGTTGTGACGCAACGTTTGATGGTTTGTATACCTATACATCGACTCTGAAATTTGAATATGATAACGCAATTTTATCTGTCGAAGGTAAACATTTTTTCGAGTGCATTTGAACTTGTTTCTCACTTTTGCGTTCAATGTTAAGTGACTATTTACAATCCATACGTGATATGCGATACGTGTAGAAGTCACGCTGAAATTGTTGGAAAATAACCTAATAACTAAAAATAATTATCGATGACGAGTAGATATTTGTTTTTTTTTTTCTGTTTTTTTTTTTTACCCTCACGGTTTAATCGTCTGCCAAGAAATTTTTTTTCCAATTGATATACTTATTACAGGTACCAAGTGATAGCAGTGATAAGGCTGTACATCATGGATTCCGGGTAAGTACCGAGTTCTCCTGGAATTTTTAGCTATTCGCGAAACGTCATAGGATCGGCATCCAACGATTCACCGATAGGGTTTAATTTAATCCACACGATCTGAGACCCAATGCATTTCTGACGAGTCTCTACAACGACGATGCCACGTTTGTGCAAATGTGTGCGTGTGTGCCAACGTCAGCTCACTTTATCAACGGCGCCTACAGTAGATCTGATAAGATCGGACGGTTCGCGCGGCCTCCGCTTGTACCGTTGTAACTACGCGGCGCCAGTGCTCTACTGTGTCATTATTTTATTATCATTAATTTTCTCGCTAATTGCCAAGTCTTGTACACACGCGGCCCTCTTCGTCAGTCGCAGATTTCGCCAGTCCATGCATGACTATGCACGTGCTGATCAAATATTCGACGTCACTGATGAACGTCTCCATTTTTTTTTTTGGTTATGTCTGTTGCAATTGTCACATTTTGGATTCCGCGAGGCTGACTTTGAAGGCGGAACCTCAACACACCTCAGCACCTCGGGACCCATTAGCATATGATCATGAGGTCCTGATACTAATAGAAAGCCTTTATCTGCCATTTTATTGTTTTAACCCAGTTCGTTATTCCAAATACATCGAGTAAATTTTGAAACCGAAAGTTGTCGTTGGTTACTATGAGCTACAGTAACAATTAAGTAAGGAATCTCGATCACAGCACTAAAATCTATACCTACTTATCAACATTCTGAAGAATCATCCGATCGGAAAACTGGTTTTAAGTCCTTTAAATATGTCTCGGAATGACAACATAAACCGTATTTGATAGTCAGAATTGAGTTGTTGGAGGAAAGTGTATACCTGGTCCAGTCTCGGTATCGGAACTATAAACCCAGTAGTTCAAATTCGGAACACGTTATTGTACTTTCGTTTATTTCAGGATCACTTGTGACAGAAGCTGGGCAGTCTAGTCAAACGCACACTTAATGGACGTAGTAAAGATGAACAAGGTTTGATGCTTCGATTCTAGCTCCCATAAAAGTATTCCAATTCATCACTGTACCAACGTTTTTTCAACTCTCAACAGTATTAAACAGCCACGATTATGTATTCTAAATGATCGTTGCTGTACTAGGAAAATGTCGTTGAAATTGTGCATCATGCTCACCACGGAGCTTATCAGTATTCCGGGATTTGTATTGGCAGTTTGATTATTCCATGCCCGAGTAAAAACTTCCTGAATGCTTTATAAGTTGGAGTAAATTCGTTTTGCAACCTCCAGCAACGTCTGCGTTGCATAAATCATGGAAGGTTTCCTCCGCCAATCAGTTTCGAGAAACTTGACAGTTTTACAACTCAATCATGCAAGCGCCACCGACCCTCGTCAACCTCAAACTCGAACGTTGGATACATATAACGCGTATTCCAAAGTCGATTTCGAACGAATGGTTGCATGCAAAAAATGAGAACAAAAACAGTGACAAGAAGATTAAGGTTACAGTAACTTCATCGATCCTCACCAAGCCAAAGATCTTGGTACGCATTTTTTTTTTTTTTTTTTTTTTTTTTGCATTGTGCAAAAGCACACTTGGGCTTTGAAACAGGTGACGAGGTCACGGGCGGTCAGAATCAGGACTGAACCCGATTGAACTCGATTTCCGATAAAATCTCCTAGCAGGCTGTAGTTTCCGTAGTTACTATCCTCGGACTAACATTACACCAACTCTCCCGCAAATTATCCGCAACACCTGGACAGCGTGATCTGGGAATCAAACTGCTTCTCACCTGCAGCACGAATACCAGGAGAAGATGAATCAATGCACACCATAGTAATTATCCTCTGAAGGAAACTGTGCCTGTAATTTTCACCGGAGTGTATATCGGTCAGGACATAGCAAAGAAAGTTTCAAATTAACCCGGAAATACCTCGAGCTGATTCGAAATGGTGCATCATCGTTCATTAGGAAATGTATCGAGGAAAATGTATGTTTCATTATGTAAATGTAAATGTCTTCTCTACGTGAAAATCAACTGTAATGAAATGAAAGGTTCATGAACGAGCATTTTTATTATGCAAAGTGGAGAAAAATTCACGCGGTTAAATATATGTAAAGTACCAAAGTATTACCTGTCGCTACATTCTCAGTTTTATAAAGATACTCTGATTACGTGAATAGTAAGAATTACTATCATCGATAAAGTATGAGAAACAACTGATCAAAAATTGCAAATGCTAGATCAGAAATTTAATATCCGATAGCGTCAACCATTTTGATCCACGTATTGATGTTCTCGACAGAAATTTTTTTGAAATGGTTGTTTATCGAACTATAATTACCGCGTTTATAGGCAACTTTGAATTATTCTTGTGTAAAAACAAATAATTTTCTAAATAAAAAAAAAATAAATAAATAATGTTTTCCATATTTGCCGAACTTAAAAAATCACCCAGTATAAGGATGAGACACAATAGTGTGCGTTTATCTGTGTAAAGTGAAAAACGGGTACAGGAGAGACGAGGATGCTGCAGAGGTGGATTGGAGTGCACAACGACAGTCGGGATCGAGGATTTCTTTAAACCGGAATCATTTAATACGTAATAAACGCGAGATCCTCTTCTCTTTGTCGGGATGGGTTTAATTAGTTACTGGTTTTGGAACCAGTAATCCTGCGCAGCCGCGCCCCCAGCTCGACGCGTCGAACGTCAACTAATTCACCGCGGCACGGCCATTCTCCTTATGCCGAGCGCCATTCACAACGAACGTTCCTCGATGAATTTCGGATCTCAGATGAAACTGAGGAAGTACAGTCAGCCCCAAAAAGGGTGCGGCAAAAACGCGGTAAAAGAAAAATTGAAAAACCCTCACTGAAAATGATCCAGAAATTACGTGAATTTAACAAAGTCCTGATCCTATTTTCCTTATTTTATAACAAAAAATCAATGCAATCACTCATTTCATTTGTAAATCTTTCTCCATCGGAGACGCTTCATGAAGAATTCATTTACAAATAAATCGAACAATTTTTCACTATCATCAAATGAACTGCGTGAATTTTTTTTAATTTGTTAAATTTGATAAAATTCAGTGTTTTATAAAGTTCATTCCTCGATTCACACATTGCCTTTTTAAATGGGAGTGAAAAAAAATAGAAAGAAACCTACGATGCAGTGATTTTACCGACGTAATTGTGTTGACAGCAAAATTTTGTTCCAGTTAATTGATTCAGCGTTTCAAGAATTTATTTGTGAATCAAATTAACTTGTTTTAATAATCTGGACCAAACACAATTAGCTTCAGTTTTCTTCTTTGAACTTTGATTGATTTTCTTATGGTTTGGTTTCGACACATCTTTGACCTGACTGTACGTCTCATAAATCCTGAAATTTGAGGTGGAATGTTCATTTCGTCGGAGGCACGGCGGTTGGTATTCGCTACTCGTTCGATCACCTGTTCACAATTCTGGATTGGGATTGGTTGCCTGGCACTTTAATAATTGATATTCCGATTCGCATTTGACTGTTACTACACCGAAAAGAAAAAAACTTAATGAATAAATAGAGAGAATAATTTGGAACTGGTTTCTCCCTCCTCAAACAATTCCTGACCCACTGACGTGGATTTTTTTTCAATTTTTCGACACTGTCTAATCCACACTTTTATATTTTCATTCCATTTCATTTGTAATCGCGTTTTTTTCGATGATCGATATTTTTTTTTTTTTGTCTTTGTCTCGCGTGTTTTCTTTTGTTGGTAATAGCGGTGCTTCAGATTCTAAGGTGAGTCTGGTAATAGAATTCATGGAATCGAAATTAATTATTGTATTAGAATAATTATACAAGTTAATTGAATTTCACCGGATTAAGCGAGTTCTTTTACAATCCAGTCGAAAATTGAAGATCGGGAATTTAGGTGATGATTTCATATTTTATTCTTTCAAAGCCAAAGATTTTCTGCCTAATTTTTAAGGTTTACTTATTTCAGAATGAATTTTATACGAATTCACTATTCAATTAATAACTTTTTACAGTAGAATACATTCTTCGTAGAGTAAAATTTCAAAAATTATAATCCACGATATTGCATCGTACGCTTATCAAATCAGAAACTGACGAAGATATCCGTTGCAGACGATTTTCAGAGAATTCATTCATAAAAAATTCCTTGAAGTAGAACTAACTCCGTCGAGTAGATGAGAATCTTTTTTGTGTTGAAAAAAAGAAAACAGAAAAATTATATTTCAACATAATTTTTATGATCCTTGTTTTTTCTTACGTTTCGTATCGTTTCTACTCTGTTTTATTAATTACGTAGAAAAGTCTGGCGCCGATGGTTAAATCGGGTGAAATACATTGACAGAGTTTAACGAGCCAATTATAAAAACAAGCGCGTTGCGGCGGCAGAATTTGTTCATAAAATATTTAAAAAATTAAGCAAGTAACAGTCGGGAGGCGGAATTGAGTTGCCATATCTTAAGTCGACGCCCACGTGTACGTATATTTGTACATATATATGTATATACCTATATGACAAGGATATTATCTTCGCCTAAGCCATCGAGTAAGGCTCGTTACTTATCGGCAAGAAAGTCGCGTTGTTGAGCCTTCATCGGCGTTTTGTTGGCACACGTGTCAAAGCTCAGGATGCACTCGGAGCTGCTGCTTACAGGGTTAATTAATGATTGAGAAGACAGATTGCGTTGTTTTAACGGATTATTAATCGACTTGCGAGGGCGGGTCGTTAGTCGTATGTTGTTGCCATTTCACTGAGCTTGCAGAATGACATTCGCACAGCTATATAGTTATAAACCGTAACATAAATCCACGGGCAATTATTTATTGCAATCCTAACCTAACTCTTAAGACTGACAATGAGCTGGATTTAGTTCGAGAAATTGAATGAAGAGGGAAAGGAAAAAAAAAAACAAAAAACATCTAATGATTCATAATACTTGTCACGATGCTCAAACCAAACATGCGTCGTGTAGTTGAGAATTATTGCTTGTCAAAAACGCATTCATCTGCATTATTGTATAGCGAAATGTCATATATCCGCGAAGCTTAAGCTCGGATCACCGTTTTCCTCACTGATGGATTACACACGTCTCTGCTGTTGCTGAATTACATAATATATGCTGCATCGCGAATGCAATCGGTGACAAAGTAGCGATAATTTCTCATCCGATACCTGCAAAGCTGTCCTTTTCTATCGGCGATAGAAACTATCCCTGATTTACGACGTCGCCCACGCGTGGTCGGCTAGCCATATGCACGTGAACATATATATATATATATATGTGAATATATGTTTTGTACGAGTTGGTAAATACCTGGATAATCGCTCACTCACGGAGGTAAACCGATCCTTGCACGCTATTTACGCTACTTGTGAATAATCGTGTGCATTTACCGCTGCATGTAACTGCATTGGCTTAAAGAACCTCGAATTGTCGTAGTCTTGATCGTAATCCTTGTACACATTCTCGCATCGAGAAGTTGGACGTAAAAAATAATTATCACATTCCATCAGAGAAATCTTAATATACGTTTTACTGTTGCTTGTAGGATTGAACTAGCAGCGCGCAACAACTCAACCAGCATCCAAAATCAACATTTCTTCAAAATTGTCGGTGATCTGAGGATTTGTGGGACATTTGATTTCGATTCTAGCCTTAGAATTGAAGAAATTAAGATGGCCGACTCGATATGGCGACGATTTTAGGTTAAGTTCACGGTTTTTCATTGAATCGCCACAAAACTCGGTACAAGAGGGTTTTTAAGGTTGCTGATTACGATCCTGAGGTCAGAATTGCAAAGTTCAAGATGGCGGACCCAATATGGCGAAGATTCCAGGTTAAGTTCACAGTTTTTCATTGAATGGACACAAAACTCGGTAGAAAAGGGTTTTTAGGGTCGCTGATTACGACCCTGAGGTCAGAATTAAAAAATTTAAAATGGCGGACCGATTTTCATTGAATTGGCACAAGACTTGATACAGGGAGAAAAATTTGTTAACGAATCATAACTGATAAGAATTTTTTTTCTTTTGAAACCATTTCAAATGGTGGAAATCTTCTTGTCTAAAAATAATTTTTTATAACTCTGATTTGTCCAGACCATGATCGAATATTCAATCAGGTTTATTATTGTGTATGTAAGACCCTGATTGGATTTCCTTGTCAAAGGAGAACTAATTTACTTTACAAGAGGCCAAGAATAAGATAAAACCGCAATTACTGATAAGCTCAAATTATCGACAAATTTGCAATCCAACCGTGACAAAAAGCTTCTGAATGATTCCTAAACAGCGTTAGAAGCCGTTGCAAAAGAAAATTAAAATCAATCGATATTTAATATATTACTAAAAGCGTTTAAACCTCGCTTTTCTGCCGAAGTTTTTTAAACTTCAAAGCAAAGGCCTGAAGAATACTTCGATATCCAAAGTTGGTCGTTCGACTATTGAAGTCGTAGGCTAGAAGTGGAAAATTCCTCAACACGGCAAGAAGTGTCATCTCGTTCAGCTACGTTCTACTCATTAATTAAGCCGTTCCTATAAAATCTCTTTGCGACTAGATACAACATCGTCCAGCTTCGGAGGAAGGTGGGAATGGTAAAGGACCGCGTAAAGCCTTCCTTACGCATCCTTGGTACTCGCGAGATCTCGTCAAGTTATCTTAAGCACCGCGGCGAGTCGCGTAGGGATCTAATTGAGTTGCCAGTCTCGGTTATCTAAACTGTAAAGATCAAGAGCAATATCTGGAATGCCGTTATCTGAATGTACTCCCGAGTATCTTGCCGAAGCAGCACTTTGTACAGCCTACTTCGTTCGAATGCAAATCGGTCAATATCGCTCTTGCGTAGGCACTGAGAGTACAGCTTGTCGAAAAGAGTGTTTTAAATTTTTTTTTATTTGTTTTTGTCTCGTTCTTGCAACTCCAAAAAATGTGAACATGAATTGAAAAATATTCAACGTGAATTTTTCCGGTTAAATCTGGAAATAGACATTTTTTCAGACTATAAATGAAGAGGCTTACTTAAATCTAGCCTGGACAAAACTGTAGTTTCAAAATAAGAATTTAAACGGTTCTGAAAAGTTCATCATAATCGATTTAAAAAATTCGGCGATCCTATTAACAATATTTTTTACATATACAGATTTGCGTGAAAATTTTTCGAAAAATGCAATCTTTACACCGAAAAAAATTTCTGATGTCTTAATAATCAGAAAATGTAGTATAACCTAGTATAATAATCATACTAAATACTAAAATTGTACGACATTTTTTTTTTTTTTACAATTTTAACAATATTTAAACCGTTATTGCAACGATGCCCATTCAAAGAGAATTTTTTATTTCCGTATATACAGTAACCATAATTTTTTTCTCAGTTCAACATCTCACGAAGACAAAGCAGTCACATCGCCGCATTCTTTGTTCGGGGGCGTCGCGACGCCGGCGCCAGGATTAGAGTAGTTTACTCTAATCCCCGCGACGCACGATCCTATGTTTAATTTATCACCGAGGGTTCACCGCTGGCTACGTCACGGACGGTTGACGTCGCCGGCGATATTCGAATGGAACGAGCTGCATAAATCCCTTGACTGCAAAAATGGCGCCCGTCCTGTGGGGGCCTTTCGAGTTGGACTCGACTGTTACCAACAGCCGGTAACTAATACGACCACGTGGGAAACCGCACTGACAAATTTATGACCGGGTAAATGTTCCTCTCCCTCTCACTTTCTCTTTCTCTTTCTTTTTCTCCTTCTCTCTCTCCAGACTCCGGCATTTCTTTTATTGCGCAGCTCTTCTGTTTTGTTTTTTTTTCCTTCTTCTTTTTTCTTTCACCCCCGCGCCACTTGATTCATTTCTTCAATTTTTTACAACCCCTGCACGGGGACTATATATTATGTAATAGTAGATGTTATCCTTCGGTTTGACAAAGACTTATTTATTACGCGTCCCTGTTTACACCGATGAAAATCCATTGTCAGGATATAGAGTGTTTAAAAATACGATGTTGTTATTTCCGAGCAGAGTTTTTCTAAAATATATCTCTAATCGCCAGGTCTGTTTGACCAATTGTTAATCCCAGGACAAGCCGGAATCCGATACTTTTGAAAGATACAGGTGGACTTTTTTACAAAAAAATATTTCAAATCATTTGTAACTTTTAGGAATTTCAATTGATATTCTTTAAAACGTTTGAAAATCACATGAAGTTTTCTGCAAAACTTGCTAAACGTCTATGAGCTTTATTTTGACGAATTATATTAGATGTTTTAAAATTCCCAAAACGGTTATTGAACCCCAAAGAGTGATTTAAATCGTATGGAATCCTCCGAAATTAGACGACATACTTAAATTTATTCATCATTTTAAATCCCATATGATGTGAAAATCTTTCGATATCACTATAAAATGTTTAAAAATGGTATGAAATTTGGTGAAATTTTTGCGAAACCAAAAATTTTAGAATAACTTAGGCCAGAAAAAATGGTTAAAAGCGAGAGTGCAGTGATGGGTACCTATAATAAAGCGATTGAAAAGTGCGGGCAAATCGAGCCGGAGGCTGAAAACTAAAGTTGAAAAACGACGGAAAAAACGGAATAAAAAACACACCCGAAGAGGGAAAAAAGGAATTCGTGTATATAGAATATCATTTGCATCACTATGCCGGTATAATGTCGACGTCAGGGATTTGTTAACGAGTGAGCAAAGAAACAGACAATCTCGAGTGCCCAAGAGAACCGCACTTTTCACGCCATTCTCACGATATTGTGACACTTCTCTCCTCTCTCTCGATGATTCTTCATGTGATTTTTTCCCCTCTATTATCCTCCTCGTTCTCTCCTTCTCCTTTTAGCTCCTTGAGTCTCTTTTCTTCCCTCTCCTGTTATACACGCAGAGTGAATTCCTAACTACCGCACGTTCCGTCGTCTGCTAAGATTTAATGCGCAGGCGCTACTGCTGGCAGTGCGACTTGTTTCTAACCTCAAAAAAAATTCTATGGTTATGAATCGCGCAGGCAAACTGGAGTTAATAATTGTCGAAAATTTTCAGTTTACAGACATCGCGACACACTTTGGCTATATTGATGACAACCGGTCTCAGCAGACGACGAAACGTTCGACAGTAGGTAGATTTTCACTCGGTACACGTGATGTGAGTATACATGATGTGCCTAGGAGTACAGCTTCTTTCTCCAAAAAAGTTTCTTTCTCGTGCTGGACTGGACTTAAGTAAGATGTGTACCAACGCCGACAAAATACCCTAGATCGGTGCTGATTATTTACTGTGACGTTGAATCTGCGTGAGGAAAAACTGAGCGGGACTTTCAATAACTCACACCACAATTATACACGATGGCGTTACCGAACAATTATAATAATCAAAGCGGAATTAGGAAAGGTAAATAAAAATCGTCAAAATAATCAAGGTTTCACAACTGAATTGCCCTGTACGTCAGAAATATGTGAAAAGTAAAGAAACAGTATTATTTCGTTGTTGATTGAAGAGGTTGGTCCGGAAATGTAGTCACAAATTGGATATTCTCATAGGTGAGTAGACATCGTATTCAGAATTAAGTAAGGTATGCACGAAATGCGTTCAATAATGGTAAACGATCAAGTCGTTTAGAGAAAATAGCGCGAACTAGGCGCTGCGGACCATATTGTACAAACTAGGGGCAACCAAGTGCAAGGCATGAATTAAATGCTCTCATGAAAGTTGCACGAACTAAGTGTCTTGAAATAGTGTGCACGAACTAGGTGCGTTAGTGAATATGCACGAACTAGGCGCAGTGTGAATAAGGGAAGGTTCTCGTTGTCAACCTGTTATTGAACCAATGTGGATTCGTCTGATGTGCGAATCTGAAGTAGACTCGACGCTGGTTAACCGAGAAATGCGTCTCGCTCAGCGGTGGCGTTTTTATAAGAAGCGGTTGGTCGGATCATCGAGCGTTCAGCAGTCGCTCGGTGACGTCACCGATATAGAAGTAGCGACTGACGAATTCCTTTCTCCCTTTCCGAACTATACTTTTCGGTGATCATTCATTCATTGTATGTAGAAATGAGTTTGATAGTGTAAATCCATACATATAGAATTTATTCGTTTTCTTACAATAAGGAAACATTATGACTGTCAGGTTCCTAACACAGTGAAACTGTGAAAATTTGGCCAATTTCTGTGGTTGCTAACCAATCTGTAAAATTTTTTTCCAAATTTTGAAAAAGTGAAAAGAAGCTTTACTTTTTGCCAAAATAAGGCATTAACTGCCAAAGTTTCACTCCGATCGCTTGAGCGGTTTACGAGTTTTGCATCCCCGCGTTTTCGAGGTGTACACCGCGTCTTTACAAGCACCTTAACCTCGAAAAACGAGGGGGGAATCGTGGTAGGAGTTCTAGACACACCATCTACACTCACAGCACGTCTGTACATCAGTTTTCCGAAGCGCTGCGTAAGAACTGCAGATCGGGTCGAGATGTGTCATCGAAATCCATGAGGCGCATCATACCTTGTGGTACTTAAGGTACTTTCGCTTATGTTAGCCCGCGACTCCAGGGAGATATGACACCACTCGAGGCGATCCGGGGCAACGCGCGCGTAAACATTTAAACCGTGATTCCCAAGGTAAATAATACGGTGTTCAAAACGTTTACAAATACCCCGCGACTTTGTCCCGCATATGGGAACGCAAACATCATTGACCGTCTGCTCCCAGCCACCAATTGACTCATATTGAGGAAGCCTGTTGAATGTCAATATCTAAGTAAATATCGACACCCTGCACCGAAGTCAGTTCTTACTGCTCGCCACGCCTTCTTCAAAAGCACGTGAGAAATAATTCCGATTCCAGATATGGTGAAAAAAATACGTTTCACCTACTGGCGCCAGGCACGTGTGCCCGTCGAAAATCACCTTCTTTTTCACGCCTCCTAGAGCTGCTTGTATCATTTTACTAGTAACTCAACTACACACCCACGGCCACTTTTCGACTGAGAGGAAAAAAAATCCCACAATTATTGTCAGCAACAATTTCACGACGAAACGTCAATATTACGTGTGGGGGAGGGGGGAGGCAAAACGGTAATTTACTTAAGAAAATACTTAGTTTTTGAGGACTCAAATACGCTAAATCTTTTTTTTTTTTTTTTAATTGAAACCAAAGAAAATAAAAATGATAATGCCCAATAATGTTTTTTACTATTTAAAAAATTATTACACGGATTGTATATTGCTACCATATATTCGATATGAATATTATTTCCCACGAGTATAACTTTATTACGCAAGAATTCCTTTATTACCTACAATCGTTTCCTAACATCGATCGTTTAACATTTGAGAAAATAGTTTACGATCTTGATGTCCAGCCACAATTTTTGATTGATCTCAAGTCTGTCGTACAGTTTTTTTCTGCGAAAACCAATTTTTCTTGGTTCTTTTTTTTTTCTTCTTTATTTTATAAATAAACCGACGTCGGACGAATGAACAAAAATTTACTCAAAAACGAAACTATATATAAAATTGATGAAAATTATAAATTCAGGATGAAAGTTTTTTTTTTTTTTTCTTATTTTCAAACAATATTGTTTCTATGAAATTTACTTTTATATCAACTTCTACAAAAGATTTAAAAAATTCGTTTTATAACTATTTTGTAACGTCAAATTTTCTGTTTCAGACAACGAAGAGGGCAAAGTGACGTGAAATCGATCCGATATGTTATCAGATCCCAAAGTGCGAACGATGAAACGAAGATGTTGCATAAATTTGTCAGGCTCGAGTGCATCGTATACGAGCGATAGCAGGAAACGTAGACGAGTTGTTAACTGACATTAAAAAGCAGCTTTCAAACTTCGATAAGTGCGGCCGATGAGCCTGAAGATCAAATCCAAAATGAGAATCGTAAGCATGAGTTTCAGGCGGAGAGAGTGACAAGAGAACCGCAGGTGATAAGAAAATTTTATTTTTTTCGTATCTCTGACAGCTGTCAAACCTTTATATATATATTAAAACTTTGAAGAAGCCTCAAGAATTTTGTCCGTATCCAAAAAGTCAAGAATAGTGAGAAATTATTCTTAAGCCGAATCGCGTGTGTAATTTTGTTTGCAGATAAATTGTATTATAAATTTACGGTAAAACGTGAGTAGAATCTGAGAGCAAATTTGTAGAATGACAGGCACAAAAAAAAATGTATTTTAAAAATATATACCGTAGAAAGAAAAATCATGACATCGGTGATAAATCTTATATATATATAAATTCCCGAATAAACAAATGATCTCAATGCAATCTTGACGCAAATTTATCTTCACCCGATTAATAATAATAATTAGTAGCTATTTTCTAACGACTTCGCACTTCTTCACACTTTTCATCATTCACGAGACCGTAATATTTATGTACAAAATGTTTGCACGAGAAGAGACACACGTGCGTAAAAATGATAACAAAACATTAGCTGAGTTTGTTTATCACAATCTGTAGAACAGTTGTTTATACTGTAATAGACGGTTTTTTTTTTTTTTTTTTTTTTTTTCAAAATAGACACGTGATGGTTTATTCTACATTCGGATTGGAAATTGTGAGACAATTTTGGTATCACGAAATAAAAATGAATCTAGATAATTTGACATCAGGAATTTATCTAATTAACCGATGAATAATGTGATCCGATGATGATTAATCGTGAACAAATTATTCTCTGATCATTGAAGAGAAGAATTAAGAGGTTGCAAGTGCCATTTTTGAAAAAAAAATACGTTAAAAAAGGCTATAAGTAACCTTTTTCTATATTTTTTTTTTCCCTCGTTTTCTTCTTCTTTGCAAAAATGGCACTTGGAGCCGTTTTTAACTCTTCTTTTTAGTTAGTAAAATATTCGTTGACTCGCTGAAATTACTGGGCATTAGGGTGCCGCAAAAAAACCGATTATTATTTTTTTTTAGTCTCGTGTGACAAAATGTTAGTTTTTGATGTTTTAAGAGCCCACTCCAAAGGAAAGCTAGAAAAAAAATTTTAAAAGGGCGCTCCAAATTTTTTAAAATGACAAAAATCGTCAAAAAATTATATTTCCACTTTTTTGTTTGATTTTTGATTCATGTCGTGGTGTATTGTTATTGATTCTTTCTTACTAAATCAAAGAAAAAAAAATGTATGAAATTATAATATGCATATTAAAAGGTCGCTCGAAAAGATCTAAAGAAATGGACCAAAAAATTGGAAAAAAAATCATGAGCGACCTTTCAAAATTCAAATTTTGAACTGAAACTTTCGGAAACTTATTTTTTTTTTTTTGTCCATAAAATTATACCGTAACAAGAAAAATTTTTTTTAAAAAAAATCGTTTTTCGACGATTTCTGACGTTTTAAAAAATGTGGAGCGACCTCTTAGAAATTTTTTTTTTTGAACTATCCTTTGGAGTGGTCTCTTAAAACATCAAAAACTAACATTTTGTCACACGAGACTAAGAAAAAAAAAAATATTCGGTTTTTTTGCCCCACCCTACTGGGTATGGATGTAATATTGAAAGAAAAAAGAGAATAAAACGCGTGCTTGAATTACACCTGTTATAACCGAGACAAACAGTTCAATCTTGCGAGTGTCAGAAAACGCTTGAGACTTATCACTAGACGTGCAAGAGTGATGTTCAGAGGCTTGACAGCGTTGTTGTTACCGATGTCACGCCGGCAACACGCAGTCGTGACGTATGATCCGGGGATTCTGAGCTCACGTGAGTCGAAAATAAGAGCTGTGCGATGCTGGTCCGCCATAAATTTCACGTGCGGCCTTTTCATCCTCTAAATATAGGCGAACTCGTGACGAATCTAAGCTCAGGGGTGATAGATCGGCGCTTTCGCATGTAATCGTCTCTGTCTAACATCGCCTGGAAGACATTTTCTCTGACACACCGAAGGAATGTCATTTCTATTTATCTTAATCTGCTTCAACTTCACTCACAATAATTATGGACCAGGACTATCAGGTGTAGAATCGCCGAAGGAGCTTGAAGCTGATTTTCAATTTTTTTTTTTTTTTTTTTTTTTTTTTCTCTCTCTTTAAGGAAAAATGGACGATTTTTAAGAAAAATTTAAAGATTCGAGATGTTCAGAATCTACAAAATTTATACGAGTATTTTATTCTACATTCTACTTCTTTGAAATTCTGCATTTAGATCTATTAATCGTGATAATGATCTATTTTATATTTTTTGCCTGGCACTTTTGAATTTTTAATCTTTAAATTCAACATATTCGGTTGAATAACGTGATTTTTTAATCTCGATTTTTTCATAGTTTGATTAATTGATAAAAGTATGGAATTCTTTCAATTCTCATTTTCTTTCAAGTAAGAAACGACAAAAAATACCTTAACAATAACCTTTCAGTTTGATTGTAAAAAAAAATCTGTAATCAAATTTTGGATCACACTTTTAGCAAATCGCGGTAATTTTTTATTCAACTGTAAATTAGACAAGCAGAATTTTTTTAATTTCGTAAGCTTTTTAACCAATTAATTTGCTGTGACATTGTTTTCCTGACATCAAAAATATCCTTCTTTCGTTTCGGTTAGAAAAAAAAATCTTCAAATTTGACAGTACTTTTCCTGTTTATAGTTAAAAATTGAAAATTCTATGCGTTTTCGCTGCACGTTTTTTTCCTGTCGGAAGAATTTTTCAACCCAGAGTTTGGCGAAGAAATCCTCAGGATTTTTCAACTTGTTCTCACGTCAAATCTCTAAAGATGTAAAATCTATAATTTATGATCCACTTCGACCGACGATCATCTGTTAGCGTTACACTCGAGGCACGCTTAGATTAAAAGGAGAGTGACAATATATTTGAGCAGTTATGTCGACCCTTGAGTAAACGACACTCAAAACCAGGTTTCGTTCTTCCGAAGAAAAAGTAAGAGGAAAAAGAAAAAAAATAATAAGAATAAGAAAAAGAAGAGAAAGAAAACATATTTTGTACTTGTAGATCACTCGTGATTTTTTTTTTTTCTTTTATCGACTTCCATATTTTACTACCGGCATCTTGAGAATGAGACATTATTTTAGTTTCAACAGTGTCCTTATTTATCCTGCTCCGCCTCTTGCCTTAAGATGTGTAAACTTTCTCTGTCTTCTTCTGTCCAAGAACAACACTTGACTCGAATTTCTTCTCGCTGCACATGCATCTCTTAATTCTTAGACTCGCGTGCGAAAAAGCTTGAAAATACACGTTATAAATTAAAAATTATAGAACGTTGGTTCAGTTCTTATATACCTAAAGAGATCTCGAAAGAGAAAGAGAGAAAGAAAGAGAAGCAGAAGAGCAATTAAATTACAATTTCACGGCTTAACGTCTCATAAAAGAATGCGCCGTTTTATCACCCTGAACTGCAGTCTCCTCTTGCTTCACTCTCGATTTTCCATTTCGAATATCCAATGCTCCTCTCGCGTGGCCTGTTGATCCCGTAAAAAATCCTGCGTCAGCTTTTATATCACCATGCAGTTAATAACCTCTCCCGGGTGTTCGCCATCCTTCACTATTTGCTTCGGCGTGTCGATACCCTCGTAAATAACGATCAAGAACGTGTAAAGTAGAAATAACAACCACCTTTTCTTATACGGTATAGATCATGTCCCGTTTTATTCGATTCAAGTCTTCTCCGTTTTACTTTTCAAGCATGTAACGAGTAGATCCAGCTAGCTAGCTAGCTTGCTTTTCTCCGAGGCTGATATTTCATTGGATTCATTGCGATTGACTGAAATTGAATTACTAGTAACCAACGAATAAAGTGCCAGGCAAGACTCGTCTACTCTATACAGCTATTTTAGACCACCGAGCACCGATGAAAGATTCATATTTTTTTTTATGCTCGTATAATGAACATAAAAACATGATTTATAGATATTTTCAGATGGAGTGAATTTACTAGTGATTTTATAGGAATTTAAAAACTTTATAACCACTTCCACATCCGCGTTATGGAGATATATATATATATATATATATATATATTATGAAGCGAACGAATACTCACAGCTTGAGATATGAAAGAAATGGTCTGTTAGAGATTATAAGAAAATAATAAAAACACTGGAAACAGAAGTTAACAAATCACTTGAAGCCTCCGTGAGTTAACGAAGGGAATAAACATTCATATGTAATTGCCAATATATAGGAAAAAAAGTAATTTCCATCAATTCTATGGAAAACTAGCGTTATTTTAATACTCAAGCAATTCCCTTAGGTAGTAAAAAATTTTGTTATCAAAAATGTGAGGGAATACGGTGTAAGATTATACAAATTGACATATTTACGACAGATCATAAAATCCCTGATACATTTACGACCCGGGAAACTAATTTATCAAACACACGCGTAGAAAACAGAAACACACAAAAAAAAAAAAAAAAAAAAACACTTCGCATAGCTTTCTACGATAAATTTAACGAAACAGATTTCGGTAGCTATCCAAAAAGTAGAAGGAAAAAAAAAAAAAAAAAAGAAAATAAATTACTCGTCTCCGTTATTTCGTTCTCAAAAATGACCTCAAGGGCCAAGCGGGAGTTCCTTTTCCAAAAATAACTCTAAACGTGAGTTATTAAATTTCAGAAGCCATAGATGATAGAATAAATCCTGTATAAATCCATGACTCGATCTACGGGCGCGTGATCTATGATTATTTTAAAGTTTCAGGCAATGGTCAACAGCCATTTTAGTGAAAAATCCTTGGTAATCTGAATCCTAAAAGTGACAAACGTTCAGCTTTCATGCGAGGCAAAGTGGATCGCTGAAAAAAATCGCTTTCTCAGCAGTTACGAGTTCAAGTAACCCAAGACGTTGCTGCTGCAGAGTCGACAAGTTGAGCTTGCAAGTACTAAGCACGAGTGAAACGTAGATATATAGTACATTAAATTACGAGTCCATGGTGTAAAAGAAGAAGAAGAAGAAGAAAAAGAAGAAGAAGAGAAAAAAAAAGGATGCAAAGTATTCTGGCATTATAATTTCACTATCAAGTTTTTCTGCGATCCAAGCTGCTGCGGCTTATCTTGATCTCTCGGATGACTCGCGGGGCTACCGAGCTGATCGAGCGATACAAACTCATACACACACGTGATCAACGCACTATGCGGGGGACATTACAACCGCCCCCGTTGGAGAAACCACGCCTAAACGGAGCCAAGCATGTCTGCCATACGTCGGTTCGACTCGTACGAAGTCAAGTCAAGTCAAGTCAACTCAAGTCAAGTCAAGTCAAGTCGCTTAACCCTTGCGGGCTGGACGAAGAGAGAGCGGAGATTAACCAGTGAATAAATCATCCAGTGCCCACATCCAGGAAACGCTGGTACCCAACACCAACGTCCATGCAATCATTTTGCAATTTTCAAAGCGCGGGAGAGGAATTGTCATAGACTTTATGCTGGACTGTCAACTGCAATTAAATATATTTCATTCGATTTGACAGCCACTGCAGGAGAGTTGTGGGTTAGGTAGGTATATACTGACTCTAATACGCACCGTTATCATATTTCTAACCACGTCTCACTGCTACGAATGCATTGCGAAATATCGCGATTATTGAACACGAGATTTGCATAGAGAATAGATAGTTCACACGTTGTTTGACCGTTTCTCGTCAGGCACTTAAGCAGGTTCGTTTGTCTAGAATCCATACTTTTTATTATTTTTTTTAAAGAATATTTTAGAAAAAATATCAAATCTAGGATATAATGTAGAATATTTTATTTTACTACGTTCCGTCAGTGTTGACGATTATCAGTATCACTCGCAATATTGAACTCACTGCCAGAAAATAAAAAAAATCTGCGACAGTAACTCGATAGAAAATAATCTTATAAATGAAATGAGCCGACAAAAAGAGTTTTGAATAGATTTTAACCAACTTTGAAAGGTCTAAAATGAATATTTTCTTATTTCCAAAAATATAATAATTGAGTGTATATATCTTTAATTTGCTATTATCTTTGAAAAAAGTTACCTCAAAGTGCAAATCCTTCGTCCAAACGACTTTGAAGAGTTAATTAATATCGTAAAACTGTTTCTTGAAATACTGTTATTGGATGAAAATAAACGTAGAACAGTAAAATGTTTTGTTTTTTTGTTTAGCTGAATTGAAAAGTAGTACCGAAAATTGATCGCAGGCATAAATCGTCGGAATCAACCGCTTGATTCCGAATTTTACTTCGATAGAACAGAATCGGAAATCTAGAGAAAAAAAAAGAAAAATTGACGAAAATACCGCGAATCCTACTCAACCGGATGTGTTCTTTGAAATATTATTTTTAAATTGATCGAAAATTTCCTTAGCATATAAATTTTTTTCCTGCAGTAAGAAGGCACGTGCGGTAGAAGAACCTGTAAACATGAACTGATTCGAATCTGAAGTATTTGAGAAGCGTGGTATTTTCGGGTTTCAACGCATTATTATAGCTTTCTATAAACAATTAGAACTACGTTCAACAGACATTTTCACCAGGGCGTAGTTTATTTCCTGTAGACTCCCGAATTTCAAACACGTCTATAGTCATCCATCACGTTTTCGTCTCAATCAGAGGTAGCCCAAAAAAATATTTTCGGAGAGTAAAAAGTGTAATCGAGAAATATTTCCGGCCACAAGATAAAGAAGATTTAAAAAAAATTTCGACAATTTTCGATCTTTGAAATGATAATTGTTTTACATTGCACAGTAATTTACAGTTGCTTATTTCAAGATAGAAACTGCTGAGAGAATTTTTCGTTCTACTTAAGTCGGCGCATCGAGTAGTAAAAATAAATATTTGGCATGGAAATAAAACTGAGGGGATAAAAACCGCATAGATGAACAGATTTTCGCGCAACAGCCTCTTTTCACATAATTCACATGACGTATAATTGCTGTCTAATCTTTCACACGTCGTTCCCGCAGAGTTATTTCGATTCGAGAAGTAAATCGTGAAGGTAATAGCACGGTGTGAAACACACATTTTAATGTCTTCAGCCAATAAATTACTGTACTTTTTCGTAATCAAACAGTTTATTGAGCTTGTCAAGTTGCGTGGCTTTTATCGATAGTAAATATAAAAGCCACCGATTGATCGTAAACCGAGTAAACCTATACACACAGTAATCGCAAGTTCATGAAATCATTTTGTCATTATATGTCCGCAACCAATCTCTTCCCCATTTATTTCTCCGTATCTTTGCCTTCAGCGCGGTTTCATATGTTCTTCTCTTTGATTCGATATTGAGAGATAAAGTTTCAGTGATTCTATATGAAAAGAAATAAGGATTGGAGGATGAAATATGGAACGAAATAATTTTTTCCAAATACTCAATTGAGCCAAGAGAAATTGTTGCAATTTATTAAAATAGCTATTTATGTGGCATGCCCATAAATCGCCTGTTTTTTTGGCAAGGATAAAGATTTCAGGACGAGCTGAAGGCGAGCCGGAAACGAGCCGGAAGCGAGTACTGAAATTATCCGAGCGAAAAAACGGTTTACGGGCATGCCAGATACAATATTTTTTACGGTGTGGGCATTGAAAAGCAAAACGAAGAGTGAGGTTATGTCGCGATCTGTTCGACGAAGCTACTTTATTCGGCAGTTTGGGATGCGCACTTCGAACTGCGCATCAAAACTGCGAAATAAAGACTTTATTCCGCAACTTTGTTCGCTGCCGTATAAAGCATCACTTTACGGAACGAAAACTGCCACAAAAAGTGAACTTTTCAATGCCCATGCCGTAAAAACCCCTTATTATTACAGTAGTAAAGTTGTGTCAAGAGTGTATGAGGTGTTAGTGTACGATCAATGATTGTGTCTCGCAAGTGGAGAGGAGCTGCCGTGAGATTCAGAGGCCGGAGGCGTGAATCTACGGAGGTTCGATCGACTGGCGAGAACCTGATGTTTAAATTGTAGAGGAGAGGAAGAGAACAAGAGAGTTCCGAGCGCGACTGGATTGGCCGGAGACTCGAATCAGACTGACAAACCGAGCGTCGATTCCCGGTCAGTTATTTATTCTTCCAACGATCAGCGCCATCTTTGGGGTTAACGACGATCCACCCAATCACGAAACCCCGCGATCGCGCCTAAACTTACTGCGGCTTGTTGGTAGCGGTACGAGCAGTAGAGATTTAGAGATTTCAGATCAGATGGGGTTAAAAAGTACGCGCGAACATGGGAAAGGCAAGGATTGGTACCGTCTGAACAGTCCCGTTAAAAAATGTTGCCAGTGATTGCGCTTGTTATACGCCAGAAGCGACGTTGGACGTCGATGATTAACTCCGGCGTACTTACGCACCTCGGATGAGATGAGTAACACCAACTGTTCACAGTTCCGCTCGATGATTGAACTGCAATCACTGACCGCCTTCTTATTAGCCCCTTCTGTCCGGCTTTTTTTTTCCTCCATTTGCTGCTTCGCGTAATACATAAACAAGGTGAAAACATGAGGAAGTCATTGCAGACTTTCGTGATCGAAAATTTGCAACACCCAATCAATGGCTGAAAAACGAGGGCCAAATTGGAAGTGAGAGGTTCATCGGTTGGTAATATTGTCTGAAAAGAAAATCAGATTTGGATGGACTAGCACCAGTTCTTCAGAGATCTTCTGTTTTGACATGCATGCACCCTCTCAGCTTTCCATAAGCTGATTCTAACCACCAGCTGAAGAGATTAGAATTACAACGAGGTACTTGTAAACTCGTCTCTTGAAATCCGTTGACACAATCTGTCTCAAAATGAATTAGATATAAACTGAACTGAAACTTACCAGACATTGTGTCATTTATTTGTCCAGTACCTACAGATTGCAGGATGAGCTCAACCTTCTATTTGAAATGGAAAAGACGTGGATCCTTTACTTTTAGGCGTTTAAACAACATGTTTTCGAATCAAATGAACATTCACTTGAACGTAATGCACACGAAAGATTACACCGGCCCTCAAAAAAAAAAGTGGTCTGTACTTTTGACCGGACCTACTTATCTTTACGTATTTTGACGCGCTGAATCCGAATCTGAAGTCAGTTTTGCCCGTACACTCTCAAAATTTTGAGTATATTGCAAAAAACCATAAAAATCGCCAAAAATTTGCAGTTTTGGTATGAAAAAAATTTATGAAACTATAGACCAAGTATTATTTTTATGTATTTTGTTCCGCTAAATCTAAATCTGAAGTTTCTTCAACCATAAGCCTTTTAAAATTCAAGTAGATTGCAAAAAAAAGTACAGACCACTTTTTTTTTTTTTTTTTGTGGGCTGGTGTTATAGTTGAACGGTCCACTTGAATTACAGACAAACAACAATTAGTCCGTCTAATCGAGATCCTGGATCAGGTACCTGAGGATCGGACCGGAACGAGAGAGTCTGAACCAGGACTCGTGAAGCCTCGCCAAAAAATATCCTGCAACGTTTTATTTGGTGAAAAAAAATCCTGTCGACTTAGTGCTGATTTCATTCACCACTAACAATGAAACCCTTTTGTTTGCAAGCAATAAATTTCAGGTTCTTTGATGAAGTGAAATGACCATAATTATTTTACTGATTGCTACTTATACGTCAGGGAAGTAATGGGGTTCCTGACGTATCGCAAATAAAACACTAGATTTTAATTACACTTTCGTTAGGCTTGAACGAAACAGTCCCAATTCCTTCAATCATTCGGCCCAATTTTATGAATGTTAATTTTTTCAACTGAACTGCGGTGAAACATGTCCAGCACGAATATAAAAAACGTGTCATTTACTCGAGGTTTTTTTTAACCAGTTAATTAATCGAAGGCCGGTTGATGTTAGGAAGAGTCCTTGACCCAGTCATTATCGTCTCTACCTTGTACGAGCATACAAAGGCAGCAACCTCTAACGAGCGGTCTGAGATAGGAATTTTGTTAACATGATTTCACCAAATATTTCACCGCAAAGGCATCCGAGAAAAAAGAAAGGAACTTGACCACGAAGAAAAAGATCGTTTATCTGGTTGGACATTCGTCGAATGCGTCGTTCCTCGTCCCAAGAGTTTCCATGGTGATTTTCAACGCGTTCACGTATCTCGAATAGAAAACAATCTCCATCTTTGACCATCCAGACACCCGGTAGCTTGCTGGTACTGCGTTCAGATTGACTGATAAGATGAATTCAAATCTGCGTCGTTTTTTTCTGAACACCTGATTACTGCGGAATCCAGAACGTAAGGATCACGAACCGTTTCTGACACCTTATAGTTTCCAGCGAAGGACTTTTGGAGGAAGAAAAAAATCTATCCGTCGATCGACGATCTGTTATTCTTGTAAAACATTCACACCGTCTTCTGGGACAAGGGGAATGACAACCTTCGAATGGATTTTCAAATGACAAATTACTGCTCGAGAGGAATGACGCGGCGGTTTAAAATCCGTCCGCAATTCATCACCTTGGAATCAGTATTACGCATAGCTTAAGTTGGCCTTTTTCCATTACAGAAATACACGTCAGACCAATGATTGTGGCGCTTAATCACGAAGGTGCGCGTAATCACGAGTGTTATTCGCATACCAGAGTCTTCAAATTTTTATCTCCTTATCACTTTCAATTATGATATAAAACATTCCGTTGATCGAACGTAGGTTACGTTTCTTTGAACCGGAGATAAAAATAGAAATTAGAAAGAATATCGAGATATACTTGCTGTTAGGCTATATACGATTACTGAAATTGATTTTTCTCCGTATAATCTCGAGCTTTCAATTGAACCTTGCGGATCATTGGTTCATTGGTGGCATCAGGTCGGCTAGTAATTTCTGGTACTGTTGATGGTTCGTGTGATATTTGTTTGCCTCTTCTTTTTTGTCGGTACGTTATATGCATAGTACGATCATAGTTTGCGCTCCTTGACTTTTCAAGTTTGAGTCACCAAGACGAAGCACCCTGCAGTACTTCGGGGGCATTCTCAAGAGGCGATACAATGAAACTGAAGAAAAAAGAAAGTTGTAAAAAAAAAAAAAAAAAAAAAAAAGAATAAGAAAGAAACCCGCGTGAATCCAAACACAAAAAGCGTTCATTTTTCGAATTATTTACACAATCTATTTGGTTGCTTAGGTCTAAAATCCACATAATTACTGTGAGAATCAGCTTTGGTCACCTTCCCCGCGATGAGCCCCACCTAGCTAGCTAGCTAGTCCGGGTATTTCCCTCTACCCGAGAGGGTGGTGCGGTGCACAGGGTCGAACGAACTCGAGGTTCCCTCGGGAGATCTGTTTGTTTAGGGTATAGTTTCTCCTTTTGTTTCTGTATCTAGTTTCCCAACGCGGATACTTAAGCGTCTTTAAGAGTGCGAGGAGCAGTGTCTCGTGGCGTCTGCGTCTCCCTCGTCACTCGACTCAAGTCTCATACACTTCTTCTTCTTCTTCCTCCACATCTGGTTACATCCTAGTCGTGTATGCTGTATACATACTGACACCTCTGCTGCCGCAGCGCCGACACACGCGTTGAGATGTTATCACGGTCTGCTTCTTGGTGGTCGAAGACTTTAAGCCTGCTGCACTTCCATCGCTGATGGTCTTCCATCACATGTTGCATGAATTTTGCCAGGACCTTGTTAATTGCCTTTGAGGACAGCGTGTCGCATTGTTCCTCATCGCCGTTACTCGAACAGTAATTGCTTCCAAGGTTGAACTCACGTGCCACTGAGTAGGTATAGTAGAGTTCCTTGGACTTTGGAACGGGTGTGATCCACCGGAGAAAACACCTCAGCGGATCGGATCGAGCTGAATTGAATTCCTGCGATTTGATTCGCTGACTCTCTGGCTTCGGAGGACCGATAAACGAGATTGTTCATAACATTGTCGCACGGTGCATTAACGGCGAACGTATGTTGGACGGTCGTAACGCCGTTTAAGACCCGCCGGAAAAGGTGCGAGACAACCAGCTTGTGAAGGGCAAAACCGCCACCAATTTAACTGACAACTGTGACGCCTGACAGCACCGTGGGTGGCAAGGTCATACCCTGGGATGAAACCAGTTCTCTCTCGTTCTAACCACTCGGCGAAAATAATAAGATCTCGTGTTTTTATGCAAAGATGCCATTGAGAGGGACAAGCGGTGTTGTGAGAAATGGGTTCATAAGTGGAATTGAAAACGAAACTATTTTTCAACAGTTCACTCGCGTTCCTCACATTTCAGATAATTCTAAAATCATTATTCGCACTTTATGTACGTACACTAGGGTGATTATATTTGAACGACTATTTTATTTTTTTTTTCAGTTAAAGGACCTTTCTTGTAGGAAATTAAATTTTCAACAAAGTTATTCTTCACATTTTTTTGGTACAGTTAATCATTTTGGAGATAACAGCAAAAAAGGAGAATTTTGGGTAAAAATCAACTTTAGTGCCCTGTACCACCTCACAAATGTAAGTTGCACTTACACCGTTCTGAACACTTTTGAAGATCGTGCAATCCTGCGTAATTTGCGACCAAGACCAATGGCGATATCATAAAATTCAGCTGAGTTGTAAAGATTTGAAAAAAAAACGCTCCGATTCACGTGTACTTTACATGGGAAATCTTTTCACGCCCTGGGCGAGTACTGAATAATAATATTAAGGGCTATAACTTTCAGGGAATTTTTTGTTCGACATATAGAACAAAATTTTCGATGAGGGCTGGAAAAAAAAAAATTGTGGTTAAAAAAAAATCACCCTAACGTACACGTGTTTACGGTAGAACGTATTGTGTATATAGCTGGTAGGCTTTGCGTAATCAAAGCGAAAGATTTTTGTCTTGTGATAAGACGATCCGAGTGATCATAGAAAGAAACTCCAAAACTTAAGTTGTTGTTATGTTTGCAATGATTAATAGAGTGGCAGATCGTGATCGGAATCCAGACAATAGAAGCTTCTAGACATGAGAGATTAACGATGAAATTTGTTTCCCAGCTATTTTCAATCGGCTGTGTGTGTGCTTGAGTACCGGCACGTAAACGCGTACATATCAAGATCTAAATCTCTGGGTTATAATGGCGATTGGTATTGTTACTGACATTTGCAAACGATGATAAAATCTCTTGAAGTGATATTCCGTCGGTCGATATATCGCGAGCTTTTCAATTATGCTCCATCAATCTTCGAGAGAAAACTGTCCGCACTATCGCTTGATGTATATATATATGGACTAAAAAACTGACGTACAATCGTGAAATGCGTTTGCTCTTGCGATATAACTTATTAAACGCCCTAATAGCAATGAATTACCGGCTTTGGCAAGTCGTAATCCATCTGGACGATTAAACGCCAATAATCGGCTTTGCGTGCAGGTTTTTTCGACCGATGGGTGGCGTAGCTTCAGGCTACGACAAGCATCCCATCGTCGACAAAAAGCCTGTAAAAGATGATACGCCAAAGCTTGAAGGAGTGCATTTTTCCCGTCAGCCAAGCGATCGTAATCCGCAGAGTTGTGCTCCGCGGGAATAAGCATCGTTTCATAATAATTGCTTCCCAAAAAACATCGAGCTGCTTATTCGATCTGTCTGCGTATTTCATACTCAGTTATTATAATCCCTGGAGGATCAAAGGCAACAACGTAATTTGTGCACGTTTGTATGCTAACAAGTGTTGTCTCTCGACCAACTGTTCTGCTTGAAATTTTTAAAAAGAAACTCTCTAGCCTTTTGCGGAATGTAAATCTGCTGGTTAGCCTACTTCGGTATATTTCACGAAACATCAATTTTCGACGTATCATCTTAAGCTGCCAATCGAGAAGGAGGAACACAGCGGACCAGCTATTAAAACAGGATTAAATCTTGTTCATAGCCTCGGTTGAACCCAGTGTCTTGTCAATTTTATTTCCTCACTTAAGATTCGAGAGGCATTTTCGAAGGCCGTTAACTCCACTTGCTTTATTTTATCACCCGACTCGGGCAACGTCACAATCGTTTCTACAGCTGAAATCAACGGTTAAACCGAAGACCCAGTCAACCTTCGATGACAACAATAGTCTGTGCCTGAAAACGATCATCAAACTTTCAACGGGACTTAGCGTATCACGAGAGTTTCAATTTTGAATCCAAAGTCCACAGTCAAACAATCGGAAAACCGACTACTTGGGCAGATATTTTCACTTTACAGTTTAAAAATGGTTAGAAAATACTGTCATCAAAGAATATGAAAGGCCATAATGTCCGTCGCGCCTAGCAGCGTGTAATTTTTAAGATCCGTAGATCAGAGACACGCGTTTAAAAGTGGCCATAAGCAGCCGCATAACCGAGAGCCAAGCACGCTTGCGATATCCACAAGATCGAGGAGATACGCCAACGCAATAAGTGACCACTTGTAACCGCTTCCGACGTGTGTGACAATCAATTTGAAACAGAGTGAATATATCTCCGAGGACTCAGATCGTATCGTTGTCAGGTTGGTAATGCGTTAAGCAGTAGCCACGGCTGCAGGCTGAGCAGAGCTGTTGCACGTCTCGTCGGCTCCTTCGTGATCCTTTTACGGATGTCTATGAAACATGCATTCCATCATTCATTCTGCGCGAGCACCACCCGTGTGATTCGGCTCATGCCAAATGGGCAGAGAGCATATCACGAAGTGTAACCAACCATTGGTGGGTGGAGACTCTATTCATACCCTTTTAATCTGATGTCACATGTGAAGGTCTCAAGAAGTACTAGTACTTCTCACCGTGCGGATTACTGGTTTTGTAAGAAACGATGGAAAGTTGATAGTCGCTCATCAAACTGAACGGACACTCTGTTAGTCACGAGACATTTTGACTGACAGTATACTGGCTTCCAACCTTACTCGCGAATCATTATCTGTCCATCAGAGGAAAAGATAAGACCATGGCAGAAGGTTCAGAGTAACCAATGATACAGCTAGCTCAGAAATTATTGGTGTCACTAAAGTCGTTATAAACTCAACTTTTATCTGAAACAATTCGAGTTTCTTTTTAATTCATGAATATTCATGTTAGTTTTTCGGGGAAACTGTAGATGGATATGCAATGGCCTCTTTGCTCTTTATTTTTACACTGTCCAGTCCTATGAAATTTGTAAATTGTCAGAGAATTGGGAGAGAATTACTGACTGTATGTAAATGAACCTGTTAAATCAAGAAAAGCTGCAGATTTCTAGCAATGAAAATGAATCACAGAATTTCTGACCACTCAGTAAGTCGAAACGTTGAATCGTCAGCAAATTTATTTGTTTTTTTTTTGCCGTCAACTGAACGACCAGAGTGCATCGGTCCTTGACTAACGTTCCCTGACGTTCAGCAAAGAGTTCGTGATGCGAATATAATTAAACTTGCCACGACGTATGAGAGGAGAAAGAAAAAATATTACGTTCATATTACAGAGACTCGAGTATATATTCGAGATTCGAATTACCGTATTTCATTCCCATAATCTTGGAGAGCAGTGTGAAGACGAAGGTTGGAAAGTAAACGATGCACCTGCAGTAGATGACGGAATTTGGAATGAAATTTATATACGAGAGTTAATGTATAAGGTATGTGAGTAAACATTTGAGTAGATTCGAAAAGCGGCAGAAACCAATTGATTTGAGGATATATACTTTCCACTAGTTTGATTCAGAAGACGCGCTGGCAGCAGCTGACGTGGCCAGACTTGAAATATACAAGGTTCGTTAAGAGTATTTATAGGTCCTAACATCGAGAACGTTTGAGGTTTAATTTATGAAAATGTATGTTAAGGTAATCTGGGGATATGTAATATGCATACAAACATACGTAGTGCATAGAATGCTTCCTGTTGGCTGAAGATTTCTAATGTCAAAAATATGTAAGATGCAGTAAGGAATTTTACAGAAAAGTTCTTTCCTTCTACACAAATAATTGCATATTAATCACATTCTCGAGTGAAGAAGCTCTCGGTACTTTTTTTTTCTAAAGTGCACATCAAGAGCAGATAAATCCGCTAAGGGAGTGTCGGGCTGGAAGTCCAAAGAGATTCTCTACTAGAGGCTGGAAACTATTCAGCCGTGAGCATCCACTTGCTGTGGTGTCTTTCGGTTGTTTGGAACACTTTTCGAGTCATTGTGGAGCCATGTGTAAACCCTTGAGCATGGGGGTGAAAAAAAGCTACGCTTAGCGCCGTGTGATCGTGACCAAAACCACGAACACGCTTATAAATCAGTCGACGACGTGTCCCACGAAACGCAAGCAGAAAAGAAATCCTCACATATTTTATGATCCAAATAGCTGGGCGGGTGGGCCCTTTTTTGAACACAGCCTACTTTCCGAATGGGAAAACACGCGTGCAGGTCACATAATCTGGACCCACTTCTCATTTTGATATACTGTACTGCCAGCCGTTCACCAAGACACACAACGTTTAGCGAAACGATTCACCATTATATCATCATTTCACACATTATCTAATCAAGTTTCTATCACCACTTGCAAAGCAAAGTTCACGTGTGAGTTGAGTTATTCAGTGAAGTGTGATGGTCTCAATACCTTTGGCATTGATCGCAGTAAACAAAATTTCTGTATAGTCCATAGATGAAAAATCATTTAACAGAAGCACGTGATGCAAGTTATTGAAATGGCATCAGACGATGTCTGTCACGTGTGTCCACGTGTCAAACTTTTGAGAAGAGATTTACTGTACCTACAATGAACCGCGAATAAAAGTGCTGTTATTTGAAGAAGAGATCAGGTTTGTCCGAATTCTGGTGCACCGTAGAAATACGGGATGAGTTCCTGTTACCTGCCAAGTGATGAAGAATTTATTAATTGCCGAATAGCTGTTGTGGGTTTACCATACGAACGATAAATTCAAGGTTTAGGAGACAGCTTTCATATTATTATAGTTACGATATTCGTGTTCGGTCCGTGATGTAATCGGTAACCGCTACCGCAGTTCCACCGATTGCCCGGATTCCACGAGTGCTCGGAATGTCTGACTGGGAACCCGACACGGTCAACTAATTGTCAGAAACACCCCCCGAGGCCGAGTCCTTTAGTTTGTTCGTTCTGTAGTGCAGTGATATCGCGTTCCGTGTCAACGACTAGTCAGTAATGGTGGGCACCCACGATATGACAGTGTGCACGTGACCTGAAACACGCAACGCCAAAGAGCGATGGTATGTGTTAACGGATCGTACCTTATCGCCGTTTTGGGTTACTCAATTACGCATGACGAGGGCCAGATTATGATAATCATGATGCGGCTCTGTTCATCGCGGGATCGTTTTTACGAGCTCTTTTCACGTGTGCAGAACTGGATCCAATTGAGTCTAGAGAAGTCTTCCGGGCTGGATGAACGCAGCTTATGGACCAAAAATATATACATATCGTAAAGATGAACCGATGATTGATTGACCCTTGACGGTCTTTGTGTACGAGTAACTGCACTGACGTAGACACTCGAATGGCCGTTAAAAAGATCCGTAAATCAATTGGCGAATGGTCACATTGAAAACACTCGTAAACCACATGGATCATTATAATATGTATTTCATAATTTGAGTTACGTTGTACGATGTAATATTGAAAACAAAATTTTATATGGTAATTTCGACATTTTTTCAAACATCCTATAGCTGGTCCATTCAAGAATTTATGTTTCTCTAAAAACACGACGATGATGTTGGCTTCTCCTAATGAACATTTTGCTCTTTCAATAATAACTGCGACATGGATGTCCTCTGACATTCAGATAGCCCTGAGTGGGAATAAATTTCTGATCTTACACGACTGAGAACTAGTATTGAGTAAACTACGATTTAAACTACTGCGTAACTAGTAACAAATTCCCAAATTTGCGATACCATTATGCACCTGGTAAACTTTATTCGATACTCATCTAGTGCTTCAAACATCACTTGAGATGCTTTGTGCAAAGTCGAGGTATCCTTAAGCTGGTCTCAGGACACAAACAAAACTCACTTTCCGACGTGTTTCGCATACCAACAATTCCAATCCCAAGTACTTGTAGGTATTCGTGTTGAAAAAGGTGGGACATGGATCCTGTGATCAGGATTTTCCTATTAAGCAAGCCGTTGAAGGTACCGACTACACCTTATGAAAAAGTGAAAAAAGCGTCAATAAACTTTACAATAAATATCTCGCTCGTGCTAGGGGGTAAGAGATTGAAATACCCATAGGCGGAAGTTGGTCAACACCAGGTTCCAAGCGGTACGTGTTGTTCCATGGGTGGAATCAAGCAGCTTGACCCCAGCCAGCAGGGGGCCGTCGAAACCAACTTGCCGGTCGTCGATCACGACCTGGAGGCGCATCATCGAGCTTGGCTCGAAGCTGAGCCTGCAGAGTAAAAGTGGTCAGCGTGGACAAGACTCTGCGTCAACACGCCTAGACCCCCGCCTTTTTGATAGCACCGCTCGCTTATAAATCTATTTGTTATCCCGCCCAAGCGTGTTGCCAGGTATGGGTTGTGTACAGTCCGTGTAAGACTAACATCGCCAACCAAGACGCTGTAATTTTATAATCACTGCTGTGTCCCAACCCAGCCTCTAGGTTCCAATGAATACCGCTGAGTCCCTGCACGTTCAAGGAGGACAGAACACTTCAGTAATCCTATCAACCATAGGCGTCAACTTTTGTAAAACCCAGGGGTTGCTTTATGGTACTTGGCTGTGAGAGGGGCGGGGGGTGAATATGTAAAAAATTAACTATCTTCAGAACAGAAATCTTAATTCCAGATGCTGATTACTCATGTTAAAGAACAACCAACCCCTGAAGATTGTCAGGAGATGCTCGAGCACTTGAGTAACTTTGGAGTCGGTGCATGCCTATGCTTCAAACGCTAATTTACAAAGCACTTTGGCACTTAACTGCATTGCATTTAATGGCACTGCAGCCCCGGTTTGTGCACTATTGATGATGCGTTCTAGGGATATTATGTCTTAGAATGGTTCAGACGGAGTTGATGTTTTTTTAATCTTCTACCGTTCTAGGTTTCAGTTACTGTGTACAGGTATTCTTCCTTTTTTCACTTCTAATTTGAGTGGGTCATCCATATTAACTCTCAGAATAGCGATTTTCACCGTAAGTGCTGAGTTGAGAAAATTAGATCAAGACTAGAGTCTTCGTTTTTGTATGAGATAAGTCGTCAATAACAACATCGTAAAAAAAAGTTTGTGAGTTTGGTATGTCAGTCACGTTTATAAGTTCTCAAGCTCTGGTTATACTATAGTTAAAAATACTGTGTTCCTATTCGAGAGACGCTAGGCACTAACGACCGAAAGGGTATATCCGTTGAATGCAATGCCTGGCAAGTTCGACAGCGATTTCAAAGTACACAACGATCACAATTCAAGTATATCGTTGAAGGCTACAACAACGTGGCAATTGACGCAGGTGATCTATAATTATTACTCATATAGTATAAGCCGCGTTATCTTGTTACAGGAGCAATATAGTTCGATCGGAATGTCGTTACAGCCAAGTTTTATCGCGGTTTTCGATACGTCGTGGCTAAGGCGTTCCAAGCCAGAGCCAATGCCGTTCAGCAAGCGTGATAATTAACCGGGCAGGTATTTCTGGCGCCATTAAACGATCTGTCTGTCCAATACAGCCGTGTAAACTAGTCGAGTAGTCTATTTTTATTTTTACACTAGGTTGGCAAAATTCTTACGGCAGACTTTCGCATGTTAATGCTGCAGGCATGTCGCCGTCCGGATTGGCTCTGCATGGGACGCGGCTTCAGGAACCGCCGGTTCTGATACGTGCCTCCGGGAAGTCGAACCCGTGTAATATACACCCATGCACACACGAGATGCATATGGGTATCGCAGAGGTGAGAGTTTCCTGGACGTGTTCAACGCGCCACTTATACGCCGGGTAACGTTCATTCGCTAAACTATAATTTCCAACTTGAGATCAATTTTATTACCCTAGCGTACGGATGTTCTTGATTAGGACTTCGATTCCGCATGCGAAGAACTACTTCCTCGCGTCTTTATAGAACAGAAATGAGACCGAACACTCGTTTCTGAACCACATGGCACTTATAGCGTGTTGGTAGTGGTCAAGGCTCGATGTGCCGATCCGAACACTTCATTTCGACATCTCTAGCCGCCTGTTAAATGCAAATTTTCCATCTCCATTTTACACTGGCTTAAATACATTCCACGAAACAATCATTTATACCTACCTGCACCATTTTGCATTTCAAATTCGAACATTTCCCTTCGATTCAAACCCACGCAAAATCGTTACAGTACCAGTCGTGCAGCTGTTCCCCCCCCCCCCTTTTTTTTCTTTACTACAGGATCGAATCTTGCTTCTCAAGTTGTTGATATTCCAGAACGAAATCGTGTAATAGTCTTTAAAAATATAGTTTTATAGACGATTTCATTAGTTTCCAATTCTCATAACGAATGTTTTCCAATTTTAGGTTAAAAATCGTTTTTGATACTTTTTATTCATCCTTCTTCATAAACGTAGCTTATGCAGCTGATATGATCCTTGCATCGATGCAACGGTGCTTCGGTAAGCAATAAGGGCAATTGCTAATCCTAAGCAGCTTAGGAAGTTTAAAGGTTACCAGAAGCTTGTCGTGGTAATCCGTATTTATCAGCACTAAACGTCGTATTTTCCTGCATCAGATTTACAGGTTCCAAATGTACACTCGGGTACAAATGGAGAACATACTAAGCAGACACTCGTTATATGGCTACGGTCACTTGTAAAGCTTTTATCGGCGATCTCCAAGAGGCTCAAGACTTTGATAAAATGGTTTGAAAAGTAAACGAATTGCGAACTCTTATTGCCAATTCGTTATACGTGTCAGCGCGCGATTCCGCGGAACGGTTATTTATTGTTATTATACTTTGCAATGTTTTTACTTTTTAATGCCAAATTTATCTTCGTTTTTTTCCTTGTTTTTATTTTCATTTCGCCGAGTGAAAACTCAACGAATGAGAAACGACCGGAACCCTATTGATAAATGTTAACGTAAGATCAACCGATTGAGCCAGAAAAAAATGTACGAACTTCATTTGGAATACATTCCAAAATGCTAGTAAATAAACGACATGAGAAACTCGATAAAATAACGTTTCAAAAGTAACTAATCATAAGTTTATTACGTGTATGAAAGTGTCGTTCACTCGTTAATCGTGTGCAAATCTCAACCCAAACCTAACCTAAAAACAATTCTAACAATTCCTCGCTTTGGCAAATAGATTCTTCAAACTTTTTACAAAGTTTTCAAACCGGTTGGTAGAATAAACTAGTAAGTGAACTGATTATAAAAAACACCGAAAGCTTTCGTAAGAAAGCCGGGAAAGCAAATTCCTAGTAAAGTCGTTCTACATAAAGCGGCCAGCCTGAGCAAGAGACGTTCTATTTTCAAAATAGTCGTATCCCAACAATTCTATTAGAGCGTAGCCAGTCAGTCGGATTAATCCGGATGACGGGGCGGATTTTTCGTCATATAGAAACGACAATGACTTTCTGAACCTCGTGAGGTTCGTCTGGTATCATCATTCCGATTCCAAGATGAAAAGTTTCAGCTCTGCGTCGCGGTGACACGAAGTCTGTAGGATACGTCAACGGCCAGACTAATGAAAAATAAACGGCGGTGTATAAAAGGGGATGAGACCCCGTAGGGGGGATGAAAACGAGGCTGTTCGCATAGGCCCGATCCCAAGAGCATTATGGGACTTGAAAAATCTTCTTTCGAAGCGTCTTGAAATCGAGATGAATTTAATTAGACGCTAAACGAAAAAATAAAAAATCTGTCCAAGCTTGCTGCAGTGATTCGAGCCGTGAAATATGGCGAATAATGGCAATTTGGAATGGTATAAACGGATAAATTCACGACGACGACGACGACGACATAAACAAGGCTTAGCACAAGCCTTGAGCTTATCAAAGAGTGTGATCTTGTTTTTGCAAGTTCTCTCACGTTCAAAATGGCAATAATATTAGGTGGGCGTTGGCGCCGTGTGCCCGTTGCTCTTTGAAGAAATTTGAACATCAAATACTGAACCATCGTCAAAACGGCTCGCATATACATAACTTCACACGACGACGTTAACTTATTTTCGCAAATTCCAGAGGCTTAACAGAGACACGACTAAACAGCCGAACTTCGCGCTACTTGAGGACCTTTTTCACCTTTTTTTGAAGGATATATCGGATTAAATTGGTTTGCTTTTTGAATGAAGTAACGATTCGGTAAGATTATCAGTTGGAAAAGAAATATAAAAAATATGAAAATTAAAGATGATCGAACAAAGATATTAAATACCAGATAAAAAATGTTTGGTTTTCAGCATTTCTAAAATAATGAAATGGTGAAAATACAAGATTTTTTCAATTTATTCAAAATCCTTTTCATAGATCTCGTTTTTTTTTTTTTTTTTTTTTTTTGTTTCATAACGTTTATTTGAAACTCTTTTCCACCGATTCGTAGCTACGCCGGAATTTCACTGATCTCGTCATTTCCTGTTTCAAGAAAAATCAACGATTCGATATCCTGCACAGGTATGTTATTTATTTTTCGTAAAGACCGCGGATGTTGCTAAGAAAATGTATTGCCGAGTTGATAATATAACAATAATAAAATAACAAATCGAAATCTAATGCTGTTTGAAAGAAGAACTGCTTACGAAAATTATTCCTCTCCCCAGATAAAACAAATAACTTATAAGTTACAAAAAAACAAAGATCGCTTCAAGATACTTCAAGATACAAAAGTTTAACACAGCTGAAAAAAAAAAACCAAAGAAAGATTGTAAAAAGAATCGCTATTTTAAAAACTCAAAACGACTTTGACGGTTTACCGAATTTCAAATGATTCTAAATTTGCAAAATAACTAACCAATTTCGATGTCGTAATTTTTTTACTGGCTAAGAAAAAAAAAATGTACGTATATCGATATCTCACAAGCCTTCCGTGACTTTCGGCTACTCCGTTGTTCTGACCAGTCCGTATAAGTAAGTTACGGTGTCTATAATTCACTAATTATGCTCACTTGAGCGAGTCTTGAAAGTGAAAAGTTCTCGAAAATTAGAGGGTTGAACCTGGTCATTAGGGTTCAAAGAGAGCAGTGGCCGGTCGACAATCCTGTCAAAGAACCGCGCCGGCATGGCAGTTTATTCCTACCGTATAGATATAACAGTATAATATGCTTTTGAACTCTGAGACACGCCGCAGCCGTGGATTATAGCCGAGAGGAATCCCTCCCTCGTAACCAAACCTCCTTGCGGTAAACGAGACACAGGGTGACACATAATCAACCGGAAAATATCCTGCCGATCGGATCGTTGAGGTCACCCATTAGTCGCAGGCAAGCCTCGTTCCTTCCTTTGGTTCATATTCACATACAGCAGAGACTAGCGATGGGTGAGACAGTATCGATAATTTTGTTCTCAAATATCGATACTTGCGTTGCGATATTTTAAGGCATCGATACATTGGAAGAATGGCATTTAGAATGGAATATAAAAATTAACTTTAAATTATTTAATGTATCTGTAAATATGCATACAAATACAAAGTATAAAAAGTTTATAAATGATGTAATATATATTGTACACTATAGTTATTAGAAAAAAGTTGAAGAAAAAAAAAGAAAAATATAAATTAGCGTATAAATGATATGATGAATATTAATTGTACCTTAATTATTGTGATGAAAAAAATAGAAGCTGTATAAATAATCATGATAATATTGTACCCTCGTTGTTTAAAATAATTAAAAGCGTATCAAGTTAGTAATATTTTTATGAATTTAAGGGTGAAATTAATGGTATCGATACAATTTTTTAGGGAAATATTGAACGTATCGATAATTCGAGCTGTTTTGTGAAAAATAGTTCAAGTTGAATATGGAAGAATAAAAATGTTAACAGTTTTTGATGTTTTGACACTTTGATCAGAGAATAAAATTCCTGAATTGACGATTTACGATTCTTACTAAATTTATTACGCGAAAGTCGTACTTTGATTATTCATCAAATGATTTTATTCGTAAGCTACGGAAAACTCTTAAAAAATAGAGAAGTAAAAAAATTACAAAAATCTAGCACTCTTTTTGTTCGAAAGAATTTTGTTTCTCCAAATTTACTGTAATTTAAATAGTTAATCTGCTTCGTAATTCGGTATTTTTATTATCTGAAAATTTCTCAAAAATTTTTTCACCCGACTGATATTAAATTTTCGCGACAAAACTTTCATGTTTTTTGTTTTTTCTATAAATTGAAGATTAAACAACAACGTTTCAACAGATTTTTCGATATCGACTCGACTAAAAACTCGTTTGCATTAAATTTCTCGAAAACAAAAAAAAATCAACAAAAAGATTTTCTTTTTAAAATTCATATATTCAGCGGCTAAAAACCATACTTGAGAAAATATTTTTAACCGAGTCCAGACAAGTGTTTAAAAAAAACTTAGCAAATTTTGTATTGGTCAGAATTTACGGTTCTTAAAGCGCGGCGTTTTATACGAGCGCTAAACAACAAGCGTGTAACAGACTTGAAAGAGAGCGAAGAGAAGATAAACCCGCAGGATCCAAGCGGCACGAGAATCCGTACAGTGAGTTCGTATTCCTGCGGGCTATTAGCGCCTGGCTTATCCCTGGCTATTAAGCCCCGGGCGTACCGGAACGTGGTCGTTACTTTAGCCCCGTGTTCTTTCTCTTATTTAAGCCATTTGATCCCGCGGGATATGCGGCTGCGTAAACAGAGCTTTTCCTCACTCCTCGGTGTCGACTATTTCTGATGCACTTTTTCCGAGGGGTGGAAAAGCGTTCGGCCGAAATATGAGTGTGTAACTGATTTTTTTTTTTTGGAATTTCTTTTTTTCACTGCCGACATAAAATTTCATCGAACATGTCGAAATAAAAATTTTCTGTCGTAACATTTTTTTCTTGGCGCAAAAAAATTTATCATGTAAAATATATGTAAATTAGGATTTGTTTTTTTTTCAAAATTCTATATCTTTGATCTAACCAGATCGCGATCTAGTCAGAATTAAACGATCTACAAAAGTGCCCAGTGCGACGTAAGTTTAAGTCACTAAAGTTAATTTTTACTCAAAATACTCGTTTTTTCCGCTGTTATTTCATAAATGATTAAAGTTATCGAAAAAAATGATAATGACAAATTTGTAGGAAATTAAATTTTTTAATTTTTCTGCAAATGGTTTACATTTTTTCGGTAAGTTTAGTCATTATATTAAATACTTAGTTTTCAAGAACTCAAATATGCTAAATGTTATTTTTTTTTTTAATTCTAACCAAAGAAAATAAAAATGATTTTTAGATGCTGGGGGAAAAAAAAATTTTTGAAAATTCAAAATAATGTTCAATAATGTTTATAGAACTCATTTTAGAAGATAAAAGTCAGAATTTGTATGTTTTAACTTGTTTCACTTCTTATCGATATTGACGATTCATATTTTGACTTAGTTTTCTGTTCAACGTAGTGTTTATAAGTCAAGTTAATTTTGCCTTGAATCGATTTTTTTCCATACCATTAACGGATAGTAATAAAAATAAAATAACACAAAATCATTTTGTATAAAACAATGTGAATTTTGTCGGCTATGTCTTTGAATAAAAACAAGCATTCAACAAATACTTAACAAAATAAATCGTTGCTCGGTGAAGAAAATAATCGAATTTAGGTTTTGAGAATGTCACGAAACACGAGTGATGATGTAACGACAGAATAGAAGATACTTTTAACGATTGTGTATCGTAACATCTGCCAGGAGATTCCGAAATGATTTCCGAAATGATATGAAGTTTATTTAAAATCGAGAGGTAAGAAACACTTTGATGGATCGGGACGAAATTCGAATGAAACGAAGATCAATGAAATCCGGAGCGAAATGTAGGCGGAGACGGCGATCGCAGCGTGGCGTCGTCGTTGATTGAAGCGAGATTATGTCTCTCGGATTTTTTACTGTCAGCAAAAGGTGCGCAGAATATAGATCTATAATAAAACAGGGTTAAGAAAAGCCGCGTTAATCCTTGACCTATCCCAGCAAGCTGGAATGATCTACAGCATCCAGCGGAGCTCTCTCTATTATAAGATTCCGTTGTCGATCCCTGGAGTTCCAAGAAAGAATTTTAACCGATCCAAATCACTCGATCGATCGCGGATCATGAGGCGTACATATAATATTTTTCTTGCGAGGGTGAAATTGATTGTCGGATTTTTATTTCCAAAGCAAATAATCGAACTTTCCGTTTTCGAACTGCAGGTTCCAATATCATAATGAAAAAAACGATTCATTTCCAATTCGAACGTCGAACTAGAAACTCTGATTCGTGATTAACGATCTTAAGGATCTCGGATACCATGTATCGTGAAAATATGATGATTTTCTTTATTTTGAACCACTATCCTGATGGATCCATCATTACAAATCTTGGAAGTCTAACCTTCGATTCGTTATCGGTGATCCACAATATTTTGAATTTCGCAATCCGACTTCAGATCCGTTATCAGCCACCCAACAAACCGACGAGTAACAATATTTATCTAAATTCAATTAAAATTTTTTAAATCTGACCGCAGATTCGTGATCAGCAACCCAAAAAACCTTGCGGTATAAATTTTCATTCAAATCCATCCATCCATTCTCATGATATCATAATTTGTATTCCATTTTTTTTTTTTTTGAAATTTTGTTATTTAAATGATTAAAAAAGAACTTAACCGACAAAAGCTAAACTCTAATTAGTTCTACGTTTCGAACAGCCGCGTCGATTGAGATCAAGATCATTGAAATCCGGTAGCTAGTTCTACAAACCGTGAAGATCTATTGAAAATTTAACTTTTCATTTCCGTTTCGATTCCAGAGACTTTATTTTCTCTCTGTGAAAACAGAAAAACGGAAAGTTACAAAGCAAATCATGAGACCGAATCAAGTCCCACCGTTGTTCTAACACCTGCAGCTTTTCTTATCTCCATCAGAAAAGAGCCCATTTCTCGTTAGAAAGGTTACACCGACGAAGATGAACTTGACAGTTCGGTATAACACCAGAATTTAATTATTTCTCAAAACAAAAAAAAAGAGAGTTGGGGGGGGGGGGGATCAAGAAGATGAAAGGAGAGAAATTTTCATCGCCTGCATTAAGATGATGCAGCATGGCGATGAGAGGGAGCCAGACTCCCTAGATTTTCAACAACTGGTTTCAAAATGCAGTATATTACGCGACGTTCTCATCTCGCGACAGCCGGACAGTCGGTGCCAGAAATTTTCTGGACGTTGGCCAGAGCCGAGAGTAAGTCACACGAATTATAAGTGCACCAGGAGTTTGAACACGTGTTTTGGCTTTCAGAACTTACGGTGGGCATGCGAAGCCCGAAAGCTTCCAGACTGTGGCGATAACTCAAGCAAGACGAAGAGAAGAGAACGCGATAAAGCTTGCCGAGATTTATACCAGCAACCGAATTTTATTTTATTTACAAATCTTATTGCTATCAAAACCATGTGAATAAATCGTCTGCCATACTCTGAACTAATAATTATTGTCCGTTGCTACATGAATTGGAGTGAAATGGAAATCTTTTTCGAACTTTATGGTGATTTAGATTGACTGTAATTATTTCTGTTGGTCGGATAACTTCTGGAAAATTTTTCGTTAAAAATTTCTAGTGCAGACTTTTTGGATCGAGTATTCGAGAGAAATTTGTTTGATATTTTAGAATTTAAAAAAATTCTAATTTAGAGACTGAAATATAAATGTTATCTGAATAAATTTCAACGATTTACCAAAGACGTAAACTTTTTCTCAAACTCTAAATTCTCTCTCTTGGCTCGCGTAGTAAAAAAGTTTTTTGGAAAAATCCTTACAATCGGTATGATTTTGGTTTCAGCACTTTGCAATTCTCGGATTATTTTTCTTCCTCCAAACGGTGTTTGAAAGCTTTAGTTCGCAAGAATTTTCGAAAAGATTAACCGTACGGAAAGTAAAAAATTTCTTTTCAGAACAAAAAAATTATCGCGATTAAAATAATGATTATTTTATTCAATAACCAGCAGCTGTATATTCATAATAAAAATCTGATCACTCTTGTTATTTTTTTAAGTATAACTTTCTGACCAATTTAATAATCAGGAATAACCAAATTTCAACGAACTCACAATAGATTCATTAGAATAATTTTATTCGATAGACTTCTTTCCGAGTCAACTTCAAAGCTACAAGGAGACCATCGACCATATGGTTTTTGCAAATGCAGGTCAGTCAAGATGACGATGAGGTGCTATGTTCGGGGAAAATTTAGTCCAACTGAGTCACTTGAAAGTAGAATTAATCCATCTCCATAACAACCCCAACTTCCGACTGTTCCGGTGAACAAATCTTTCAGCGTTACTCTCGTCCTACGAAGCGATCAGAGTGAGCGATGAGTTTCCTCGGAGCTAAGCTTACGCCACAAAGTCTGACTTCGAAGTCCGCAGAGCTTTCTATATTTGTAATCCACTTAGATGCAGGAGCGTCAAGTTGCAACGTCGAAAACGAGTGAAATCGGTATATCGGCCTGACCGAGTTTCGAGTCCTTCTCTCGGCACGAGACACGAGGCCGAATAGAGACTGAGACAAACGAGCCTCCGAGTCCCAAAGTCCGGAGTAATTTACCTGTCAGATTATCGTCACGAAATCGCATCTCAATTATCGCCCTGTCAGTACTTCCAGGGTGACAGCTGCCGGTCCTCAGGACTTTGAGTCGCCGCTTTTCTCGCTAGCTTGCTACGTGCAGCCCAGTTGTTGGTCTCCAGAGCACGTGACATTGCTGGGTTTGGAGGCTGCACTAATACTGAGATCACGCGTTACAAACCGTAGACGAAATATCATCCACCAGCAGCAGCAGAATTCTCGGAATTCCGTACGATAAACGCCACGCCGATCTGCGAGAATAATTATTATTGCAACCTCGGTCACCCTTACCACTGACTCCGAACAGCACGTGCCTTCGTCGTGGCGAAGGATATATTTACAGAATTGCATAATGCCAGAAATCACGTTCAGGAGAGGGTAAAACTTGATGTTATGTAAAGTCGAATCAGACCAATACCATTGGTCCGTATTACCAAATTGTTCAAACATGATCTCCTCAAAAGACTTGAACCATTCAAAGTCTGGAGGAGCCTGATATTCCACCATTCCATTGGAATAAAAATACGGTGAAAATTGTCCACAACTTTTGCTTGAGGTTAAAATAATTTATCCAATATGTCACAATGACCATCAAAGTCTATAAATCAAGGTTAAAGCCCTACAACCATGTATGAGCAATTTTTTCTTTCGGAGATTCGACCAGACAATTGATCTATGGGTCTTCCGTTACGGAATTTTAAACCAAGAAATTCGACTAAGTAACTAATTGCTAGTTCGATTAGCGTATCAGTGAAACCAACTGTCCCAACAACAGGAAGAGAATTGAAACCAGTATAAATACACGGTGATAAATTTTTGCGCGTTAGTCTGGGTTGTAATAAGAAGAAATCAATAGTTGTTGGAACAACACACTGGTGAGAACACATTACAGCTGCAACAGAGACTGAATTACGATCAGAGTTTCGCAGAGTTATGCAACAAGAGTATTTGTCTAGGCACTTCCGAAGTATAATAAATACCTTCGACCAGAGTTCTACACGAGACTCTCTCGTTCAGCGAGGAATAGTCGGTAGAATCGAGCCTCTCTTATCTCCGTAAAACGGTGATCGGGTTGACGTATCGTTCCTGTTTATTGGTCAGATTGTACCTTGACGATAGAGAAATAATCGGCCTCAGTTGCACTTCATGGATCGTAGAAGTTGGGCTTTTGCTATAATCTCTTTGCAGAGGCGTGCAGATCCTCTAGACACGTGTGTGACAACTTGGTATGGCAAGGCTGATACCCTGCTCCAACCGATTCATGAGAACGAAACTGTGAACAATAAGGAGCGAAGAGTAATCCTGATGAGAATTGCAGGGAACAACCAGTATGGCGGTGTAGATATGGGTGCGACTTGATGGGAAGAGAGAGAGAGAGAAAGAGAAAGAGAAAGAGAGATGACCGTCGGTATCCCAACGCACGACTTAATGGGCAGTAACTCTCGGATGATTCCCTCAGATCTTATCTAACTTTTAATGGAAATAGTTCTTTATACGACGTTGAGGAATGTGTCAAGATTCGTTTGAACTGATTTTTCGAAGAGAAAACTTGAAGGGGTATACTTTTCTCAGGATAGTTTCGAATTGCGTAACCGTTAAACAGACGAAATTCTATCGAAAATCAATCGTCAAGTTGGAACTGAAAACGTCAGGATCAAGAGAAACACTGTAGAAGAAAAAATTTTGGCGTTGACTTCTGTTTGTAGTTGTGTAGACAATGATTTGGCGTCAATCTAATACTATCTGACGTCAGTATCATACTATCTTTTAACAATGTAACACTACATGATGTCAACATCATGCTATGATTTGATTTGAATCTAACACTACCTGATGTCAGTCTAAATCTGTTTGATATCAATATAACATTATATGACGTCAATATGACTATAGACTATATGATTTCAATTGAATATTACTTGATGTCAGTCTGACACTATTTGATGTAAACGAAGCACCACCTGATGTCAATTCAACACTAGTTGATGCCCATACCGTTCAATTTTAACGTTGACTTGTTTACAATTGCAGTGATCGGTTTCAAGCTTGGATACAAGAAAAACACGTATCGTCCATCGGGACGACGCGACGCGACGGCAATTCCAGGAAACGTCAGCATCAGCTACCGTCACGCTACTATAGAAAAGTTTTTGTTTCTTTTCGGGTTCCCTCGGTTCATTTGCCCGTCGTCCGTACAGGGAGGAAGATCTTTATTACCATCGAGCGATGTGTCAGCTGATCATAAATTTGTACCACCTAAGAATTGACTCGTCATAAACCCCAGACAAATACATTTACAACGTGAAACGAATAAATAAACCGTGGGAGTATCATGGCATGAGTACAAGAGAACTACGAATGGTTGATTTTCAGTCCGATTGACAAGGGAAGTTCTTTCCATGCAGTTGATTACCGAAGACACCAGCGGAGGAACGGCTACGAGACCGAAGTCAAAATTCAGGAAGGCAACTCTGCAGGTTTATCTCGACAAATTACTCACGATACTTGATCCATCCCGTTACTCGATCGAATAACGTGAACACACAATATCCATTAGTAGCAATCGCAGATGCAGAGTGTAGGGGTAGGGTGACAGAAAAAATCAGGTTAATAAATAGACAAACAAATATTGTCCTGACGCGTCAAACGAGAGTCGAGACTTGAACTAGTTACGGATGTCAACTAACCTCAATTGCCGATCGCTTTTACCTCCGCCACTGTATAATAATCGCCATTTTTGAGCGGGAAGTTTTCCAAGTTCGAATCAAATCGTATTAAAAAAGTATTATTTCCAAGTTTCAGCTATTTTGTATTTTCAAAATTCTATACTAACAATAAATCTTGTACTTTGGAAACTGAAACAGCATAATAGTAGCTTCGTTTTTTACCTTTTTATAAAACGATGTTGATAGTACTGGTTCTAACATCAGTAGATACTGTCCAATGCAGACAATGTGAATAATATCCATGCAAAGTGTGAAACAGAACGTTCGAAATAGTCTTGTCGAGCGAGAGCGGCAGTCAAGAATGATCTCGCTTGAACTCTTCTCCTATCCTTATTAAAGCCGAGAGTCAAGGGGCGGGGGAGGGGCGAGAGGGGGTGGGGGGTGGATTCATTTTGGTTCAGTTAATATCCACACAAAGGCGGGGTGGCGTACAGATAAAATCAAATCCCCGTCTCTCCCTCCCTTGAAATAATAAATGAGGTTTCGGCTCGGGGCGTCGCGTCGTGGCGCTAATGCCGCATAGACATGGCTATGTATAGAGGAAGAGACGATGCCGCCGACGCCGACGCCGACGTCGACGAGAGCGACGCGTGTCACGCGACGGAGCGGCAGACTCGTTGATACGTCGTGCCGAGGGCTAAAAGTTGGGCCGAAACTAAAACGCAAACGCGCCTCGTTTGCCACAACAGATAGACAGACAGCTCCGACTTTGGTGGCGGCACCACTTTTCTTACTTCTCATGCTAACCGTCGAAACCGAGCCACTGTGGTTCAGTGGTTGCCGGCTAACCCTGGCTTTGAGATTTTATAATCAAGCACGCCGCTTGTTTCTTCCATCAGGATTGAATCGGTGCGTAACACTTACAGATCACGATCAAAGGATCCGGGAGAATCCTTCGCAGGATTATCAACTTCCTGTGTTACCGACTGAATCACTAACCGTATTTCACACTTTTCTATTCTTCCGAGTAACGAAGTCAATCATCATACTTTATAGATTTAGGGTCGTAAGCCACCTGTTTTTTTGGCAAGGATAAAGATTTCAGGACGAGCTGAAGGCGAGCCGGAAGCGAGCCGGAAGCGAGTACTGAAATTATCCGAGCCAAAAAACGGTTTACGGGCATGCCAGATACAATATTTTTTACGGTATGGGCATTGAAAAGCAAAACGAAGAGTGAGGTTATGTCGCGATCTGTTCGACGAAGCTACTTTATTCGGCAGTTTGGGATGCGCACTTCGAACTGCGCATCAAAACTGCGGAATAAAGACTTCATTCCGCAACTTTGTTCGCTGCCGTATAAAGCATCACTTTACGGAACGAAAACTGCCACAAAAAGTGGACATTCCAATGCCCATGCCGTAAAAAAAGTATTATGAGTACGCATACTTGCAACCGATTACTCGCTTCTAGGTTATGTCACGCTAACGTGTACATCTGAATTTCATGTTTTTTACGAATCTTATCATCTCAGTGATCACACAATTGCGATATTAAGAGACATTTCACATTCCTCCGAACAATTCCTTGAGTGAATGATTTTTCTAACTCATTGGACTTATCGTAGAGCAAATTACAACCATTAGTGTGTCAGCAAAAGGGTTCTAACTCAACGATTATCTTCAACTTGCTACGAAGGAATTATTTTTGTATCTTCGTAGTTCCGCGTTCGTGAAATGCAATTAATCACATAACGGAAGCAATTAGTAGCTCAAGTAACGCTAATCAAGTAAAACTACTTGTGCAACTTTCATGTAAATGAGATGCCAGATTCTAGAAAACTTGTATCGTATTTAGAAAAAATCAATCTAGCAATTAGACTGATTAAGATTTATACACGTAATTACTTACAGATAAGTGAAACAAGTTGAAATTGAATTACGTTCGTGTGCGTGTGTGTGTGTGTCATTTTTTCCTAAACTTAAACTTGAACTTGAGACTACCGCAGCGTAAATAGAACCGCATTTTCAAAACTAGTGAAGAAAACTTATGACAATTTAACGTATAAAGATAAAAAGGATCGTGAAAAAGTGCAGAGACACGAATCACCGTGTGTAATATGCGGATTATTTCACTGGCCGCGAAGGTGTTTCACACTTTCGTACGTAATAGCCGTCGCGTAGCGTTATTAATACGCGGGAGATAAATCTCTCGGAGCAAGTATGCCATTACCTCGCGCGTTTAAAACACGTAACCGTGGCTCGGTTATAAGGCATATTTCTACCTGTTTTAAGAACCAGATCGCGCGATGCGACGAGTCGAGCGTTTCAACGCCAAGCTCGAAGCTCCAGCTTTGAGCTCTGGGGTGAAGAATCATCGGAGATAAGATCTTGCCCGTGAATCGCGATCGGTTAATCCTATGTAACTAACTACTTTTCCGTGATTTGATTGAGGACATGATTAGCCCCCTTAGAATATATATAATGTAGGTACTGACAGGAAAATTTCACGCTGCAGATGTTTATCGAGACAAATTAGATTGCAAAAACATTGTAATATGATTATTACTTTAATTGAAAATAATAGGTACGTTTTTTTTTTTATAATTAACAAGCAGATGATAACAATTTAATAACAATTGTGGAAAGTCGATAAATTTTTATGAAGAGGTGAATTCAAAAATCTTATTTTGATGTTATCTTGTTTGTTCTTTTAAATGCATATCAGAAGAATTTGGCAAAATTATTTGAAAATTCTTTTACTTCATCATTCTTAAATTTAATCTTTGCATTGACGAAATGAAAAATTCTAAATTTCCACAAAAAACAAACAAAAAAAAAACACAAAAACAAATTGTACTTTGACGCAAAAAATTAGAAGAGCAATGAATCATTGGTTTCATCTCAAATTATACCAGCGAGATTCCGATGATCTCGGTATCCAAAGAGGAGCAAATAGCTCGAGCATGTCTGGGGTGGGGGTCTCGCACTTTGCACTGGCACCGTGTAACACAGTGATAACCATCTGTTGAGTACAGGGCGGTACAAGAATGTAATATGCAATTGGCCGGAGGCGATGTCGTTGCGATACCTACAGCAAAAACTTGTTGGAACTTACTCGAGTGTTACGCGTTGCAGCGAGCAGCTAAAAGGCACTGAACGTAGCCATCAGCTCGGTTTTACCGTTCCTTTTGAAGCTACGGCAACTACAGTGTTGACCGTGAGCCAGAGTCCGCCTTTTTCATTATCCCTGTAACGCGGTTGAAGCGATGAAAACAAAATGGCGATCATTCGCCGTGTAATTGAACGGCTGGATTACACCCGCGATCCATAATCTGGCATTCACTCGTTTCTCTCTCTCTCTCTCTCACTGGTTTTCAACGTTGTATCTTTTCCAGTCTTCGTCTTCAAACACATGCGGCGACTTTCCAATTGCCGTAACTGCCATGTCTTAAATTGGTTATTTTGCGTGATAGAATTTTGATGACTCCGTCTCATCTTCGATCATCTTATATCAAGCGAAAACCGTGAAACTTAGTAGATTGAGCATTTGATTGCGCATGCGCAATTTTTTCAGATATTTTTATTCAGGATTGCCAACTCAAGCTTCAACTGTCATACGCAACTTGTTGGAGGTTATGTAGGTGATGCGAATTCTTTTAGATTAACTGGATATTTAATAGTTGATGTAATGATTCGAGAAGGCTTAGCAAACTTTTATTGAAAACTGCCAACATAATAACGTAATTTGAAATCAACACTTGACGCGTTAGAGTTTAACATGTCAAGCTTCTATGCCTAGCAGACGAAATTATACCGCCGATCCGTTCCGAAGATCGTAAACAGTTTCAAAACTGCAGGTTAGAGTATCCAACGTTGCAAAAAGATGGTTCATTGCAAAAACAGGAATTGAGGTTAGGTCACATGACATTTCAAGTACTTTTGAAAAAATGAAAGTAGCGTAAAGACGAGTCTATGATGGGCAATCAAACGCTCTTCGTTACAAGAGTTAATTTACAATACACGTACGTACACTTATCAACTAACAAGTAATATATTTTCTTCATGTCTCTTCTTCGAGTTCAGTCATAATTGTTCAGGGACGTGTACAATTCAGGCCTCTACACTAGGGTGGCGCAAAAAAACCGACTGTTTTTTTTTTTTTTTGGAGTCTCGTGTAACAAAATGTTAGGTTTTGATGTTTTAAGAGCGCACTTCAAAGGAGAGCTCAAAAAAAAATTTAAGATGTCACTCCACATTTTTTAAAACGTTATAAATCGTTATAAATCGATTTTTTTTTTTAAATTTTTTCTCTCCTTACGGTATAATTTTATAGACAAAAAAAAAAATAAGTTTCCGAAAGTTTCAGTTCAAAATTTGAATTTTGAAAGGTCGCTCATAATTTTTATTCAATTTTTTTGGTCCATTTCTTTAGATCTTTTCGAGCGACTTTTTAATATTCATATTAAAGTTTCATAAATTTTTTTTCTTTAATTTAGTAAGAAAGAATCGATCACAATACACCACGACATGAATTGAAAATCAAACAAAATACTGAAAATATGATTTTTTTTATTTATTTTTTTGACGATTTTTGAGATTTAAAAAAATTTGGAGCGACCTCTTAAAATTTTTTTTGAGCTGTCCTTTGGAGTGGGCTTTTAAAACATGAAAAAATAACATTTTGTCACACGAGACTAAAAAAAAAAAAAATAGTCGGTTTTTTTGCAACACCCTACCCTACACGTATAGCTTCTGCAGTAACGGATGGGTCCAAAAACTAGATAAATGCGCATAAAGCGGGAACCCCGAAGTAGGCACCAACTGGCGCCGTCGTTCCCGCAGGTGATAACAGAGAATCCTTTCACCCGCAGACCGCGGCCAATTAGAAAACGCGGTTCTACAAGCTGAAGAGTCGTCGCACCACTCCAGCTGGCATCACGTGCAATTTGATTCACGTTAACACCTGTGTTTCCCCAAGCTCTTTGGGTACGAAAAGTGTGTGCCGAGTCCGAGCACCGCGAGATGACTTGCGTTAGAAACGTTTGGTATGATTCGGAACACAGTCACTATTCATTTTGGTGAATATAAGGCGAACTGTACAGTGTATACCCGTGATAATTGGTAAAGCAACTATAACAGTCTGCACTTGGAATGATCTTCACTTGAAAATTATACCAGTATTACAGTGATTTACGGCACTGTTGTTGATAATTTCATTCACTCCGTAAATGGATTCTGTTGTTGAAAATTATTGACGGTTTATATTTCTTCTATAAACTCCAAGAAAGGGAATAATGATAATTTTTTTAGCCAATATCGGTGCTTTCATTTCGAAAGTGATTTGGATTTGACGTAAACGAATATGAACAAAGTACGTTATCTTATTCACAGATGTTTCTTCGTGTTCATCTTACTCTTTTTGTCGGATTTAGCATCACCGTAGATCGTGTTGAAACTGCAGTAGCAAAACGAAAATCGAGATACACCGTCGGTGAGAAAATAAACGACAAAAAACTACAGAAGCTTTGAATTGATCCCAATTGGTGCTGATCGATTTACTTCTTGTACCGGCTCAACGACGTTCGGACAAAAATTCCGGCGTGAATACGCAGTTGGCATTAGAAACTCGCTACAATTTTTTACCAGCAATTTTGTAAAGATACAAGCACTTTCACAGATCCAAACTTTCGTTTAGATTTATAGATGAAAATTCAACTGAAGTGTACAGTTGTTACGTAATGAAGAACGTGAACCTAATGAAGAGCTTCAGGAAAACCGAAGTAGAATCGTTTGGTGCAAGTACTCTTCATCTCTTAATCATCATCAGATGAATTAATGAATCGTAAAACATCAGGGGTTGAAGATGAAAAAGGAACCGATAGTTGAATGGTCGGCGAAAGTGATGACCACCGTTGTTATGGATAAAAATTTCCAGGAGCTTGTGTAATAACCATGCCACATTATGATCAACGGATGAATCATATGAACCATATGAGTATATCAATTCCAACTGATATCAAGTATTGAATCAGGAGAATAATCCATAAGAAACATTGACCTTCCGTTGCCGTCAACCATTCAGAATAATGACTACTTGTAGTATTGACCATTCGCCAATTCCAACCATTCGGTCCAGCAGGATTTGGTGTCATAATATTTGATGTCATAGTGTCAGGACAATACAACCAATTAGGGACATTAACTTTCAACCATTCTGAACAATGACTATCGGGACTATTGACCATTCGCAACTTTGAACCATTGAAACTGACAGGATTTGGTGTCATAATATTTGATGTTATAGTGTCAGGACAATACAACCAATTAGGGACATTAACTTTCAACCATTCTGAACAATGACTATCCGGAGTATCGACCATTCGCAAATTCGAACCATTGGAAGTGACAAGATTTGATGAAGCAGCCACCTGCGTTTGACCATACGTCATGTCGACCCACAGCCATGGGCTCCTTCACCATCCAACCGTTCCCTCACCTACCCTGTTCCACTTGAGGTGTCCCTGACACCTTGGACGAGTAGGTCGTACGTGCCGCCTCGACGATTTCAGGGGGGCAGCTACCAACCATCGTCTCGGTAGGTCGGCGTGGCTTGAAGGGCACGACGGTATTCGGCTAGAACAACGATCCCAGTCACAGAGGTGAAACGCGCGTCGTTGGAGGGGGCGGACATTAGGCTTATAACTGATTGTACAAACCCTGGACATCGGGCGGGAACCCGCGTCGTCGGCCCGCCACCGACGGCGTTCCCACACGGGCCCCACCGCATCTCTCCAAGTCTTGGGAGAGAGAGCCCGACTCGATAATTGTACTAATGCATGCTGTTTGCCGAGTTCGCCTCTCCTAAGGACATTGGGAAACCGCCCGAGTCCCACAGCTCGCGGAGCCCGCGGGAAAGGATTGGATCCTTCGACCCCGAAGGTGTTTGTACCCAAAAGCTCTAAGCCGCTTGGAAAAAGCACGTGTGTATATGCACACACACATACAGCCATGTGCATACATATCTATAGCAATTCACACAACCTCCTCCCTCCCATCTCTGCATCCCTTCAAACCGAAATTCATCCGCAAGTGAGGACAGCTTTACACGTCCGTCTCTTCAGACCTTACTGCAGTCCACATTCAAGGACTAACTTATTTCAAGTCATGTGGCTGAAATTTATGATTCTTTGGTGAGAGTAATTCCTTGTCCAGATACATCAACGTGTGCTTCCATGGGCTGAACTTACGGATGAATAAATATTACAAAGGGCAAAAAAAAGCAAAATGCTCAAATTCACTATCTGCGTTGACGCAAACAACCTTCTCTGCAACTTTTTGAACGATTTTTACTCTTCTCCCAAGTTTCGATTCAGAAGGTGCAGCCCTTTCATGACCATTAAATAAATGGAGTCTTCTCATGCTCGGATTTTGATAAGATCACTACCGGTATAGTCGAAAGTCTAGGGATGCGTCTCGTGAAGCGTGCAGCGGACTGTCACGTGAGAGGTGAGGGGGGATTATTTATTTTCAGGTTGAGGGGAGCTAAATTACACCCTGTCTTCGAGATAAGTAAACATCGGATATGTGCCGACTCTATCTAGGGTGGGGGATGGGGGCGAGTGAAGGATGGCGGTTACCCGTCTCTGTTTATCTAGCGGAAACCCGTAAACACAAGACTGACATATCATTTACCAACGTAAGAGGTTGCCCCGATCCGGCGGGACGTCTGGGGTATAGCGATCCTCGTCTCTCATCTCATCGTCTCGTCTCGTCCTCTCGATAGTACCGGAACAATTGATTCGTTCAATTAGTAATCGATGAGCCAGGGCAATAACTCACCAAGGAACAAGATTAGAAAAATAGTAAAGTCCTAAAAATCCTCAACTATAGTAGGATTAGATTACTTTGACCCTTCGGGTTTACGACTTCTTCTACACCCGCCGAAGCATTTCTCTTTCGCATTTTACCCTTTTATCTCTGCTTTCCCTGGCTGACGAATCATCAAACCAAGAATCTTCTCAGGAAGAGGGATTTTTTTTTTTTTTTCATTCTATATGTATACAGAAAACACGGCGTGTTGTAGATCAGGATTTGGTCACAAGATTAAACCCGTCGTCACTTGTAGTAACGAATCACTAAAATAAGATAACGTCTGACACGTTTGCGACGACGCAAGTTGAGACGTCGGTGAATGTCTTTCGCCGAATGTCAATTCCAAGACATCAAAACCAACCGTCAATTACTCTATGGAGCCAATGCAATGCTTTCGTCGAACTAATTCTTACTGTGAAAGTCTGCGTCGTGTAGGTTCGATATACATACAAAGTTCACCGTGTGAGGCACGTCTGGTGTTGATAGTGATATACAGTATTATATTATATTTATCACGTTATGTCCATGTACAGAACGTACAACGAATTTCATTAGCGGTACGTCATCGCCGAATGCAATGAATACTTGATATAATAGAGTGAAACCGATACGATAATTCCAAATTTTTCAGAAGGGTTATGATAACATTTCAGTCACCGTTCATTCCTGACGACCACAAATTTATTACACAGTAGACATCTTTCCTGATCAATCAGAAACAGTTCAATGAGAAAAGCAGAGAAAAAAGTGATCCAGCTGTAAATTTATTGAGGGGGTATTCTGGTATAGAAATTTGAAAAAATCTTTTTTTTTCCTTCATATTTTCAAAGTTTAGACCTTCAAGAATAAGCCTCTAAGAGGATTTTTGGAAATTCATATTATTTTCGGAGTTACAGTTATTTTTGTCACGCACTAACTAAACCGCACGAATCTTTAAACGCGTTTTTCTGACCGTGATGGATCGATTTACTTGAAATTTGTTGGAAATGTTCTTTTTATATCCCTCTATGGTTGGAAGCACGGATTAAACAAAAAAAAATTTATTGTCACTTTTAAAAAATTCGGAAAGGTCAAAAAACGGGGGCAGGAGATAATTTTTTTTTTTCAAATCGTCGGCATTTGGTAAAAACATTTTTCATTCCTTCTCTCCGTGTTCCGGACTATTAAGACGTCTTTGCTTATAAAGAATTTCTTTTGATTTTCTGTTTCGGAACACTACAAGAGTCAAAAACTTGTCAATCAGGAGGCGCTTTTCTTCTGTAGTCCCCACTTTATCACCCTGTAACTTTTCGCATTTTTGTCATGAATTTTTCTTGTATTCTTAAAACATCAATAAAGATCTTATAAAAATATGGATCATAAAAATATTTTTTATTCCTTTTTTATCTCACTTAAAAAAATGCTTAAAATTTAGAACTTTGGACCAGAATATTCCCTTAAAAATTCAAAACGCAATGATGTACTTTTGAACAAGGAAGAGTCTGAGGAATATTAAATTCTCAGCTTTGAGAACCGTATTTTCTAATTCATTAATTTCTTTTTATCGTTATAACGCATCAACGAGTCTTTTTGCAAAGACTTGCGTTTTACAGCGAGACGCGTTCTCTTTGAAATTGCAGCATTCGCAGCAGCAGGTATCACACAGTAAAGCTGTAAGGATATAAGGTATGTACATATACGTTATAACACATGTACAGCAGCCGTAGAATCCGGTCGTTAATAAATCATACGACGGTGGAACGGCCGAGACTTAAACTCTACGATTATCCTATGTTCAACTACCGTAACCCTTGAACCAGTGAATTATGCTTCTCGATATTGCGCCTGTGAAATTCCCTACGAATGACATTCGGACGTTGATCTTATCCGACTACTTATATGCCTCTGATTTTATACCACCAGGATCAATATTCCTGCCGTAGGACTGACTTCTGATAATAAATATTTATCACCCGTTGGAATTTCAACATTATTTAAAAAACGCTCCTTTCACTTCGCTATTCAACTCGGAATTTTGAAAATGTATCACAACAGTAATGGACCAAAAATCTAGATCCACTATTTCAAAAATGTCTCAATTACTCCTGACAGCTTGCATCAAGTAATAAAAAAAAAACAACAATAAACAGTAAATTTTTTCACCAACTATCAAAACTCTGTCTAAAGAATCAAAATTCGCATAATCTGACTAATATTCTATAAATCAAAAAATATTTAACTCAGTATTGAAGAGAGTTTTCAAGACCGAAAATGATATTATGTGGCGCATTTTCTCGTCCTCGAAGGCACGTGGCGAGAAACATTCCCGTCTTGTCAACCTTGAGATCCGACTAGTGTTAATTAATTTTTTGCGGTAATTATATAATGTCAAATGAGTAGAGTCATTAATTATTAATCCACCGCCAGCCATATTGTTTTTTGCTTACATAGCCGGCCAGCATGGACGATTCCACTTGTGGCTTTTAAAAAATTGTCAACAAAATTCAGGTAATCAATTTCAGGTGCCTACTTGATAGCGATTTTCGATTAGTTAATATGCAGAAGTGCTTAAACAATGAAAAATTCCCGATCGTCGTTGTTCACAGACCGAGGATTGAATGGAATGGTACTTTAGCCACAAGAATAGGAATTTTTCGCGGTCAAGCGCGACGCGAGTGTCTAGATAACCGGATATATTCTGCGGTTTGCGGTCCGACGTTTTACGGATGTGAGAGATGAGGGCTGTGCTGGACCGCGTATGGTGAGCTCCGTGACGTTTCAAGTGATTTAAGAAGGTTCGGCTGTTGGCAAATTGAGCCGACACACATGGCCCGCAGCAGCGGTAACTGTTGTGGCATATAAACGTGCCTCACTGCCTTGGCAAAATCGTAAACAACGCTATATGTTTAGTCGGCAGGGAGCTTATGGATACCGGTAATTCCGAATTTGATACTTTCACAAACAGCATCGTGTGTAAGGAGAAGCCGCTTTCCGCCCTTTGCGATTCGCCCGACCGATTCCGCTATGGTCAATTATACGCGAGAAAATATATTTTCTACGGCATGGGCATTGAAAAGTCCACTTTTTGTGACAGTTTTCGTTCCGTAAAGTGACGCTTTATACGGCAGCGAACAAAGTTGCGGAATAAAGTCTTTATTCCGCAGTTTTGATGCGCAGTTCGAAGTGCGCATCCCAAACTGCCGAATAAAGTAGCTTCGTCGAACAGATCGCGACATAACCTCACTCTTCGTTTTGCTTTTCAATGCCCATACCGTAAAAAATATTGCATGTGCCATGCCTGTAAACCGTTTTTTGGCTCGGATAATTTCAGCACTCGCTTCCGGCTCGCCTTCAGCTCGTCCTGAAATCTTTATCCTTGCCAAAAAAAACAGGCGGTTGACGGGCATGCCACATAAATAGCTATTCCGTATACTTTCTAAAATTACAATTTATACGATCCAAAAATACGATTATTTTGCTTTTTTTAAACAGAACTTTACTTCGATTTGAAACTTTCAGTACTTTTCTCTCGCCGATCTGTTTACAATCTAACTCTCGATTCCTTCAAATGAAGGAGGAAATTTGAAAGTGATTTTTTTGGATCTCATTTCAAGTAAAACCTTCGCGTCGTAGATAAACTTTATTACATAATCAAAATTTCAAAGTTTTTACAAATTATCGGTCATGAAATAGAGATTCTATGAAAACTAAAATTCATTTATTTACCACGATAAGGATGAAACTGTACCGGAGAATTTCGTCAATCGGTTCACTAAATTATATTAGCAAATAATGGTTAAGTTTATTTCCACGGAGGTTATTTAATATTCTATGGAAACTAAGAATATTGAACTGCAACGGAAACCATGGTTAAAAAAATATTTTATAAAAATCAATTTATTTCTGCTCACTTTTCCACACATTGTCTGATACGTAAAAATCAAAGAATGCTCGATAAGATGAAAAGCTTGAAGAAGATCGTCGATAAAATCTCAAATCGTATAATTATAATAAAAAACGATTTTTCGCAGCATTATTACAAAGGAAGTAGAACTCATTGATCGCATTATAACAATAAAGTAATAACGAACTTGGTGAAATAAAACAGTATCAGTAATTAATTTGAAATATCCTCGATATCTCGAAGCAATAAATTCTCAATTATCACGGATATGATTGTAATTACGGATACCTAGCGCGACGCGTTGAGCTTAAAAAGCTGCTTAAGCTAATCCCTTTCGCTACGTGCACGCTGGGAAGTGGACCGTTTAAAACCGATCTAATTTGTACACAAGGATCTAATTTCGTCAAATTATAAAAAAAAAAAAAATGTTTTATAAAGAAGAGAGAAAATTCTGACAGCTCGTATTTGAGTCAAGAAATTTGACTTCCAATTGAAAAAGAATTACGTGAAATCGAAACCTTGTCCAGAAAATCAAATGTCTGACGATGAATACCGGTAACAAGGATGAAAAAAAAGTTGAGTCTTCATTCACCGAGTAGCGACAGAAAGTGTGGCCAAATTGAACAAGGTAAGGAAAGAAAAATAAGAAGACGACATCGAGTTTCGCGATCATCACGAATAAATTACGAATGAACGGTTTATCGCTTGAAGCCATTCGTACATATTATTTCGGTTGGCATCCCGCAGTTGGAAATGAGACGTTAATTCGAGGCGGCATCTCCGGAGGCTTGAAACGAGATCTTAACAAGACTGATAAAAGCTCAGCGAGAAAGCTGGGAACAAGGCTCGACCCGTGTTTCGAGGGTCTCGTCGACGTCTCGAAAAGCATGTTAAGGACCTTCGGAGATACTCATCGCGCCATTCAGGCTTCAAATTTAGACGACCTGCTCCATTATACTCCCACAGGTTTCATTCTGCAAATTCTTCCATAGATTTTCGTGTATCTGATCTCGTTATACGCTCACTAGCTTCGGGCTGATTCATAATCTGCTGTAACATAAACTTACGAGTTAAAAAACTACGCGGGGTATTCAAAGGCTCGGGCGTTTGAATTGATCAGGGATCACCAGTCAAGTGGACGATGCATGCTGGTGTTGGCTACCCTATTCAGATTTGGCAGTCGTTAACCTTCCATTTATCACGCGCCGTTTCTCAGGCGATAAATGCGCGTCAAGATATCGAAGAGAGATGGATGGAGAGAAAATGTTAACCGAATCTCAATTGCTCGGCGTGCTCGTTTCATTCGAAATTTAAAACGAAAATCAATAACAATTTTCAGATTTCAAATTGGGAATAAATATTTTTTACGGGATAATTTAATCGGTCAGGTAGGGAATGGAATAGTAGTTTTAAAATTTTTTAGCAAGTTTCAGTAAAAGAGAAAGTTGTGCAATAAATATTTCGAAAAACTGTAGAAAAATACTTCTTCAAAGTCAAGTTAAACTTCAAAAATAGATTAACAAGTATTAAATTCGTACAATCAAAACCGAAATTTTAAAAACATTTTGAATTCCAACATTGACTAATCGATATAAACTTTTTTTTTTTTTTTTTCTTTTAGTATTCGGAAATCCATTATCGACGGTAATGAAAATATTTGTAAAGAAATTACAAACATCGTTGAAATGATGATCAGAGCTGTAGAAATATCATCAAAACGAAGAAAAATGATGAATATCACTAGCTAAATTAAACTTTTTTTCAAATTCACGTTAACGATTATACAAGGTTCCTCAGTCCCAACAAAAATTGTAAATAATAACAATAAAATAACAATTACCAGTTATCAGCTGTTCAGGACACTGAGATCGCAATATCTTCTGTCACTGGAGACGAGTAACTCCCAGTAAAATTATTTTCACACTTTCACCAGAAGAAGAAGAAAAAACAAAAAAAAAAAAATCCACTGCACGTTATCACTCGATGCTTACATCGCGATGTAATTTTCTGACTTTTTGACTTAATAAATACGCGAATTCCAATTCGCACGACGCGTGACGCGGCAGAAATCGAAGATAAGACGCAACGAGAATGATCTGAAAGAGCGTAAGACAGACGCGAGTCGAGCAGCCGATCGTCGAATGCCACGCGACTCTGCAGCAGAAGACTTTGGGTATCCGTCAGTCTCGGTATCCAGGAGGCAACAAATATACTCCCACGAATGTTCGGGATACTGAAATTCGGAAGCATCCCGCGGTGGGCCCGTGGCTCTTGTTCGCTGTCAGGGGGCCTGGTGGGAGGGTTTGGGCCATGGGTCTTGGGCCCGGCCCCCGAGAGCCAAGCCTGCTTATTTACACTGGTCACTGCACCCTTGCGCTGGTCGAGGTCTGCTGCTCATCCCCGATTTTCGGTTGCCAGTCGACTGACCCAATTGGCTGGTATAAATCGCACCTTTTTCACTACCGAGAACCTGGATCACGTCCAGGAGAAAGAAATCTGCTAACGGAACCTCGAATGACGAGTATTTTGGGGACTGGATTTGGATTTAGTGACGAAAATATTCCGTGAAGTGAGAATTCGATTTTCAAACTAAGTGAACGTCGATAAAGAAAGTCAGAAATTTGACGGTCAGGGTCAGGTTGTTGATAACGAGGAATCGATGGATGTAACTGCGGAAATCGTTGCAAGTCAGTACGAATAACCTCAAATCATGGGGTGTTAAGAAATTGCTTTACAAGTGTTGGGATTCATGGAAATTGATGGTTAAAATTTCATTGATTTTCGTACTACCATATGCTTTCATTGATTTGAAATGATTCGTTGGGATTTCCTGTTGTTCTATCTAATTCAGTCAGGCGTAACATTGGAATTTAATGGAAATCACTAGGTGCACTCAAAATCATGAAAGATTGCATTCCGATTCCAAGGAATCAATAGAAATCATTAGAAATTAAGTTGGAAGTAATCGCATGGCGCCTCGTGTACATGAAAATGTATCTAATGAACCCTTTTCAGACTTTTCGAAATTGTTTTTGCTTACCCGATTTCACACTCCCGGAACCTGATTATACTTCAAAGCTACCTTAAAGAGAAAATTCCAGTACACATAACGCATGAAAATGGAATCTAATAATGAGTCTTGGAATCACGAATCGCGAATTGTGACTCATCAAAACATTCCGGAATCCGAACCGTGATTCAGAATGATTATTTGACTAGCAAAAAAACTGGGTTATGAAATAAGAAAGCAAACGAGAACGAGGCTGAAGTTAGTAACGTTAATGTAACCGAATGTCAGAGGGAAATAGCTATTTATGTGGCATGCCCGTAAACCGCCTGTTTTTTTGGCAAGGAAAAAAATTTCAGGACGAGCTGAAGACGAGCCGAAAGCGAGCCGGAAGCGAGTACTAAAATTATCCGAGCCAAAAAACGGTTTACGGGCATGCCAGATACAATATTTTTACGGTATGGGCATTGAAAAGCAAAACGATGAGTGAGGTTATGTCGCGATCTGTTCGACGAAGCTACTTTATTCGGCAGTTTGGGATGCGCACTTCGAACTGCGCATCAAAACTGTGGAATAAAGACTTTATTCCGCAACTTTGTTCGCTGCCGTATAAAGCGTCACTTTACGGAACGAAAACTGCCACAAAAACTAGACTTTTCAATGCCCATGCCGTAAAAAAATCATCATTACACAATTTCTGAATGACTTTAAAGGATTCGACGTTCCAACGTACTATATATATAAGTATGTTTTGCTTTTCATCATAGTTTACTAAATTTCCGACAATCCTGAAGGTGCGTAACGATTACTGTAAAGTAAAGTAACTAATTTCACACTCATGAATGAGAAAACTTGTTCGTTTCGTTTCACCACCAATTGGGCTAATTTTCCCCAAGGAGCAAAGGGAGTGTCAAAGGATAAACGAAAGTATGAATGAAAGAGGATACACATTTCTTACTTCGGCGGCAGCTATAGTCGAAATCTAAGGGGCGGGGACCCACTAATAACCGGCCCGTGGGGCCTACGCTCCCTGTGGTCCCAGAGCTCAGGGTTTTTGGTCTGTAAGCACGGCCCGACGATTTGTCAAAGTAAATCAGCCCTGGTCTGACATCTTGACCAGCAGCCTCCGTGAAATCAGATTTTCCGGCACTACTGCATCTTGCACTTCACGGGACTCACGACTTCTAGTCTTACTCGAAGCGCGGTGTTCTCAAAATGTAAAACAAACTTAAAAAAACACTCATGAGTGCAAATTTAATTTTAAAAATAGCATTGAAGCAAAAAGTTATAACGCAAGCTTTTAAGAAATTAATTTTGGATAAATTTGGAACAAGTTGAATAAAAAAAAGAAATAAAAACACTTTTCTCTTCATAGTTTTCATAAGTTTTGAATCCATAATTTTTTTATTGAAACACCTAATTGTTAACGATATTTTATAGAACACTAGACACTATTTTTTTACTTACAGTTAATTTTATTAGATTCGGATTGATATTTTATTATAAGAAAATGACTTTCCGACGTTCTCGATTAAAATATATATTCCAACGGTTATAAAAAGTAAAAAAGTGAAAAAAAAAAATGGAAAAATGGAAAAATCGTAACAACGCCTGGAAGAAACGCTTCTTTCATGAGCATCTAGGGGGGGGGGTAAAAAAAAAAAGAATAAAAAAAAAAGAAAAATAGAAAATGTTGAAACAACTCTGGACGCATGTATAAAAATTCGATTACCAGTAGAGCAAAGAGTTTTTGTAGTTTATACACAGTTGATGGAATTTCTCCGGCATGGTTCACCGGCCCCTGGGAGTTCAGACGCGGGTGTTTAACACAAAATTGAAACGTGAGATCGTTCTGTGGTGACCGTCGCCGTCACGAGTTATAAATTTGTGGTCCCATTCCGAGGCACATGAAACAGACGGGTTACTGTACTGATTGGATCCCAGAAGGGGGCACGACAGGTCGATTTATCGTCGACTCCCGGTTGCACGAACCTGCCTGCAGTCGCGGAACATTTGGGGGAACGTACTCGATCCATAGAAGCCGAACACGACGTACGAAAAAAAGAATGAAAAACTAGAAGAACAAAAATAAAAAAATAATTTAAAAAAAAAAAAAAAAAAACAATAAGTAAATAGATTCAGAATATTTAGCCGCGTGGGCTCGCGTCGCTTCCGGTATGATAATTCGACCAGCTTGCATATGCTTGATTCGGAGCCATAATTTGATATGGAAAGTGCTTTTCGTCGGTCAACGGTCGAGTTACCTATAAATGAATCACCTGTAATTACGACGATCTGTAAACGCCCAAATTACGTAATTGAATGGATTGTTGTATATATATATATATATATATATATGTATTAGGGTGGTGCAAAAAAACCGACTTTTTTTTTTCGATCCTCGTGTGACAAAATGTTAGTTTTTGATGCTTTAAGAGCCCACTCCAAAAGACAGCTCAAAAAAAAAATTTTAAGAGGTCGCTCCAAATTTTTAAAAATGTCAAAAATCGTCGAAAAATTTGATCAAAAAAATTATATTTTCACTATTTTGTTTGATTTTTAATTCGTGCCGTGGTGTATTGTTATCGATTCTTTCTTACTAAATTGAAGAAAAAAAATGTATGAAATTTTAATATGAATATTAAAAGATCGCTCGAAAAGATCTCTAAAGAAATGCACCAAAAAATTGAAAAAAAATTATGAGCGACCTTTCAAAATTCAAATTTTGAACTGAAACTTTCGGAAACTTATTTTTTTTTTGTCTATAAAATTATACCGCGACGAGAAAAAAAATCTAAAAAAAAGTCGTATTAACGATTTCTGACGTTTTAAAAAATGCGGAGCGACCTCTTAAAAATTTTTTTTTCAACTGTCCTCTGGAGTGGTCTCTTAAAACATGAAAAACTAACATTTTGTCACACGAGACTCAAAAAAAAAAAAAAATCTTCGGTTTTTTTGCGCCACCCTAATATATCATATATATACAGATAGAGAAAATATGCAAACGTTAATTAATGCAAGATAGTTCCCAAGAAAAAAATAAACAAGTTCCTGTTTTGCTAAGTCGATGATGTGTTTTTTTTTTCTTTTTAATTTGCTTTCAGGGTTGATAAAGTAAAAAAAAAAAAAAAAAAAACACCCGTCACGGCCTTCCAACAGAGTGGAAAGAATGTCGCACGTTTCAAGGGTTATATGGACGGTCGTAAAATGGATCTCTTGGGGTTGACGGCGCGGCGGTGTAACAAACTGGCCGAAATTTAGAGTTCATAAAAAATGTCCTGATGCAGTGCCTAATCGTCAGTCACGCTTTGCACTCTGGAAGTTAATTTATTCTTGGAAGTTTTGCCACTTTGCAGTAATCTGACAAAGGAAATTTTCTTTCCAGGTGTAGTTCAAGGTTTGAGTCTGTTCTTTGAATTGAATATTCAACTGATTTAGTTCGGTCAAAAGCCAGGGTCAATAATCTAATGTTATACGCATGAAACTGTCCGCTTATCGGTATTCGAATTGACTTTGATAGTGGAATTTCGATTTATGTTAGTCATAGCATATAAATTATTAACTTTGATCGATTTTTGTTGAAAACTGTACGAATCGAGTCATTTTTCTCTTCAAACTTAAGACCGAAAAACAAGTTGAGTGATAAGTTATTGTTATTATGTAGATTCTTCCGTTTTCAAACATCGTGAGTAAATTATAATTAAAGTTTTTAGGCGTACATTTGATTATTAAAGTTTATTTATATTGTTAAAAATTATCTGAAATAATGAGAATTAATTGAGAAATAACTGACAATTATTTAGGAAAAACTTAGTCAAGTTGATTTGAATTGATTTGGATTCCTGGCAGAATTATCTGTTTACAGATAAATGAAAATTATATTGAAATAAAAAAATTATATTGAAATAAAAAAATTAAGTCGAATTAAAAAACATTAATTTAAATTTTCAGGAAATAGAAGCAGCTGAAATTTTTTGACATTCACTTGAATTAACGAGAAAAAAAATTGAAATTCATGAATTAAAATGAATCAAGTGTTAAAGAAGTTTATCTGAAATAAAAAATTTCATTTGAAGTAAAGGAATTAATTTACATTAATTAAAATCAAATAATTATTGTGTCACTTTAATCTCGAGTTGTTTTCCCCTCGCCTTTCGCTTCTGCAGAAGATCATTCGATAATTTTAAGGGCGGCACTCTTTATAGAAGCTTCAAAAAATGCATTTTTTTTAAATTGACGAAATGTAAGAGCGATTTTTGTCAATTCTAAAAAATGCCGCCTCGAGAGCTGTCCAGTTGATGAACCTAAGCATGTTTCTAGCTGGTTCAAAGTTTGAAATTTTTATGTTCCAAGGCCTCACCCTGAACCATTTTTTACTTTTTTTTAAAGAAGAAAAATAGTTTTCAAGACTGGAATTATGCAATAAAAAGCACGTACGATCCTGAAGAAATATATTCCTTCATTACCCCGCAAAAAAAATTATGAAAATCGACTAAGATTTGGCGTTCTATAGGGGATGCACCCCTTAAAGCGATAAAACCTTCCAGTCAAAAAGTCTACACCAATCACAAAAACGACATCAGGATTACTACAAAAAAAATCTTGAAGGAATTGCGGACGATGATGAAGTGAAATTGTGGGGGGTAAAATTTTTGGGAAAGGGATGAAGGATAGTTTCGAAAGTACGCCCGGGGTGACCGTCTGCCGATTTTGCCATTATTCTTTGCGCCATGTTAAATTATGGAGAGTGTGAATGAAATGAGCCGATAATACCCGAACGCACATAGCTTCGGGCTAAGACGCGTTGTGACTTATAGCGGAATGGTAATGGGCCCTTTGTGCGTTGTGTAGGTGGTCGTCTGCAGGCTACGTGATAGGCGCCCGCCGACCTGACCGTCTCTTGGGATTCATACCTTATGCATATACGTACATTAGGCTGGCGCAAAATAACCGACTATTTTTTTTTTTTTTTTTTTTTTTTTGAGTCTCATGCGACAAAATGTTAGTTTTTGATGTTTTAAGAGCTCACTCCAAAGAACAGCTTGAAAAAAAAATTTTAAGAAGTCGCTCCAAATTTTTTTAAATATCAAAATACGTCAAAAAATTAAATTAAAAAAATTGTATTTTCACTATTTTGTTTGATTTTTAATTCATTTCGTGGTGTATTGTTATCGATTCTTTCTTACTAAATAAAAGGAAAAAAATGTACGAAATTTTAATATGAATATTAAAAGGTCGCTCGAGAAGATCTAAAGAAATGCACCAAAAAATTGAAAAAAAATTATGAGCGACCTTTCAAAATTCAAATTTTGAACTGAAACTTTCGGAAACTGATTTTTTTTTTGTCTATAAAATTATACCGTAACGAGAAAAAAAATCAAAAAAAAAAAATCGATTTTCGACGATTTATGACGTTTTAAAAAATGTGGAGCGACCTCTTAAAAAATTTTTTTTCAACTGTCCTCTGGAGTGGGCTCTTAAAACATCAAAAACTAACATTTTGTCACACGAGACTCAACAAAAAAAATAGTCGGTTTTTTGCGCCACCCTAACGTACATACACAAAATCGTCTAACCTTTTACCGAGCCCTAAACGTGCCCACGTGAACCGCTTTTTCAAAAACACTCGGGGCATGGATACATTTTTGTGTACAGGGATTTTCGACCCTGAGGATTTAAATTCTGACGTCATTTTTGAACTACATATTTGAGGTTTCGAGAAAACACCAAAATTTAACGTTTTTTAATGTTTTTCTCGAGAATTTTTCTATCGATAGATAAAAAATGACTCGAGCAAAGCGTACAGCGGAAAATTTTACATCGAACTATGTCTTCATTTAATTTCTTTTCCTTACGGTTTTAATGGGGATGAAATATTTTTGGTTGGAATAATAAATCAGAAGAGTTAAACGCAGTAAGTTTTTGAATTGCGTAGAACTAATTGATCTGAATGGAACGTAATTTTTGGGCCGATTGAATAATCTCAAAAAACGATAGCCAATGAATTCTGAAATCTTAGAAATTAGGCGATAGCGAAGGGAAAAGAAACTCGTGAGAATCTATCGCTGCTATTTACCGACGCAGATATCCAGGTACGACGAGCACAGCTAATGGAAAACGAAACCGCAACGATCTCTGACTACGACTTTGTTGATTGCTTTTAAATTGATAACCACGATCATTATTACGGTCATATAAATTTCCTACAATTATAACCCGAACACGTATTGCCTCGTTGAAATTCCTCGATCTCTGCTCTCGCTTTAACCTGTGCAGTGGTCAATGACCACCACGTGCTCGCTAACGAACCTCGCGATAACTTCGCGTATAACGCGATAACTCGATGCTTTGCATTATGCCTTTTGTACGTTGTTACCTATTCTAATTACGGAGAAGCGTAAGAGAAGTGAAAATTTTGAAAATTGAATCCAATAGGGATCACATAAATCAGAACCAAAATTTACAGAGTCAGAAGTTTTTTCGCCGATATCAGCCACTGAAAAAAAATTTCCACTTCAAAAATCGGACGACCTGATTGTATTTCGATAAAATTTAACGCCAGGCGGAATATTATTCTTGCGTAAATTTTTTTTTTCTTGCAATTTTTAGTTTAAAGACCAGAATATCTTATTTTCATAGAGAATAAAATTTTTTAATTCGGAAAGCCCAAGTACAGAAAATTGCGAATACAGAATGACAGAACATAGAACTAAACGGCAAAGTTGAAAATTTTTATACGATTCTATATTGTCGAGAGGAATTCTAATGATTTTATAGTTCGACATTCTATGTTCTAACTTTTCTATTTACTTTAACTTCTCCCTACTTCTGCATGCTTCCATCATTTTTAAATTCTATAAATTAAGTTTTCGTTTCTTTAAAAAATTCGATATTTTGGCCCTTCAATTTTTTGATCTTTCCATATTTTTACCCCCACCCTTCAGCCTATTAAGGTGTAAATATATTCAAATCCAGATCAATACCTTTTTCATTGTTTTTGAATTACCACGTGAGCGATTCCGAATTCATAAACATTTTCAGAAACAAATTTTTTCCGCATTCTAAACTGCAATTAATCTTCTCAACAAAATTTCCGAGTTGAATTTTGAAATCGATTTTCAATACATATCAAAAAAAATTTCGCACTCCAATTTGCAGATGTAACTCTAAGTCTGTACCTACAACCTTTGACTTTTTACTCGGCACCGAAAATAACAGCTGCAACAAGTGTTTGAGTGAGAGAAAAAAGCGCGTAAACTAAAACCCATTTAAAGTGTAAAACGGCGATAGGGCGGGGCGCATTGACTCGGGCGTTAAGATAGAGGAAAAATACGGGGCAGCCTGAGCGGTCGAAGGGTGATTATTATAGATACGTCTGCAGCGAGTTTACGAGGCTTCTTTCTCCGTACAAGGCCTTGTTCTTCGGACTGGTTATATGCATCGCGGATCATCTCTCGTTAGCTCGAGTGCGAACACCATCCTCGGTTAGTCCTCGACTTGTTGTAATTAGAAGGCTTGAGGATGTATATTGTATATACATATACACCAACCAACGTGCAGGAGGAAATCGTGCTGGACGACGAAAACTTTGCAAGTTTTTTTTTACTTTGACTTCAAGCACGCGTGTAAAGTTTGAAAGTGATTTTCTGAATCATAATGGAAAGTTAATCTACTTTTTATTTTTTCCGATTTTACATCGACTCTCACAGTTTCCAAAAAGGATAAATGTAAGTAGTTTCAAGTGATGCAACTGATTTCAAGTAATTTTAATCGATTTTAAAGTGACTGCTTTCAAAATGGTTTGAGATCTTAACAAGCTTAAACCCCCTCGAATTGAAAGTCAAATAACTCGGGTATAGTCCAGACAATCGCTTCCAAATCTTACTCAGGCGTTTGAATAAAAAGTGAGAACAATTCGTATAATTTTCATTGACCTAAGGCAATTTCAATCCACGTGCCTGTACTGGTGGAAGTAAAAATCAAGGATTGCTGACTCATCGAAGAACCAGAACATCGAATTTCCATGGAGGTGAAAATTTTGTTCATAGAATTTGAAAATGCGAATAAAAAAATATAAAGTCGAAATATAGAAAGATGAAGTATAGAAAGTCCAAAACATAGAAGAGCAAAATCGAAAACCTGTATAGGATTCTATATTATCGAGAGGAATTCTGACGATTCTACAGTTTGCCTTTCTAATCTTTTTCTTCTCCATACTTCGACTTCTATCATTTTCAAATTCTATGTATTAAGTTTTCGCTTTTTTTTTTAAATTCGAAACTATGGTCCGTCGATTTTTGGATTCTTCTATATTTTTACTTCCACCCGCCAGTACATCCTTATAACCAGCTTACCAGCGAGATGATCAGCAGCAGGAAATCATGGCAAGATTGCTATTCGCTCTACGATGAAACATGGGAAGATATGGAAGAAGAGTGTCCAGAATTTAATGCCGAACCATTGCAGACGAAATGCACTTTGGAGTCTCGTTTACCAACTCGTGGGAAAAAACTGAGGGAAGGTATCGACCGAAGTCTAGTTCCAAGAAGAAGAGGACTCGGTAGCATTTTAGATTTTGTACACACGCACGCCGCGTGCAGAGGCAGACTGTACTCCACTCACGTGGGCGTGAATTATGACCTGCACCAAAAATCATACGAGCCGATAAAGCGACTACCGTAATTAAGTGTCTTTAATTCGAAATAATGAGGTAGATCTTGTGAGATAGTACAGCACTCATGACCACCCACCAGGAATTCTATCGAGTGTAGGTATACACAAACCCAATCTCGTTTCGAATCGATGACGTTCTGGATAATCAAGTACCGATTATATCTTCACATGCTCACAAACCGGCTCCGCCTTTGAGGTAGGTAATTAATAATTCCGTTCATTGTTTCATGCATGTTAAAACTTAACGGTACGAACTTTGATATGCGATGGAGTTCGAGTTGAGAGCAGATTTTTCATTTCGAAAGACACAGGGTCAGAAACATGTTCACATATGGTCGTTTGACAACTGTAACAATTCAAACGTGTGACACTAAAAATGTTTCCCACAAAGATTCTTGAGATAATGGATTGCAAAATCGTTGTTGAGTATCTTAAGACGACCAATAACCATCCGTGGATGAACCATATGAGGATGAACCCATGATTCATTCACCCCTATTACGAACATTGACGATAATCATACGAAATTGTACGCGTCTTGTGTGTGACTTTCGGAGAAACATGATTCTGTTTACGGATATTATATGTCCAGTACTCTTTGTACACAGACGTTAAAGGTTCAGAAATGGGGCCTTTGTTGTACCGCACGAAGTGCTCAAACTCTATTGGATCATAAGACAAAGAAAATTGATATTCATGGCGCCGCAAGGAACGTCGTGCCGCGGAGAGTTGAGAAATTTTCTAACCTGGTTTTCGAATAACTGGACACAGGACGAAGGCGGATATCCCAAAGGACCGAGAACAATTTTGTGTGAACAAAGCAGTGAAACAGTTACTGGACTAAAAGATCTCGTTTCCATAAGACTGTGAATTCGAGTTCCAAATAACCGGAAGAGATCTCAAATTTCTGACATCCTTATTCGTTTTTTCTTCACTTTTTTCTTTAAAGTGCACCGTGAAACGTGTCCGCAAAGATGTATCCATCACGCAGCTTCGGAGAGAAAGTGTAAACAAAGTAGGCATCGCTTTGCTGAGATCCGACTGAGGATACTGCAGCTACTGTAGAGCGGAAAATAAGTCACGAGGTTCCATTAATCTCGATTTCGAGTACAGTTTTCACGACAACTTTGAAGAAACGCCTGCAATCCATGAGTCCATAACATTGTACTGTTGAACATGAATGCTTTGAAATTCAGAAACCAGGTTTTCAACCCGGAAAGATCTCAGATCTGACAGTATAACCTTATGTTCAAGTACTGAGTACATTGCACGTCTAGGAGCAATTAACACAATTTGTCAACTGACATAATAAAAGTGGAGACGATGGCCATTTTTTTTTATCGTTTTATGGCTCGTATAAAATTTGGTAGGTTTATTTCATCTGACAATGATCACTCGTGTGATCCGATCTCCAGCTTGACGATGACTATCATGGCTACTCGATGAGCTATGATCAGCAATTGGAACTGTCTCGCATGAATGCGATATTGTGTGTTTCAAATATTGCTGACTATACAGTTCATCCCAACGTGTTGCGAAAGCTTAATGAGTTTCAGGCGTTGAGTTATAAATTTGAAAGCATACACTGTGCAGAGGTTAGTTTTCTCTCAATGAAATCATATTTATTAGAATTTTTGTCATGCTAACCATGTTCCGGTGGTGCGTGGGCGATATTTAGAAGACTGTTTTGCACTTTTTTAATAAATGGGTAACATATTTTCAAACGCAAATGAATTTCCTGCCGTTTCCAATTTTTGATAGATAAAATTAAATCGAATCCTGCTGGTTTCACGGCTCTTAGAATAAACTCAGACACACACAAGCTGATTGAACTATAACGAAAAAGTTTGAAGACAACTCAAGTTTTTTCCTCACAGAGGATTTCAATATTTGCGTTTCACTGACGATGGCCCTGAATCCAATCTCCTCGTGACGTAACGCAAAACGTACGTCACAGTAGTGATATTGTTTGATAAGTTTGTTTTGGTTAGGTCGAGTACTGTTCATCGATGGCCGATAGCAGCATGTGCGATAAATGTCTATTTGAAGTAGGTGTCGCATGCTCGGTATTACAATTGTCGATAAGACGTGTATGCTATAGGCGTTTTGGTGAAGCAATCATGCATGGCACGATCACGTATAACTCATAAAACACAGACGACTTCCTCAATTAGGCAATCATAAATCTTCAGAGGCGAGCGTGGCGATCGAAGGTATTAAAAAGTATGCACAGTCCTCTCTAAACTGAAAATAAATTTGACCTGTTTATAAACGGTTACTATTTAATCAACCAGCGTGTGCCTGCTATACAAAATGCGAATTGCACAATTTGTTTTCTAAAAAACGCAACGGGGAACAACTTGGGAGGCGCGTTCAGGGTGAGGCAACGTCGGAGAACTCGCGTCTCTGACTCAGAGGCCAAACGATATCCAATCCAAACAAAACGCGTTTTACGAAACGACCAATTCTAACGAAGTCAGTGTCCGACCCTCGGTCGTAATTATCCTCGAATTCAATCACCCTGACATTTATCGAGGCTATATCTGTCAATAGTGATGGATTTATCGAAACTCCACTTTGTACCTTATACGCGCTGTGTGCGCCATCATGATACGGAATACACAAGCTTCAAAAACCTATGTCAAGCCGTAAAACATTGGGGAAAATGGTTTTTTGATTTTCCCGTTTGTAAGCAGCGATCGACTGGATTTTTTCGTTGTCCAGGATGCCTCGAAAAACTAGATACGATTCAAGCGCTACAAGTGCCTGACATCCATTTCGTCAGACAAATAATGGGAGGGGGGGGTTAAAAGCGTAAAAAAGGTACATTTTTGTGATTTTTTTGCGGCAATATAAGCAATATTATTTAATTCAATTTATTTACATATTGTGGTACAACTTCTGAAGTATGTTAGAAAAAAATTTCAATAAAAAATTTTTAGATATACGCCTGTGACGGCGAATCTCCGGAGGCCTGTTGAAAAAAAGTTGTTTTGCGGTGAACATTACAACTCGTTACCGGACGTTACATCTGAAACAAAAAAGTCGATATGCATTTCAAAGGTGATATGTTTCCCCAGGTAATCAGGAAGAGTTTTTTTTCCCCATTTTTTTTATTTTTTAATAACAAATGAACCGAAATTTTTTTTAGCTAAAATCGCGTTTTTCACTTCCAAATGCTACAAAAAATAAAAAAAACTCTTCCTGATTACCTGGGGAAACATATCACCTTTGAAATGCATATCGATTTTTTTGTTTCAGATGATCCGGTAACGAGTTATAATGTTCACCGCAAAACAACTCTTTTTACAACGCGCCTCAGGAGATTCGCCGTCACAGGTGTATTTCTCAGCTCAATTTTTTATTGAAAATTTTTTCTAACATACTTCAGAAGTTGTACCACAATATGTAGATAAATTGAATTAAATAATATTGCTCATATCGCCGCAAAAAAATCTCGAAAATATGCCTTTTTTTCGCTTTTAAAACCATACCCCCCACCCCTCTTAAGCAGTAAGATATGTACGGAATGCTGAAAGCATTGTTGATTGGTGAAATTTCAGCGTGAAAGTAGGTGGGCAGGAGTTCTTGGTATCGTAATATTTTTTTCATGAAAATACAATGAGTAAGCAAAGCGTAAACAAACGTGAAGTTTGAACGTCCAATTTGTGAATCGAAGCGTACGACAATCCGTGAGAAAACGTTGGTTCCTAATAATGTGTAGAAACAGGCCAACTACCAACCATATGCGCATCCCCCGAAGCCATTGATTTTTCATTTAACGTATTTTTTCAATACCTCGGAAGGATTTACGACACACTAATTTGTAACGCTTCGAATGCCTCACGGTGGCACACAACACTAGGATCAGTAGATTCATTGCCTACAAAACGAGCGTTGAGTTTCCAGAAAAAAAAAAAAAAACGGCGCCTTCTTTCAGCGCTGAGAAACCCATTCGTCACGCATAAGAAATCAGATGAGTTTACGAAGAATTTTATTTTTAAACATACCTCGCGTACACAAGCAGCAACAGCACCAGCACCAGCACCAGCAGTAGTCGAGTAAGTACATACCGTCTTAGAAGTGTAAAAAAAAATACATCATATAAATGACAATATTGATCCTAAGCCCTGGGGACAGAATTCCAGCCTCCCGTCGCATTCGTTCAACAGAGAGCACTGACGCACGAATATTTTGTCCGTGCCACCCGAAGTCATACTATGACATAAGTGTAAAGCCGTCACTTCGTGCTTGGGCATACATACCTACCTATCTTCCTAACTGCCTTGGTACGAATAATTCTCTTTATACCTTATACCTATACGTCAATGACTATGGCCCAAAGGCCATAACGAAATCCAAATACGAAAAACGTGTTGGGCACTTGCGGTAATCCTCCATGTGGGCCTCAGCCTACCTACAGATGGTAAGGGTCCGAGCTGCAGGAGGTTCCCTTCTATTGTTTCTGCGAGGAGGCCTTCCCAGGATCGAAACACCGCTCATTCAGTCACGCGAGTCTTTCGCACTTCGAGTTTCACTAGAATCCATAAAATATATTCTTCGTCTGGTTCTGTTTACACCAGCATCGAATACCGGAACGAAATTCATGGAAAAAATTCACTAGACAGAATTTTTTTTTGCGTCAATAGTCATGGGATGAGTCATTATAACTATGATAATCGTTATACTAGTACAAGATCTATTCTGAATCTAATTTTAAACCAGACTAGACAAAATAATGGCCTGAAATTTATTCTACGTTCATTACAATAACATTCAGAAATACCAAGGATTATGAACCATGGTTTGTAGTTATGCGTTTGACTACTCATGGTACACATAAATAAATCCGTAAGATATTTATATTCTTTTCTAAACTAGAAAGAACCATGCAATTGATTTTATCCATCCAACCAAAACAACTGAATTCTCAAGCACAGCTATTTCACCAAACTTGATGTTCAGTTTGTGGCAAAAGCGAATCATGAAGAACCAATAAGTAGACAAAACGTGATTGATAAACATCATCAGTCAAGTGTGTGTGTGTGTGTGTGTGTTCACACTTTCATACGATACCCTAAAAAATGGAACAAAAACTAACTCAATCCCACATGAAGACTGATAGTGTGCATTTCGTACCATTGACGACACCAAATTAGCAATGAAGTGATCGAAGACCATTACTTATACCTTTCAGGATTAAAAATGCTCCCATGAATCACCAGCGCGGGTTGAAAACCATGAAGGAAACGGTGAATGGCACTGCAAGCTTCTCTGTACCAATAGAACCATGACGTATCGGGGAGATGGAAATACAAGGTGCCCATTTCATCTTTCCTCGAGGCGTCGATGTTTCTCGAAATATCATAGCGTAGTATAGAATGATCTCGGGGTGGTGGGGGCACCCGTGAATGAAACTAACCACGCGCTCTGAATGGACCAGAGGGAGCCAGGAGCGTGGTGAGTGTATTTCCGACGGTGTTTACACAGAGAGACGGCCGCGCAAAGATCACGCGGGATTTGAAACATAACAGAACCCTCTACACCTCCGCACTTGGCGTAGGGGTGGCTTCAGAGGTGGTAGCAATACACTCTTTGGCCACAGCGCCTCGTCTAAATACCGTCTATTTCAGGCCACACGCGGTTTCACGATTCCCTGATTTTAGAAAGCTAGATAATTTCGGCCACAAAAATAGACGCCTATATCACTATCGGAGTATGACCCAAAGGATTCTTCGGCTACTTTGACTCCCACTTCAAACAATCAACCCATTCCTCAAGGACTTTTGACCACGAAATATGCTACATAGAAACAGCCAACTACATCACTGTCGAAGTATAGTGTTCTTAAAAGGATTTGGGCACTTGGTGCACTTCTCTTCATCGTCTACTTTAGACCCTGGATTCCGGTACAACAATCAAACGTTTAGAAGTCTTTTTTGAAGGACTTTTGATCGGTTGGTTAGAGTTAATGCGGTAACGATTCTGCGAAGGTGAGAAGCTGCCATTATTGAAGAGAGCTTTTGACTGGATGGAAACCTGTTACATTAGAAATCCATTGGTCCCTGGCACCGCTGCACGTTTATATATATATAAAACTACGCCCAGTTTCACCGAGGCTCATTAATCTTGGAATTATGTGCTCTCTCCGATTTGCAGACTTGGAAATTGGATGTCGCAACTCAACATTTGCAAATGTTGGCGCGAGGTTGTATCGTGATTTGACGTCTTATCTGATTGCTACCTTTCTCCTCATTTCGATTTTTCAAATACCCCGGACATGTCTAGGAGACGTTGAACGAAAGTGAAACTTATTAGAGAGAAAAATTTCATTTACATATATTTACTTGGATCATACTGCGGTGTTTTTCCCACAATCATCGTACTTCGTCAAATTCGGTTGCGCGTGATGCGAACGGTTAAACTTATTTGTTCTTGCCTCGGTCAGTGATCGCCTCACACAGACAGACGTGACACGCACGATCGAGTACGTGACCGATTTCAGAACGACCGGTACGTAAAGCTTGGAAGGTTTCGTCTTTTGGTCCTGCGATGCAACTGCAGCAGTATAAACACGATAGCCGTGTAATTCATCGGATGAATTGAAGCTGTTCAAATCATGCGTCTACACGCAACGTGAAAAGGATAGACATGAGGTCGCGGCCAGTATGAAGCGACTATTTATGTCCTGAAGCACGAAATTCTCTTGAACACGAGAAAATGAATTACACTACCTGTTTCACGGAGAAAAAAAGGAAGAAAAATCTGTCTAACACAACGTTCTACTCCATGTAGCTTACACTGTAAAAATATATAATTCGCCCGCTGCTATCTTGTCGTAATGAAATTTGAGCATCGTCTTGACATGAGTTACATGATTTCGATACGGTGTTACTCGTGTCTTAAAAAACAGTATGACTTGAAGACGGACACGGTATGTGGCAACGAATCCCATGAAAGTATGTTCATAAGCTGATGATAAACCACGATATTCACCCCATAATAATTTAAAGGGAAGTAAGAAATCGGATGAGATTGAATTTTAATGACCTCCATATGGGGCGAGTTTTGAATACGCTTGACGAATGTCACTGAAAGATTAACAGCAGTGATTACAGTACTCGTCGACCAAAGATTCTATAAAACTCTGGACCCATAACAGGGTGAAAGCAATGGTAAACAGTAAATGAATAATAGCGAAGGACTGTCATGTGTCAAGGATGATTCAAGGTCAAGAGGTTTGATGATGTGAAGATTTGATGAATGATGACAAATCAATGCTTATTTCACACAATGGCTATCCTTTCACGCTGTGAAAGTATCTTGACGAGTAGAACTCCGCTGATTTTGAATGACCGACCATTTCTACAGAAGTATCAAACGAGGTCAAAAGTCAATCAGATATTTGAAAATGGCAAAGTCTGCATAATGGATTCGAATACAAGGTATGTCAACTGGCTCCTGACACTCACTTAACCTAATTGGTTGAAGTAGGATGACACATATCCATCAGATCTGTGATACGTACTTAGAGTTGGGTTGGTAAAAAATTTGAGAGCTTCTTTCAGGTCGAGAAAGAGATTTTTGATTTCCTGAAAATTTTTCAAATCACTGAACGGTCTCTTCGTGTTTAATTACACGAGGATATCATGTGAATACGATGAAGTCGTTTCCGCATTACTTGTAAAGTCGGGGAATGCGCAAATATTGGAGTACTTAACGAACTTTTGAGAGTATTTATATTCGTGGAACCTCCCGCACAACTTATTATACCTTATTTGGCGAGCATTCGCACTCGAGTTCATTCTCCAAATTCTTCAGTTCCTCATTCTTCATCGTTACTATACATATGTGTGTGTATACATATTACTCCCGGATGCTTGTATCTTCATAGAATATTCACGAGTGGTCTGGGAACGGCAACAAATATCAACATAATTACGTCATCTTGCGTCACAAGCTTATATATATATATATATATATATATATATATATATATACCATAATGATGGGCGGTACGTAATCTGCAATATAATTGAATTTGAAATAGAAACGAGACGAGTATTTACTTTCTCATAAAAATTTTCTCGTGCTGATTTGAACAGCGTTGCCCGACAAAAAAAAAGATGTCGACAACAAGAAATTCCCTGATTTGAAAATATGCCGTATTTCCTTGAACGTAACCAAAAGCCACGCCAAATGGACGAACCCCATTTATGAGCAATTGAGAAAAAAAAACGGTATAATTGAGGTTAAGTATAAAATACCAACATTGCACAAACAGTTAAAAATGGGAATTTACAGGGTCATACCGATTCTACAGATCAATTAAAAATATACAATTAAAAAAAGGAATTTTGAGTCTGGATTCTAGACGTCAAATTTTGATTTCTTCCCTGTAACTAATGAAAGAAAAAAATAGTTTAATTAGATAAGGTTTGATTTTGTAAAAACCAGAACGCTATTTTGGATTTTGAAAAAAAAAATTACCTATTTTGTTAAACATTTATAGTAAATAACAACTAAACAAAGCTCAGTTTTGCAATTAAATCCTTTTTAACCTTATAACTAATAAACGAAGATTTTGTTCATTATTCGATGCACAGAATCAAAATTTATTTATTTAAATATAAACTCGAGAAATAAAAAAATAAAAAATTTGTCGACCCGTGTTATTATTAGTGTGTATGTTTCCAATAAATACTTGAATAAAGTGTTGGCGATGGCAAGTTTCACGAATTGCCACATCTTATATATAATTAATCAGCAAACCTCCATCATTTACGATTGAAATTCATTCGTAGTCGGCATTTTTATGCAGGATCGCAATACGTACCTCTACTTCTTCCTCTAATAAATTCGTCTTCAACTTAGAAAAATGTGTCATGAATAGCATATATATTCATTTCCAAATATATTTCTCTCCAAACTTTTTCCAATTTCCAATTATCAAAATACTCAATACGCGTAAAAACAATTGATGTCGTGTCCCAAATTCCAATAAGCAATAACCTAAGAAGATGCGATCTTCTTCTATAGTCTTGCTGTCAAATAAAAATGCCGATAAAAATCTAATCTCATTTCTAAAATACAGTTTGGAAACGTTCATCGTCTAGAGCTGGTTCATTCGGATACTGTTAAAATATTATTGATGAAGTTACCGTCGAAGAGGGTCACGGGTCGTCGGCTCTCCCCAACAACTCAATTTATTTTCGTGCTCACGGTAAGTGATTAGAAGCGTCTGTTTATCCAGTGTCTCTTCCATCCTTCGGCTCTCGGTTGGCCTGGACTGTGTGTATATACTGTATACACGTAGCTCCCGGATTGACGACGCCATTTAAGCCCGCTGGCTAGGCAACTCTCCTCACGCTCTAGCCCCGAATGTTTATTTCCTTACAATTACGACAGACAGAATATTTTCACCAATTCATCAACCCCGTTTCATCAGCAATAAACAATGCGTGTCAATCTCATCGTTGCATCGCTTTTTACCCGACTGACGATTGATTCGCTCCATGATCGCTTGGCGCCCTAAACGTCAGTCATGCATGGATGGGTCTAAACGCAATATCGATGTACCGTCTCACTGTCATCAAAGTGTCCATGGTTACGAATTTTTTACACCTCCTCAAAGATTTTCATAATCCGTGAAGAAGAAAAAAAAAAAAAGCTTTTCCAAACGGATTTTCACGGCTCAACGTTTTGGCACATGTTACAATTGGATCTGTAACCATTAGTGGACGGCATTCGCCGTTTCCTAACGGATAACGCGTGAAAAAATTAAAACATTTTTAATGGAACAGGAGGGAAAAGGAAACAACCGGCTGGCAGATGCTGCAGCAGCATCAGGCATGAGAATCGAACGTGGAAAGTATAACTTTGAAGCTGGATGTCAGGAGCGTAAACACGTCAACGCGAACTATACTTGACTTTGGACTAATTTACTCACTCCAAATTCCAAATGATTCGGTATCGTCCTCTTATGTATCACCGAAATTTATATCACGCCTACTCTATCATGGTTGAGGATACTAGATAACTAGAAGGAAAATTAAATGGATGGCATAAAAGATTTGAGAGAATAACGGTTTTATGGGAATTCCAGTTCTGCTTCAAACCATTCCTCAAATCAGAGAAATTCGAACCTGACAGGACTTCACAAGACTTTGAAGACTTTACCGGATTTGTCAGGATTCCAAAAAGACTTCGTGAAATTTGATCGGATTTCACGGGTATTTCTGAAATTTCGAAGACCTCGTTGGATTGGATTGTCAAACTTTATAGATATCTCGAGACTTTAAATAGCTATTTATGTGGCATACCCGTAAACCACCTGTTTTTTTTGGCAAGGATAAAGATTTCAGGACGAGCTGAAGACGAGCCGGAAGCGAGCCGGAAGCGAGTACTGAAATGATCCAAGCTAAAAAACGGTTTACGGGCATGCCAGATACAATATTTTTTACGGTATGGGCATTGAAAAGCAAAACGAAGAGTGAGGTTATGTCGCGATCTGTTCGACGAAGCTACTTTATTCGGCAGTTTGGGATGCGCACTTCGAACTGCGCATCAAAACTGCGGAATAAAGACTTTATTCCTCAACTTTGGTCGCTACCGTATAAATCGTCACTTTACGAAACGAAAACTGCCACAAAAAGTGGACTTTTCAATGCCCATGCCATAAAAACATATTTATAAGATTTCCAGAAACGTCACGTTAACAATTAACAAGTATACACGTACAGGTATACCACACAGGATACTTGGAAAGGTTTCGCGAAGCTTCACAAGCATCCCATGGGACTCGAAGAGAGCCTGTGTAAACCGGACTTTGAGAATAATTAACCCCTCGTCGAGTGAGGATAAAAATAAGAAAAAAAAATTCTCACTTTCCCTGCGAGGATAGAGGTACGTTATACGTATATTACACCGGACGTTGCATGCAGGCAGAAATTTACAAAGAGGTTTATAACTGCGAAGGCGCTTCCTTGTGCATCAAGGAGCAGAGCTTACGTGTGAGGTCGGGCGAGAACGGTGAAGGGAAAAAGGTCAAAGGAAGTAAATACGTGGGGGCAAAAATCCGAGCCCCTTTTTTAACCCCGTTGCAGGAGGTAATCACGGGTGTATAGGCCACTAGGTAATTCTCCGAGGAGGCGAGAATATATTTATTGTTTATTCAACGAAAGTCCGCGGAGCCCCATCAGTTAACCATGCAGCGAGGAGGCGCAACAGCCATGACACGTGTGTGTGAGTGTGTAAGATACGCTTACATACTGCAGGTTGAGTAATAAATCGTCGGCCTCGTGCTTCGCACCATGCAATCAACGGGGGTCGAACAATCTGCGTTTACACATCGCGACGAGCTGCCAAAATTACAGCCATTATCACGATAAAGGTGAGAACCTCGCGGTGTTTGCTTAGCTGATCAGGACCCCGAGAGCTGCAGATCTCCTTCGACGTTAAGACTTGTACCCTACGCCGGATTACCAAATGCAATAGAGATTTGAAATTCCTCGATGCTACGTGTGTGTGTGTGTGTGTTTGTGTGTGAATATGTGGACATACATACCGGCTCTGCACAACAACAGTATTCAAATAGACATCAATATTGATCTTGTTGGCTCTGTGCCCATAATACACGTGAATACATTAGGAAAAGGAGATAATATATCGTAGAAAAGATAAACGAAAACTTTTTACTTCTTCGAGTGGAGTGTAGTTGTGTTCGGGGACGATCCGCGTTTAACAAAAACGAAGAGAATTCATTAGGAAATCAGCTAAGTTTTTGATTGTTTCAACGCTGTCATGTATTTTCGACCTTTTTATAATTAGACACGAGATCGAAGTCCGTGACGTTATTCTAACGAAACAATGTGGGAAAATCATTATTTTCTTAATTTCTATAACGATTTTCAAGGACTTAAGATTTCAAATACGAGTATGCTTTGTTTTATGACAGTTTACCGAATTTCCAACAATTCTGAAATCGCGAAATTACTGTTTTTGCTAATCATGAATCGGTGCAATTACGTTACTGACTTCAACATGATGATTAGACTTCTTCCAAAGTCTTATAATTGCAGTATCTTATAATTTTACTGAACATTCACATCTGGGTAAGAGAATTTATATATCTTCAAAAATCGTGTCAAACTGATTATACATGTTTTTGATTTTCTGCCTTCTTTTTAACTATTTACATTTTTCATCCAATCAAATACCAATTTCGATTAATCCAATCGGGATTCATTTAACTGGATAACTAATGCAGTTAGTTAAAAAAAACCGCTGATTATTTTTTAGTACGTCTGTAGGTATTAATCGTTTGGGCAAAGAGAACGTTTAATTGAGTCAATTTAGAATCAACTGGCTTGGATAATAAATCAATCCTAATGGTTCTGCTATAATTGATCTACAGAATTTCTTTCAGTTAATGTAAAAAAACAGATTAGGGAAGACAAAATATCACTCTGATAAAACCTAAGCTTGCTATTATCGCTTCGAAATATTCTTTGCATTCGGAATTCAAAAACTTTATATTTTCACGATAAAAATTTGAATCGTGAAGTCAAGCAGTAATTTATCCACTTATTTTACAACTCTCTTAAAAATCTCACAAGTTCCTGGTTTTCTATCTCGACTCTTATCTCTGTAATCCACATTCCAGACGCGTTCTCGCGAAATTTAGTAGAATAAGAATGACAAAAAATTTACAAATAAACATATCGCAAGCAATTTATTGAACCTAGTATCCGCACTTATATTACACACGATATAAAATGAATGTGTGACAGATTTTATGGTACCTGATTTGTATAAATAATCCTGTATTAATATGCAACGAGGGTAAATGCTCGTTTTGCACGAACACTCTTGCAGTGGTGGTGAATGAGGAGAGGAAAGAGGGAAAATAAAAATAAAATCAGCTGCACCGACACGTTCAACTCCGTTAGGCGAATACCGCGCAAACTGTCAGCCGACCAGCATGCAATTAGCTTGCATCGCATCGGCCCGCGGGGATTTTCATGCCTTTTAGAGAGCAGATCGTTTTTGAGTTAGCATCCATCTCCCTCAGCTCGTCAAAGGAATACACGAAATTCGTGACGAAGTCGTCAGAGGTAAGATTTTTCAAATTACGCTTTCAAGCAGGGTCGTGAAACCTGATCTTTTAAGATATTCAGAAGATGTGCGAATAATAACAAATTTCACATTAATTTTCTCATCATATATACATACATACATACACTCGGGACAAGGCCTATATATGCGAAGTATCACAGCCTTAGGAATATAGCTCTGTAACAGTTTTAGATTCTGGTGAAACCGCAGTGGAATGTTGTATCATCTACTGTCACGTGTAGCATTTTAATGTTCGACAATTCGAACGATATATACACAACTTGTATGCATACGTCGTACTTTGAACTTAAATTTAAAAATTCCTTTCTTTTATTCAAGCTGCCTGAAAATATATATATTCGTCATTGTCCGATTTTTTTCGAGGTTTCCTATTTTTACCACCAATTTTTTTTTTTGTTTGACAGTTTTAAAGTAAAGCGTTATGCTTGAAACGCATTATCTTAAATCGTACCGTCGCTTTCACAAAAAAAAAAAAGAAAATTAAAATACGAGAGAGTCAATAAATCGAAAGAAATTTGCGATTTCTATGAAGTGAGATATTTGCAAATATTTTCGACACCTTGAGCCAAATATAAATAGCAATAAATTTCAACGTTTGATTCTTTGAACATATATCACCGTGAATTTATTGACATATTTTACCAAATACAGATGCAATAACCATGAAATTTCATTTGATTTCTGCTCGCCGAAAAAGACGTTACTTTTCATTAATCACGATAACTCAATTTCCTATTTTTTACATATAATTCAGGTATAATATTTAGATTTTACGATCGTTACAGCAGCTACTAAAAATTACGTGTAAAATTCCAATTCATATTTATATTATAACCTGCCGTCAAACGATTAGAATAATCAGCTAATTATACCAACATAAATTTATTTAATCCTTGAAGAGGTGAGCCTCACGATTGCCGCGACAAAAAACTAACTTTAGTAGTGACTTTTTAACGAGAGAAGTGAGAATAAGAGTTTGAAAGTAACTACAGAGACTTGCTACTCAAGTAGTTAAATGAATAATCGAAAGATAAAGTTGAAAAGGAATTAATTTTTCTTACGTTTCAAAAGAGTAAATCTTCATATTAAGTACAACTCTGAGATTAAATTATACCTTCTTGACTAAAAGCTATTATAGATATAATAGTTCAAACTATAAGCTAGTAAGATTTGAGATAAAAATTTGATTAAAATTGATTGATCGATGGTTAATTACGATGATAATTTTTTTGCAAAAATTTTAGCCAAATATTTCTACTATTTTATACTTTTACGGTGTTTGAAATGAAAAGAAAAAAAAAAAAAAAATTGCACAGCTAACGAGTGTCTGAATGGATGCAAAACGTGCTTCAAATACATGTTTAGGTATTTAGTTTAACGGAAGAAAGTATATACGCGAGACAATCTATCTTCTAGCTGATAACCAATCGAATAAAAATACTTACAAGTGTATAAATGACTCACCACTCAGAGAAGTTGAGGCAAAGAAGTAAGCCCGCACCATCCGATCCTTTGAAGACGAGATGAGGAATATTAGGTGTCACAAAAATGAAACTCACTCACTGAATGAACAATTCACAATCAGCTGAAGAATACGGAATATCGATGTAAAGTATCTGAGCGTATTTCGACGATTCAGAGTTGAGAGAAAAAAAATCAGTGATCGCAAATTGTTTGAAACGTAGCGTCGTCGCGACGTCACGCGTTCGTCGTGCGAGTACTTAGGTATCACTAAACTAAACAACGCGTAGCGAACATAAAACCGGGATCGTATTTTGTGAGATAAAGAAAGATGAGAGAAGCGTAAAAAAAAAAAAAATGATAGAAAAAAGAATCACACATATGAAATAAATAAAACGAACCAAATGTTCTGAAAACAGTTTGTCATAATAGCAATATAAATCAAAAACACACTCGCGATTACGGCAAACCCATACTGCTACAGAATTTCATAGTCGCAGGTACGCAACTGCACAGATTATAATTGTAACGTCACAACGATATTGTGATAATTTATCTACCGTCTGCTGCACGTGAATAATTTAATTATCCCTGTAACGCCGTTGTAGCAACATAATGCATAATTATTGCAAATATAATTTCACTGAAAGTTTGTTATACTTGGTGTTGAGTAATTGAAAAAATCGTCCACTGTATACATTAATATGGAACAGCACGAAATGCGATCGTCTGATAACGCGAGACACCACAAACGAAGAGGAATAACAAAAAAAAAAAAAGAAATAAAAACAAACGTATAAGGTATAATAAAAAGGAGAGGGAGTAACAAATATTTGTTCTATACGGTGACGAATTTTTAAACCAAGCACAACACACACTCGTTGAACCGGCGTTCAGTCGCGTGGCGAGTAGTAGTATCTGGTGATCGATCGATCGTAATGCATGTCGAAAATCGTTCGAAACTATAAGTGTTCAGACTGGAGTGCGAAGTGGGGGGGATCGGCGATCGATATCGATCCGCGAAAAACCAATTCGCAAGGTAACTTATCGACTGATGGGCCCATGCACTTCGATCCTGTGTCACTGACTCCTCCGGGGGTTGCGAGCGTCGCGAGGTGAATGAGAAAAAACTCATGAAACTGGGATGAACAGAGATCCAAAAATCCCGCTGAGGGTTGGACCGCCTTTGGGGCTTGCAAGCTCCTGGAGGACTGTCGACACCCTTTCTGAACTAGCGGCGAGGGCGGATAATAAGGCCCGGCGGGGTCGTCCGGGTTCAGGCCCCGGCCGATCCTTGGATTCCGATTTTTTGACCCAAGAAAAAATCCTGCTGGTGTCGGTGGTGCTCGGTTCCTTGGCGTTGCTGCTACGGCGGTACGGTTGGGGCGAATGTGCGGCGGACGCCAGTTGTGCGCGACGCATGGCCAGACAGGACAGTGCGAGCCGAAGACTGAGCCACGCGGCGACTCCTGGCCAACGAGCTGAGGACGCCCACGAGACCCGCCCGAGAGCCACGAGCGCTCGAGCGATCCCTCGATCCTCCACCGTTCGTTCGCGCCCCACTCCAAAACGGGGGACGCGTGTCGTCGGGCCCCGATAACTTTCCGCGCTCGGCTATCGGGCCCCTCGTTTCTTGCTCCGAATTCGCTCGTCGATCAGCTGATCGCCGACCGCAATAAGGTGGACACCCTGCGTCTTTGTAGTTTGAACGACGCGTTTTTTAGCGGGTTTCTTATCTTCTTGCAGTTTTAGCTTAGCCTGATATGAGAATTGGGTGATTTTTGTATTCGTATGTCTTCGGTGAGAAGAGTTAAGTCGATTATTGTACGAACTGAGAATCAGTGATTCGTCGGTTGATCGGAAAGACGATTTATTGAGGGGATCGATTGGTCGAAAGAGGGCTCGATTTGAAGAATCTGTTGATTCAGTACGCGAAAGAACTAAAGGCTGATTGATCGGTTGATTGGAAATTTATACGTTGAACGGGCGAATTGATACATTGAGTGAAAAAACAATTCATTGAAAGAGTCGGTTAATCGATTGATCGCATAGCCTTGCAAGCGATCAATGTCTTGTATTCATCTTTGAAAGAAATCATTGGTTCATAGAATCTATGGGAAGATTTGTCACTTTGGTACCCTACGTATTACTTTATCCGTTCACGATATGTCTGCTTTAGTTTATGAGTGGTAACTGGAGTAATTGTTTTTCGAAAAAGCTTGAAAATAATATTCTAAAAAATTGGTCAAAATATGTATTTTAATATTTATCCATTTACTTCTCAGCCTGAATTTAATGTCACTACCAATTTTCAGAGCATCGTCAAATTTTTGAGAATTTAAAAATTAGTGAAAAAGAGATAATCGTTTAGGAAAATATAAACGAGTGACTAATAAAATATGTTTACATGCAAGAAGCTGATGTTTTCGAAAATTAACCGCACATTTTACCACGTAATTCATGAAGTAAAACGTTGAAACAAAATTCTTGACGTCATGTCCATAACTATAAATCCCTCTGAATTACGTTTAATTTCCTATTTTGTAACGATGCAGGTGCCGCAACAATTTCAGATGCTGGATGAACTTCATACACATAAAAATATCAAAATGATCCTGCTATGTCATAGATACTGAGTCGGGCTTGAACTTGGGTGGCCATTCAAAAATATCCATCTTTTTATTCATCACATATATTGTATATTCTAGAATTTCTTCAATAAAATAAACTCAGATTCCATGAAATAAACCTACCAGCAAAATACTTAAAGAGTACGAGTTAATGGGAAACGTGAATCTTCTGACATTTTTGTAAGCTAGAAGCTTCAAATAAGCTACATATGCAGTGTAAATTGCTAACGACAGAATATTCCGTCGTCTGCTATAGCTTAACGCGCATGCGTTACAATTCGATAGCAGTTGTTTGCAAGGGTAACCAACCATCCAGTACCTAACCTCAAAAATTTTGACAGTTGTCGCTAGCAGTTGTGTTAAAAACCGACAGCTGTCCAAATTTTTGAGGTTACATACATCGCGGCGAACTGTCGTTCAAATTTATGACGGTTGGTCGCCCTGGCAAACAGCTGCTCTCGGATAGTAGCACATGCGCATTAAACTATAAGTAGTACACGACGGACGATGGACGATGGATATGACGAGGATCTGTTGTTTGCAATCGATAAAAAAATGAAGAGAATCGTAGAGCAATCGCAGGACTGATCTCCGTTCATGTAAGTAGTTGTCGAACACGGATTTAAAATTGAAAAAAAGAATCTCGATTAAGTGGAATAAACTGGATTTTAATGAAGTGGCATTTTGTCGTTTCCTTGAACGTATATGTATATAACCCAGAAAAACGGAGCTTGACTTACAGCGTAACGGTAAATCCACGGTGATAGTGCCACGACACATGGATCGTGCACGTGTTTACTTGTATATGTACGCGTGCTACACGCGGCATCACAGATCTCGGGAAATACACGGGTCATAACTATGCCAAGGGACAGTCAGTCGGTGCCTGGATACATACCTATGGGCCTTATCTGAGGGACCAATCGATGCCCGGTGACGCGAAGGTGCGAGAGGCGCCGATGACCAGCTCAGTTTCAACCACTGTCCCAACTGCTCCGCTGTTTACCCAAGATAAGGCCCCTAATCTGGATAAGGGAGGAGCCGCGGCGATAGTCCATCTGTTCTCGGATATACCCGCTTCGTCGTCGACGTCGTCGTCTCATATACATCTCATTCCCCCCGTCGACGAATTCCAAGAAGCAATACTTTCTTTTTACGACTACCTATTTCGTCGCTTATTACGTAATCTTCTCTAATCTTACACAACATTGAAACGGGACTTGAAACGACCCCTTTAATCTCACTTGCCGTCATTCCGTATCGCTCGCGAGTTCTCACGTCGCGTACGAATTCTTCTTCACTTTGATGTAAAACATTTTTTCATCAAATAAAACATATTCAAACATGAAAATCCAATCTCAAATCGTTGGTAGAGTCTTTGTATAACTCCGATACATCAGTTTTCAAACTTCGGATGACAGAATTGATGTGATGACCACCGTAAGCAGAAACGTATGCTTGAGATTAATAATTCACCAGCCGAAAACGGTAACTCAATTTTCCACATCTCCGGATTTGGACGCGACGCTCTTATCTTCTGTCACAAATGCCTGTTCACATGGGTGAGTACAACGCGAATGCTTCGAGACGGTTGTTTGCTTGTTGAGATTTTGAGCAACAGGTTCAGCGCTGAGGACGATAGGATATGATCGTGATAAACTACACCAGAAGGATCAAGTTCGCTGTGTGAAAGGGTTTCCAATTACCAGCCACATGCCTGAACGCAAATTGGCGCACAGTGTTGATCAGTAAACAACCTCCATCGAGCCAATATGTCGATGAAAATTCTAGCTTGTAATTGCAGGATTAGGCTCTGCTTGGAATGCCCTATACCTTGGCTACCACTGTATTTTGAAGGTTCTTTTTCTTCGTTATGTTTTCGTCTTTCCCGGTCATTTAGTACTCACTTTGGTACAAAGTGATCAATCAATTGAGAATGAGGAGTTTTCAAAAAACATTTTTGTCGTTTCTGCGAGTATCGATGTATAGTTTTGAAAAATGTAACTGACACGGAACATAAGGAAGTGATGAACCATTCGTCTGGACTGCAGACGCCAAGTGTCTGGTTTAATTCTGAGAAGGCAATTGAGAGGTTGTTGTTGAAGTGTTTAGTGTTATATATATATACATATTTACTCGCATGACGTTACCTGCACTAAGTCGTCACAGCTTTAGGGAAAAACCTTAACGATGACAATCAAATCCTTGAAAAAGTGAGTTCAGTTTGAAAGCCATAAACCAGGCTGAGCATTATTTCTACTGTGCATTCGCGCAGAAGTCCATATCAAATATAACCTGGACTTTTGGAGAAGACAATCTAAGATTTGTACGTTACATTTGAAACAAGGATGCAGAGTGAACGAGTGAAGAACTGTCCCTACCATTTTCTATCTGCGAGAAGATTATTTCAATTTCATTTCTAAATCACTGTCTAATCATCAATTCATCGATGCAGTCACTCTCAACGACGAAGAATTGAAATATAGTCATCGTGGTTGGTCCTTTGGAGGGGATTCTAGTGTCAGCGATTGTTTTTTCACCTCATTTTCAACATTTTTTTCTAAAAATCTATTAACAATCTTGGCATACGGTTTTTGGTGGTTAGTAATGTAAAATTTAAAGTATCTTCTGAAGAATTCCCATTGCAAAATATTACAAAATGGCGGTTGTAAGCATAATAACGTAAAAACTGTGTTTTTCGCCGTTTGACGTAATTTTTTAAGTTCCAGTTGCCTCGAATAGAAAATCCGAAAAGATTACTGAAATATTTCGGTATAGCTATGGTCCGAATTACAATCCTGTTGGTATCACAAAAAAATTAAAGTTGAAGTGCAGTTTTTCGCAAGTTTTTTTACTAAACTAGTGTCCCTTAAATAAGTTCTATCAAAAGGACAACTGGACTTCAAAAAGCTCGCTAAACAGTAAAAAAAAAAACACACACAAACATTTTTCACCCCATTATAACATCTGCCATTTTGTAATATTCTGCGATAAAAATTTTTTTGAAAGATAGTTAAAATTCTATATTATTCGCCACAAAAACCTGAATCTCAAAATTCGAGTCAATTCCACGTATCTGAAATGCGAAAAACAGCTTAACAGCTCCTTTCTATACGCAATTCTGAACAAAAGCATTTCCAATGAATTTTCATTTGACACAGAAATAAAGAAAGTCAGAAACCAATGAATCTACACTTGTTGATCGAAATACAAAAGCAATTCTGCAGCGCTCGACTGCAGTGGAAATGACGAAGCATCAAGACTAGGGATGAAGTGAAAATTGTCGATACGTCGAAGTGCAACTTGACAAAAAGGCAAGCGTACCGTAATGCTGACCCCAGAAAAACACTGCACGTATGTTTACATGCGGAATATAGAATTTGTTGAACTCGGTCGTTGGGTAAAGGTACAAAGCCGGACACATCTCTGCAGTCCGATTCACCAGCAACGTTGTTTCGAACAGGTCGGGCAAATATTTACACGCGAATTAGTCCATATAGGCGCACGTACGCGGTTGCGTCTTAGAGATGCAAATTCACCCACGCCCTTGTTTACGCGTTTTATTATCACGATTGATACTCGGAATTATCCTCAGATTAACACGTCGTCACGCTTAAAAACGGATCACACTCATAAAAGTTACCACATTAAAGGTAAACAGATTGAGGGAATTTTTGTTTATTCTCTTTTAACCTATCCGGGCATTTCCATCGACAGTATAATATAGCAACTAACTATTCAAGGACACCGATGTGAGGTAATTCGGAAAATATACTTTTTACGGCATGGGCATTGAAAAGTCCACTTTTTGTCGCAGTTTTCGTTCCGTAAAGTGACGATTTATACGGCAGCGAACAAAGTTGCGGAATAAAGTCTTTATTCCGCAGTTTTGATGCGCAGTTCGAAGTGCGCATCTCAAACTGCCAAATAAAGTAGCTTCGTCGAACAGATCGCGACATAACCTCACTCTTCGTTTTGCTTTTCAATGTCCATACCGTAAAAAATATTGTATCTGGCATGCCCGTAAACCGTTTTTTCGCTCGGATAATTTCAGTACTCGCTTCCGACTCGCTTCCGGCTCGCTTCCGGCTCGCCTTCAGCTCGTCCTGAAATCTTTATCCTTGCCAAAAAAAAAAACAGGCGGCTTACGGGCATGCCACATGAATAGCTATTCTAAGATTCGTTTAGTTTTACTCATCTTCAGCAGTTGTTTGAATCGGTATGTAAAAATGAATTTCGCAAAAATAAATGTATTTTATAACCTTTTCCGAGGATTCAGCCAGATACGAACGCCACTTCCACTGCAAGGTTTCCTCCTCAAAAGCGGGCAGTAAAGAATCTTGACGTTTGAACAGCGATAGGACAGAAATTGTTATGTCAATCCCAGCGTGTATCTTAACTGCTGGAACTGAAAAAGTCATTCAAGTATTTGAGAAAAACGGTTAGCCCTCGCGGTTGAATACATGGTTGAGTTGGAGATTCAAATTCACGCTCCAATAGACCGAGAAAAGGGTTTGGTTATCACCATTTAGTATAAGAATGTCTTTAGTAAGGTGTAATAAAAAAATTTTGTAAACGTAGCTAACACGTTTATTACAGAAAATAACCAACACAATATATGTATATACGTGTATATTATACTTCATTCGTTAACGATTACTAACTAAACCGTGTATTGTTCCCTTGACAAACAGATAATAATATATGCTAAATAAATTCATGGATACTTAGTAATTTATATCGACACACGACACGGATTATATTTATTAAACTATCACTTAGCATCGTTACCTACATAAAATAATTTTTTTCCTCACTGTTATCGATTTATTTAGCTTCGAAAATATTTTTAAATTCATCTTTCACTCGGTACGTGGTTTTCAATTTTATAAATTCAATTTTGAGCAATAAACAAAGTGAATTTCAGTGGTCAAATCCATTACCTTGAGCAAAATCAAATTTTGAATATGAAGGAAAAAATTAATGAACCAAAAAAGTACCGGAAAATGGATGATTCGACTCAAAAAATGTTAACTAACTAAATTTTCAATATTTTAAGCTGAAACCGGGTAACTTTCAAGACAGAAATACTTAAGAAAAAAAAATATGGAGATACTGCAGAATACAAAAAAGGTATTTAATTGATTGAATCAAGTTGAATTTACAAAAAAACAATGAACTAACGATTTTTGCGATATTTCATCGTTTATCTTAGATCATATCAAGTCATTTTGGATATTTTTCATATGGAATTTACGGTAATCATACCGTGGGGTAATTTTGACCCCAGTTTGAAGCGTGAGGATTAAGTACGCGATGAACTTCGCCGTCTATTGAAAACAATCAACAAAAAATGATATCAATATTCCAACGGTGTCTTCTTTTCATTGTGAAATCGTCCCGCAATTTGAACGTATAACTCGTCCTAAAATTTTTCGTTACCAAGCAGACGCTAAGCTGTTCAGAAATTTTCCTCAATACTAGTCTGGGCGCGACAATAGCATTGTTGGGTCAGCAATGGTTTTAGAATCGGTATTCCCAGCTGGAACCCCGAGAATTCTACATGGCACATTGAATGGTGACCAGATATTTATACATTCTGCAGGCATCTCCATCTTCCATTGACGCAATCCTTGTGCAGCTCCAACGTAACGAACGTTCGTCTGCTGCGAGGCGAAAACTATCGTCAGGAAATGAAAAAATATGAAAAACAAGCGACTTGGAATGGCTTTTTTTAATGTCCGTCGTAAAATCACCGCTTGGTTTGGGTATTATTTTTTCATAGAGAAGCTTTCATGGGATATATATATATATATATATGTATTTCATATTTTTTAGGAGGCAGGAAGAATAAATTCACAGGAGTAACGACTCGGATTTTTTATAAACAATTTTAATCATACCGTATTTTCTGTGTTTATATTAATTATATAGGTTAAGTATCGATCTCATCGGTGTTTCGATCCAAGTTTCTATCTCTTTCTCACTCACGCAGCAAATGATCACAGCTTTTCTCTCAGTCGTCTTCTGCTCGCCTCCTCATCGCCAAGAATTATAAAATCTACGTACTCCAGGAAGTACGCGTTTTACCTACCTAACAAGGCTCATAATATCGATGATTTACCGCCAAGGCTAGCGGCGTAGATGAAACGTTATCAAGATTCGATAAATGTTAAAATCTTATCCGTGCTTCTCGGTTTTAAATAAATAAATACGTAGGACGATAAACGCGGATCGTTATGTCGAACAGATTGGTTGTCCAAAAATCGATACTTTTTATTTATTTATTCATAAAAATTATCATCTTCATAAGCTATGAAAACCTTTTTAAAAATTGTAAACAAAAGCTTAGATATCAACTCTTGATTAAAAATCCCGTCCAATTGGTTAAAAATTTGTTTGATTTCGATCAACTATGGCTCGTTTTATTCAGAAAACTATTTCCTACAATTTCACCATTAGCAAAATTTTTGTCTTTTGATTTAAATTACAAATTTTCGTCATCAATATCTTTTTTTCTTTATAATTGAGCATATTTACGAACCAATTCTTATATATCGTGAGTATCAAATTCCCGCATATACATTCGTGTACATTAAATGTATCTTATATATATATATACCTAGGTATAATGTATTTACGGCAGGTGTAAGAAATCGTGCGTGCCGTTTGATCTGTGCACAGCATGCTTTTCTCGGGGTTTCGAATAGCTGCCAATCTACTATTTTCCATAAAAATAGAATGCAAAGTCTGGATTAACGACTTAACTGGCAAACGAGTGCCTGCCAAGTGGCGGCGCCACCATAATTACGCAAGTGCATTGCATGTACATATAACATCAGATCTTTATTAATAAGGAGCGTTTAATATCTGAAAAAAAAAGAAATAAATTAAAGTTTTATAAACAAGTCGGAGCAGGAACTGCTTTTCCCGTATCATAAGCCATTTTATAGTTACAGATCTACTTTTGATCCGTTGGAGTAATAAAAAATCCAAAGATCAAATAGGCAATGAACATTAAAATTTTCAAAAAATATATAAAACTAACTCATTTAATATCAAAAAAAAAAAAAAAATACAAAATTTCAAAATTATATACATATTTATGTGCTTTCTGGATAAAATTGTTACTACTGTGGATAAGATTTCCTTTACCAATCTTTACAGAGTTTTCTCAAAAACATCGAGGTGAATTTTTCAAAGAATTTTATGACTTGTGACAGATATCTTTTTTATTCGATCAGCCCTTTTCTTTTCTGCAACGTTATCTTATCTTCGTTCTTTCAAAGTAATCCGATCCCGAAATTTTTTTAAGTAAACATTTGTCAAGGCTTTAAGATTTCATTAAGTTTTTCCAAATTTAATTTTACAAGTATTCCCTCTGAAATAATAATTGGAGTCAGTTTTGTATATTTGTTTCTCAAAATAATACTACTTTTTTAATTCTCACGCGTTCTGTTAATCTGCAGGCCTCTAATATCTATATGACTTAAATTTACATTTCTGTATTACATAAACCAACTGTTCTGTAACATAGAAGAGAGATGACAACGCTTATCTTTAATAAGCACACAACATTCTCAAAGTAATACCTCGACCTTTAAAGTTCGCAGATATCCGCATGCCTGTGACTCAACATAAATTTAACGCAAGGCGTGAGATGAAATATTGAAAGACCCTGTCAAGTAGGGTGTGTGAGCAGAAACTGGCGTCGACGTTTAATCGTTCGACGTGCATCGTGAACAAATTCCAATTACCGCACGTGAGAATAAAGAGAGACAGGAGTTCGGGGCCCGATTGGGACCGAAAGCGACTCTCCGAGGTCCAGCTGAAACGACGCTATGCCAAAGCCTTCGGCGCCGAGGGCTGTTTAATTTTAGGGCATTGCGTGCAGGCGGCGAAACGAGCAAAGCTAAAGGGTTCCAGCCGACGTATTTGCCAAGATATTATCGCCGGTTTGCAGGAGGGGGACTCAAGGCCCCAGCAACGAGGGGGCGTGGCGCTTCTCTTCAGAGATGATTTCTAGGACCCGGCGGTGAGCATCGTCGCCTCTACTTGCTCAGGCTGCCGCCGCTGATGCTCCTGTCGAGGAATTCCCTCACAGCCAGGCCGACGGCATCGAAGCGGTGAACTTCAGGAATGAGAGTATCGCGCGCTTTCATCCCGATCGCAAATCTCATCGCCATGGTCAATTTACTCATTGGTCAGAAGCTGGTGCTTGACAGTTTGTCTTCTTTGAGCAGAAAGTGCAAGACGACATCGCAGATATTTTCCCATTGTAACACATTATATGACAGTTATTGTGTCGTCTTATAACCCTTCCATTGCAATGTATTATTTGTAGATAGAATGCCAAGCTACTTTTTGATTCAGGTCTGAATGACGTTGGTATCACATTTGTCATGGTGAGTGAGATTAAATAATTAGTTCACAAGATTCTTGGAGGCCAGAGAAAATATACTCGATCAAAGAATCTCTGTGGAGGTTATGAAAAAGTCATGGAACAGCATGGAGATTACAATTGTCTTGTGTCGTGACATAACATCTACGAAGTCTTCTGAAACCGGCTGAAGGTTTAAAGTGTAACCTTGTTGATGATGTGATGGAGTGTTGAATTGATAAAGTGATGGCTGTTTTTTAAGTTTTGTGTCAAAAATTGAAAAGTTCCATTCCAACGTATGGAATACAGTGATTACGTGTCTATAAAACAACAAAACAAAGAAATGAAGCATCTTACTGGCACTGTATACTATCTTGTTAAAATACTTTTAACTTAAAATGATTCAGCATATCATTTTAAAAACGGATGTGCCAATTATACAATTACTTTGATCAATTAGAACATCGGACTGATTCTTAGAGGGCAGAAAGATGAAATACCTACACAGGAAGAAACGAACAACATTTTTGTGTTCTAACTAACCGCTCGAACTTCACCGGCAGTGGAAAATTAACGACTGAAGAACGCACATTGCAAAACTCCGACATTATCCAGGTTGAAAAAAGATAATCGACTGAACTCTTTACTCAAGCTTTCAGTCCAGTACTGTGATTGTTCAGGTGAAAAGCCATTCTCTCGTAGCTTCCTTAGTCTGAAAAACACTTAACAATAGAAAAGACCTCAAACAACGTGTCGCTCGTATATTTGAAAGTGACGTAGAAGGCTCTTATTCGTTTCAACAATACCTATATCCCTTTAAAAGTTGAGTGAACGCGTACGTGCGCAGCTTACCAGCCTCATACTCCCGATATGTTTTACTTATGCCACTCGTGCCGGCCTATTATCTTAGTACTTATAGTGTTTAGTCAATGTGACTCGCATCTCGGATGCAATCAATGATTGGTGCACGGACATCTTGATCACGGTGAATTCCAAAGTACGTGATTTGTTCACGTGGATATAATTATCGCTGTATGCAGTAGCGCCACTTCAACGTGACTTGCAGGGCTCGTTAATTTCTCACTTTGTATTCATATTGTGTAACTTCATTACGAAGCAATTCAAATTTCTTTTCAACTTCCATCCTTCCAAAGAATAAAGTGTCAACTTCTTTCCAACTGTCTGAAAGTCAATATCGGTATCAATAACCACACCAAAAGATTGAAGTCTTGTTGATGAAGCAAACACTTTTTCGCAACCATATCATAATCTTTCTCAGCATTTTCGCAACGACATTACGCGACAGAGAAGGAATACGACACACAGCCATATACTTAATGCATCTCTTTTTATTCTTGAACGAAGGCGTTACAGAGGCGTCTCGACGCCCAGGCATCCCTCAATGTTTATACGAGACGTCTTCGCGGTTTCTCTTTGGTCCGTGTCCACTACCCTGAACACATTTGCAGTCGGAGTCTAGTCGGAGCTCAAAAATAGATACGAAGTCCTCTTATAGAGGCGGCTTCAGAAGTCCTACCATACCTTTGAGTTCGGAAATGCATCAGACTCTTCCTTTTTATCCCCCGGCTTCCTTACCGAGTGATTCAACCCCTTAACCTTGACTCATCATTCACCGAGGTGACTAACAAATTTCCAAGATCTCCACACCCGATATGCGTCTAGGTTAATCTTGGCGATCTTCGTGGCGAGCGGAGATCTCGGCCTCGTGAACACAGTTCCTGTTCCAATATCTCGATCAACGACATGCAGAGACCGTACGTCGCGTGCGGGCAATCCAACTGCAGCCACTACTACGGCTTCTCCTCCTTCTTAATCTCCTCCTCTTTCTCCTCGTGATGTATAACTTGCAATTAAGACGTATTTCATTCGGCACCGTAAGTACGGGATAGATCGTTTCGATCGAGCAGTGAAGAGTATATATCTTTAAACGAGGCATTACGAGATGAGACGAGATGAAAGTCCCATCACTCGGTGGCACACCCACTAATTAGTCACTCATGGAAACAAATCCCCCTTTCCTTAGCCCTCTGCAGTCTAAGTACCGGTGGACTTATAACCCTCCCTAATCATATCGTTAGAAGAATGATTTGAAACTTCCACGTCGCTTACTAATTTCTTTAGAAAGCACCAATTAGTATACTTACGGACCTCACACGTTTCGGCTCGATGACGTATACGTCACTATGTTTAGCCCACGGTACAGCTATCAAAGCATTTTACCTCAAATACAATCCCAAGGGGGTGAAAATCGCAGAACGTCGAGGGCGAACAGTTTGTTCCTAAGATCCAATGGTTTGCATTTTAATTTTTAAACGATAAACCCAAAAGTTGAACAAAGATACATACGCTTTGGATCAACATTTCATTGTTATCCAAATTGAATTGTTGAAAATTATTGAAACAATTGACTCAAAAATTGAACCTCATACATATCGTCAAGCTATAAAGCATAAAAGAGCACGCGTGGAACCGGGGACCAGTTACATAAGTGTAACGTCACGATCGAGTGAACCAAGGCAATGATGAAAAGCTCAGAAGTTGAGGTTTGGAAGGGGGAATCCCACGCGGTGATACATATTTTCATGGGACGTAAATCTTAAGACGGCGCGGGCACAAGAAACACAACGAGACCCGGCTAGCGGGGCCAATTGCCTAATGATGCTGATTTACCGACGTTATAGCGTTACGGAGCACCGCATTGGACCACCACCACGGCTACCCCGTCTAAAACCCTACCACCACGGAACGAATATTTTTACTAGTCCGTGGGGTGCTGGTACACAAACGTTTTCTATATTCTTTTGTTTCCGCTTGATCTGCAGCTCTGGTATTTAATCCCTTCAGAATCCGGGGGGCCATCGAAAAACAAGAACTACAACTCAGACGTATAATATATAGAATTATATAGAACTATGACCGACTGCAACGGCTTGGATTTTGATTAGTAGGGCTGTTAAGAAGCCCTTGATTGAAGATAGAAACACACTAATAACGTAAAAATTTCCGAACCAAAATTTTGATGTGACAATACTTCTTACGTAGAATGAAATTCGCGAGTATGTATAAACCAACTCGTAAAAAAGTAAGTTAAATTCTTCAACCCTACTTGCTTAAATATAGCTGATCGGTATCGCCGAATATAAATCCGAAGATCTGGAATTTTACCATCTGAAAGGTCCCAATATAAAATTTCTAAAGATCGGGACATGAAATTAACAACAAGCCAATGACGAGAATCACGAATCAGAATCATTGACAGAAGAGTACAAACTTACGGAATGTTTCAACGATCTTGGATAGAGTTATTAAAAGAATGCATAGTTCATATAGTGTGACATGGTGTATAGAATATTCAGTCGACCCCATTGTAGAGCAATTTGACTAAAATTTTTCATTGCCACTTCTGACATCACCCGAATCAACATCCAGAAAACGGTAGCATCCCTGATCATTTTGCAAGATATGATGATCGAAATAGTTTAGACAATGTTTACGCCAAGTTCAGATCAATCCCTGCTACATTTGTTTCTACTAAACTATCTCTGATCGCGTAATCAGCTTGGGAGAGTTAATTGTACCAGTCTATAATGACTCGAGCTGTACTGCACTAGTACTTTTCTAGACCGAAGTGTAAATTGTTTTCATAGTGGTGGAAATAATAGAACCGCATGATGTTGCTATGAGCATAAGGAGCTACATGGACATGCCAGTTTGGTAAGTTATACCTACCCTGCATACAAGCCGAAAGGCTGGAAGTTTGTCAGTAAAGCATTGTACAGTTTATTATCTATAGTAGTTTGTTAAGAGATGAGTAACGATGTTGTAATCACCCGCGGTGTTGAACCTTGGGTGGCCTCGACTTACGGCTCTCAGTCTTGAAAATGACGAACCCTTTCGACATTCTCTCCCGCATTCTTTGGACACAGAAATCTAAACTTTCCTGTCTTAGAATCTGGTTTAGATCCAGCCAGTGATACGTGTAGGATGCTAAAATAATATGGCGCCAACAATCACGAGGTTTCTGCTTACGCTTAGACGAATGACGTCCACACATATCCCGCGAGTCTGGCTTTTCTTCCCCGCCAAAGACGGTGTTGATTCAAACTCCGACGCTTGTGTAGAAAACTTATGTTAGCATGTGAGCCTAAAACCCAAAGACTATTTATATACTTTGAGTGATGCAGTTTGTACGGACGGGGACATCGATACGAAAGAATCATCCTCGTCTACTCAGGTCCCTTAACGTTCACTTCAGGCTTTATCATTATCCATCAGTCAAACAGCTCAAAATTTTGCCAACTTCAAGGCCCGTTCATCTTCATAAAATTTTTGCTTCCCTAAGCAATGAAACCTTCACGTTATCTCTCGTGACAAGCGATGCCCGAGTCCTTTCTGCGGCAACTACAACCATTTACAAACGGATGCCTAGACTGAGACTTCTATGTTTTACTATAAGCAAACACAGATCCGAGTCTTTCCGTCTAAACTTGCCGTACATGAAAACGAAACGTCTTGATTCTTGTGCTCCGTCCTTGGAAACACATGTTTTGCTTCCTTCGACTCGTCACATACCATTCGCCGGTGAAATTTGTGTTCTAAAAGCTGATAGACTTCTATTACGTTCTGTATCTTGTTGTCGGAAATCCTCTTGGGATTATCAACAGACACAGAAAATCGTTAAAAACTATGATTTTATCTGAGATTCAGGATGTGATTCAAGTCACCGATACCATGATCAGAAAAATTTGCCGTAAAATACGTCTCAAAAATTATATTGAAAACCTATAGTATCTTTCCTCACGTGTCCTTCCGATATATTGATTGGCTTCGCCTTGCAGGTTGATAAAGAAAAGGTCCTTCCTACATGAAGAAGGCTTTGCGGTACACTTGGGCCGCACAGAAAGTTCATTAGATGAGATAGTTTGTTATTCCATGAGTTCATAAGCTCCTTGTAAAGTCAGTCGGTTATAGATGAGGTGCCCCCACATTCTTGGATATTTTTGCGTTCACCGTGTGTGAAAATAGACCAAATTATTTATGCTACCGGATTGACGTGAGCACCGAATATCAGAAGGATCCGTGTAGCGCGTTATCGGTAAATATACAACATTTCCGATCGGTGATCACAGGAAATTCCTAAGCAATTTTCAACACGACTTTCTAGAAAAAAAAAAAACCCGTGACTGGCCAAGAATTCCCCGGCCTTCCGGAACCGCTTGCAAAATTCCTGGAAAACGTTTTACAGGAACATCGTGACTCAATGCATCAATATTAACTCAGTGGTTTGTCTTTCGCGTGCCAGAAGGACGCACGCCTCATACGGCTTGAACCAAAAAGCCTCGCTCGTCATCTCGTGGGCGTTTAATCCGAAGAATTCTTCTTCAAGCTATTCGATTTCGGTAACACATGTTTCAACCTTTTATGACATAGAATTAGGTACTTCCAAGGTGTAAAGATTCCTACCACTAATCCATTCCAGATCTCACTTCACGATCGAACAGTTCATCCTCAAGTTGTGTTACAGAACCAGTCGAAGCGGTGCCGTCTTGCCTTAAGTCGGTCCACACATTGTTCCGTGTCGTAATAACGGCTGGTAACATGTTCCTGATTACCGCAAACAAGACGGCACTACAAAAGGTATCTACATCTACAAGCCGTTAATACATATGTATATATGGTAGAAAGCGGCCCGGGTTCAAAGCGGCGAGAAATATCAGCTCTTCCCCGACGCGGACGTTGACTAATTTTCGCCGATTTTCACTCCAAGCTTGTGAGTCGGACCGTCGTCGCACTGGCAAGTGTTACGTCATATCTTGAGACACCGTAAAAGTTCGTTTGTACTGTTTAAATACAACTTTATTACCACTCGAGCTGGAACAATTCTGCGGTACTCGAGCGAAGCGAACAAGCCAAGCATGTGAACGTTTCACTCGATATACCTGATCGTAAATAATATATCTGATGTTCGAACACGTTTTCCAGAAGGTAAACTTTTTTATGACATGTAATCTTTTATTTTCTTTTAACAATATTATATGTCATTTTTCAAACGTCAGTTGCTTTTGTTGAAATGATAAAAAGCTTGTGTCGATAATATCTGCCCACATATCATCACGCCAACTTTGCTGATTTATTCTGCACATGAACCGTAGTCTTTAAGATTGACTGAGTGTTTGTTTACACGAAAGTTTATCGGATATCAACTCAGCCCATATTCACATCCAGCAGCTTGACGACGCGTGTTGTTTATTTATGTAATTTTAACAGGAGATACCGTAGATTTACCAACTATCGTCATTTGTTGGGTTTCTTACGAGTAAAGTACTTGGGACTTCGTACAATACTACACATATTGCTTAGATTTGAACCATGTAATATTTTAGGTGTACATTATTTTTTCATCGATTCACTACAAGATTGTTTCGTATAAGGCAAAGTATCTACTTGATCAGCTGTCGCTTGTTGCTCGATTAAGTGTAAGATTTTAAAAAAAGTCTTAAAATGATAATGACGACGATGATGGTAACTATACAATGAGGCCAAGACTTCAAACCTCACGTTTGATCTAGTTTGCATATTTCTTAAGAAGACGTAGGTAGATTACTCCTCGGTATATGTGGATGAGTTTGAATGACGGACGGAATGAGTTTCAGCAACACCCGACATTCCATTCTCCAGAAGTTGGCGTGCATTGCATTGGGTTGGTCCTGTTCGAAGTTATTATCCTAGCGGAGGGTGGAGTTCACACGAAGGTGCGAAGAGCCCGTGAGAGCTGGTAGAGTTCCGAAACTCCATAAGGCATCGGAGAGGGACTAAGGTTTAAGCCCGATTCAACTGAGCGCGCGGGTAGAAAAATCCATCGTAAAATTTATAGCCATAAAATTAGTACATTATTGAAACTGCAAAGCGACTAGGTCCCAGACCCCGTTGTAAAAGTGTAATAAGAAACATTATTGTTAGCCAGAGTTCAAAGTCTTCGGAACCGACCCGAACAGCCAGAACGGTGAAAACAAGTGCTCGTTTATCTACACCGAAGCTGAAATTCTGTCGAATATGCACGGTCTTTCTTTCGACGAAAGGTCTACAGGCAATGGCACGATTTTCCCACTGGCATACCCTGCGTGCGAGCGGTGAAATTCTCATGCAAGGAATTCGTCGCTGCTGGTTGAAAGCAATTTGGAGTTCAGAGTGTGTCGCGCGCTCGAGTCTCTGTGGTGTCTGGTTCTGAAAGCGAAGAAGAGCCCCAAAGAGTTGGTAGGTACCATACGTCAGGCCTCGAGGACTTTCCTGCCTACTACAACAAATCACTGAGCCAGTAGTTAACTACTGTTGGTGGACATCCACCGAGTCGAGAATAAGAAGAAGTTGAAAACGCCGTGGCCCGAGTGAAGAGGCCCTCAATCACACGTCTCGAATGAGGACTATTTGGGACGTGCTGGCTGCACTGTCCCAGCTATCAGCGAGGTCCACGGACGTCGTCTTGCCTCGATCTACGGTAATATGCGACATTGCATCTTCTTCCAAGTACCGTATCGATCATCCAATGATGCCTTGGAATGGGAACTTTCCCGAAGTTGTGTGGGTTCTTCAAGTTGGTGTGGGGGTAGCGTCCATTAGGTGGAGCCCCAGAGCTGCGGACGAAAGCCGAAGGTATTCCTGTTATTGGATTATTCAATTCACACCGGGTTTAAAGTCAACTCGATCGCGATCTTTCCTTTGAACCTGTCTCGGGGCCGATTAACTACGCCGGTCGGCACTATCGTCGAGGCAACGCTCCTAGCAGCACGCTGCAGCTCTTCGTCGGAGCTACGGGGACCCGAGCATACAAACACGGTAGGAAACACAAACACTACCGGAGCCACGAAACTCGGATGAAACCGTTGGAAAGCTGAGGCGACGCGATGTGCCTGGCGTGAGCCGCGAGGCGCGAGCTACAAGGAGGGCGGCAAAGGGCGGCGGTCGACTCTTAGAGTCGTTTCCCACACTCATTACGTCGGCTCGGGGCTTCAAGTATGAAACTCTGGGATAGCATTCTTATGGACCGCGCGGGAGAGTCTAGCTGTCGTCAAAACTACGTATGGACCTTTTTCGAATCGCTTCAAGATAAATGCGCCGTCGACTTCTGAACAATATAATTTGGCGTCAACCCGATACTGCTATCTGATGTTGATGCTCAACACTACCTAATAAGCTTAATCTAACACGATTTGATGTCAATCTATCACACTACCAGATGTCCGTCTTACACTATCTGATGTCATTCTATGACACTACCTGATTTCAATCTAATACTATCCGATGCCAACCACCATTATCTGATGTTGAATTTCCAAATTGATCACAACAATCGTTTTGTAGTCGTTCGAACCTACCGATTTTGGTCAATTTTAACATAATCGTTTCTCATAGTGTATGGTAGAGTCACTGTAGTCTTATTGATTGGTTTGTTGGTTGCATGCTGTAGATACCGCAAGAAGAGTATAAGGAATTAACACAAATCCAGCAATGTTGAAAACTCAACGTCCGGCAGGTTTTCGGTTAGATTAATATAGTATGAAATGAATTTCACACACGGACTTTAGCGAACTACGTTTTGATGCCGATGTTAGAATAATTTGGTCCGTCGTTTTATCATTCCCTATGTTTTATAAATGTTCGGATTTACACGTAAGTCCGTATCGGTCTTGAATTTCGAAATCGAATATTTTTATTTGAGTTCCCTGTGTCGTGATATTTGCTTTTACTATAATCTTTACCATCCAATATTGCATGGAAACGATAGAAATAGACTTCGGCTTCTTTTTCAACTCCAATGAAATATAATATGTCGATATTTGAACATATCATACTTCACGCTCTGTATCTGGGTAAATATTCATGTATACGGAATTAAGTTTCAAGAAAAGTTTGTCAGCTATACAGACGCACTGAAATTGCTGTTTTTACAGATATTAAACAAAGTAAATTTTTTAATTTTCACGAAATTCACAGTGCTTGAGAAATCCCTACTTCCGTTTCAGCACAATAAACTTTCCATTATCATTCAGCTAAATTACGATAACGACAAACGTAACGATTTGAATGACGCGATACAATCTGACAGTTCAAAATAATCTGAGTGTATAACCCGTTTCGATTTCGGATTAACATTAGAGTCTGTACGGGAAATTAAATCACAGTACAATTATCTTCACTCATGAAATTGAGAATATTCGAGACAATCAGAAGTCTGTAGCGATTTTTAAACATTTTAAAATTATGATAAAATGAAGATAAAATTTTATTCCACCTGCGAAAGTAAATTCGGCTGCGGCTGTGGTGTTTAGCCGGTAGCACAAATAATTCGCATGATTGTCGCGAGTTTAGCACATAATAGTTTACCGTTAAATAGTGAGAGAATAAAATTGATCTTCCATAATCCGAACAATTTGTTATTCCAATCAAATGGAGGTGAATTACCAATTTCTATAAGGTCAATTATTATAATTCTTCTTACGATGAAAATCGGTTATTTCATCGAACGTTTGTAACCTGATTACGAAACTCGAAAATCCAGGTTTCAAGCTCTCCGAACATAAATCGTTGAGTTTGAGTTAAAACTTATCATTTTGCACTCGGTTTCCCGGTTCAGCTCCTCGAAGACAGCCGGTGTCACAACATTTAATTGCATTTCTGGTTATTTACAGACGGATTTAACACTCGGAAAACAAGTGGTTTTTTTACCTCATATATATACATACATATATTTCTTACTAGACTGCATCCCAACCAGGAGGTGATTAATAAACAGCCGTTAACTAGTTACGGAGCTGCGGATGATATACGAATGCATTACTTACCGGTGCGATAATCCAAAGATCAACCACGCAGACCCGCGCAAGACGATCCAGGAATTTTAAACATCCACGTGCCTCGAGCATCGGAACGTGACTATCTTTGTAAATATTTGAATGTCATTAGGTATGCACGGGCTCTAAGACGTGAACCAGCAGCCGTTATCGACAAAAATCTGATCACTACAGGCTGCTGACATTTTTTTTCAGTAACCGCGATCTGTCCTGATTACGAGCTTCTAACCGGTGCACAGCAAGTGGATCGTTTATCGCACCCACGAAAACTCGGAACCATTCATATCCTGTAACACATATTTTATCGTTTCCTTAACACAACCTTGCTAACGAGGTAAACTACGTTATAGAACATGTTCCAGATCGAACAGAAGATCAATACTTTCGTCTTTCGGTACCACAAAGGTTCGATACAAAGTCAGTCTGTGCTCATTGGTTTCGAGCAACACTTCGAGTTGCGATGCCAGCCATTCGGAGGAGACCCCGAAGAATAGAAAACGTCTTTGAACTTCATGGTTATTATTAACACGTTGAATAGTCAACCGTCGCATTAAAATTCAAATTGGGTAGTCAATTTCATGGTGTTAAGTTAGGTTGGATTGTATCAGCAGCCTACCACCTATGTTGCTGACCATCAGCTGACTTCTTTTGATTCTGAACATTGCCATAAAATCGGAATTTTTTTCGAAAAAGCGTTTGTCGTATTGTTACACACGTATTTATCCTTTGTATAAAATTTAGACTCCAGAAGTACTTGGTACTGCAGCGCATTCCTTTCAAATGTTTATCGAAAGATGGTCAGTTTGTTTATTATCGATACACGTATAAAGAGAAAGAATGAAGTCATTTATCAGTAAGATAAAATCAAGGTCTTCCAATTAAGAGGGATTTTAGGAACTTGGTTTTCATTTTCGTTGCTTTGAACGACAGTAGAAGCACCATTAATCTCGGTTTTCGGGCTACTCTCAGGGAATGGTGAACCTGAAAGGGATTTTGTGCTCGCGGTGCACGGTATCAAATTCAATCATATATAAATTATCCTGATTCATTTATAGCTACGATTCCAGCTATGTGGTCCTCCAATGTAATCGGAAAACAGAACTTGATTCACCCTCCGCGTCGATATACATATTTCTCTTTCTCTTTCTCTTTCTCTTTCGGTACGTGCCCACCGGGCAAGATCTCCGCTCTCCGTAGCCGCCGAAGAATTTAGCCCTAAGCCTATCTTACATTGACGAACTTTTAATTAAACGTCGATGCAAGATGGCGTCCGATCGACTCAGGGGTTCTCAACCTCCGATAAACTCAACCGTCTTCTTTCGAGTCTCCTCGAATCGAGATCGGTTTTTTTCGCGGATATTTTTTATCTGTACAAAAAAAGTGAGTCTCTCATTGAGCAATGGCGGAATTGACCAGCAGCCGATCGATCGAAATCGAGGTTCCATCGATTTTGAACGATCGCGCCGCGACTGAGAGTCGCTTGTAAACTCGGCTTGATCAGAAGCTGTTGCTGCAGTATTTAATTTAGTGGTGAAATCACGAAAACTTACGACCAATACGCAGCCTGCGTATGTGTATAAGGTTGAGAAATACCGAACCAGCTGCAACACGGTTGTCCGAACTTCCATCGGCCGCTTTCAAGGCCACCGTCTGTGGGCACGGGGCCTCGTTTCTTCGAGTGCACGCGTGTGTCCCGTGCATAGCGTGTTGCCTCTGTGATTTTGAGACCGCTAGTTTTTTCGACAAGTCAGTGACGTTGGCAATGCAAAATCAGTGCACTGTAAAATAAGCTCAAACTTTGTAAACATAACCTAACCTATGATCGTCATATTTTTCATTTTTAGGTTAGGTTCGACGATCGTGGGTTATGTCATGTTTACAATGGTGGCGCCACGGCCTAATTCTGCTTTACCGACGTGACCTACTTGTCCAAAAAATTAGCCGTCTTAAAATGAATGAATTTAGAAATTTCAATTTGACCTCATGCTAGACTTTCAAAATTCGAATTGAGCTGATAGTATAATCAACGACCCAATTCCAAAATTGGTCTAATCCCAGGTGGTTCTAGGTTAAATCGACTCTTTCAAGTGTTTTGAAATTAATTGAAATTCTTGCCAAATTTTAACCCTTGAAGGCTTTAAAAGTTGTACAAAAACTACAAATTTTAAGTCTGATAACATAATTATTAAGGACTTCGAAAAAATCACATGATCGTGGAATCATTTGACCAATTTAGATGAACTAATGTCTGAATTCCAAGTGGTTTTAGGTTAAATTGAATCGACGCTTTACGCTGATGTTTTTTAATTAATCAAAATTATTCGAAATTTCAACTCTTGGGAATCGAGGAAAAAATAATAAAATTGCAAATTTCAAATCTAATAATGTAATATGAAAATAATATCTAAGGAGTTGTTGTAATCGTTGAATTATTCCTGATATCGAATTATCGTAAAATTTAACCAACTCTGATTAACTAATCGCTCAGAACGCCTTAGGATAAATTCTTTTCCAATTTTCATGCCTCACATTTGATTACAACGATATAATTAGTCAAAATATTGTATATTACAATAATAGTAAATCCACAACGATATAATCGTTACGAAAAAAAAAATTTCAGACGATTTAAGAAAATCGCTCACGGATAAATTGAGCCACTCACTTATCAAAATTGTTTAAACTATAAGCTTTTTTATTCCGTAAATTATTAAACAACGTCGTCATTTTTTGAATGTCTAACTTTATTTCTACGTTGAAAAGGTTCGTTAAAAAAATCAGTCGATTGCCAAATTGGGGATCAAAATGAGCAAATTTTGCAGCTTATTTCTGCAACGCAGTGTCAGAATATAACGTGAAGAGCGCAGTAAACTGAGGTGCTCGAATTGGTCGAGCGTTCGAAAACATGTGTCAGTGTTCCGCATCTTAAATCCCAAGAATTTTCAAAATACATTGAAAAATTTAGTCGGGTCGACAAAGAAAAGCACCGTAGAATAATATTGTTCGACTGAATTCCAATGGTTGGAAGTGCATTATACTTATTTGTGCGTGACACGTCTTATTGTATTTCCGATCTTCGAAGAACATGTTATTACAAGAGTCTCGACACGTTGCTTAGGTCCTACCAACCCTGTCTAGCCCAGTGGTAAAATACCACAGGAGTGTAATAACACAACAACGGTTATGATCCTGACCAGTATATTCAATGAGTCCGGAGCCAAATTCCCTGGTAATTTGATGAGAATAAAAGAAAAAGAATGGAAGAAAAAATCCCACAAGAATGGCTGCCTGTTGAAATCTCAATCGGAAGAGGAAACTGTACCTAATCACTAAATTACTGAACTCCGCCCGCCCGGTGCCCGGGACTAATTGATCAATTCGGATGATGGATAATCGGACCATTTATATCCGAAGTTCTTGCATTGAGAAGCTGCGATGCATGGTCAAATGTGCAACAGCATCGTGCGTCAGCCACTCAATTTGCGGCAGGTAGGTAGGACTGATTGAGTCATCGCTGATACGACGATCAATTTATCATCGACGAAATTCGAATCAAACTCCGTTACTTCCAAGAGCCATTTAATTTCAGCCATAATTCAATATCGAATGAAAACAGAGTGGGGCTGTGATTTAGTATAAAGGTTTTCGAATTTTACTCGCTATCTGATTTCAAATTTATGATTGGATTCACATCACTCTACACCTGCTAATGAATTGCGTCTTAACACCTGAATAAAAAAAATTCTATGTTTAACGTGAAGTGATATTTAGAGCGTGAATTACACGCGTGACGCGTTGATCTTGAGCGAAATTGTAAACATGAGAAGAATCTACAGCAAACGGTGGCGACCAAGGATCAGAGTTCGATACTTCACCGAGGGAGTCGGCGTTTCTTTTATTCTACAAACACGTTTCACTGCTACATGACAGGAGTCGAGGGAAAAGCTTTGAATAAATCACCGCCCGCCACGACGGCACCTGACCGAAGCTGTCCTTGTCAATCGGTGTAGCATCGTGCAGGGGCTTCCGAGCACCCGAGACGCGCGCGCGATCCGTGACTATATTCACATCACGAACTTTTCGTCCTGGTAACTGATATATCAATATATCAATGCTCCTGACATTGCATCCGCATGGCGACTGTATGTGTAACATTTATCCTCGATTTATCCGCTCTTCAACATGAATCTCGTCGATATGTGAAATAACTAGAAGTATAGGATTTAACGATCAATCGTGGACTTTGATCGATTTTTTATAGATTCATCGATTCATCGAAATTTAGATTAACAGTTTTTTCGATTAATCGATTGATCGGTTTTATCACGCCATTGGGTAATCGAATCGTTCAGTTAATCGGTTTCTCGATCAGTCGATTTTCCAAAAACAATTAATTGATTAATCATCGGCTCTATTAATCAAATACGAATAAGTACACGGGGTGGAATATATATGGATATTTCTCGAAGTCAGTAAATATATTATTATATTGAATCTAAGAGGTGTCGATATTTTTGACACTCCGTTTTGACTCCAAGGCGTCTATTTAAATGTGAAAACTAATTTTCCCAAAAATATAAGATTTTTCTAAGCAATTTCGACATTCTTTCAGGTGTAAGTATGTATAGGGTAAATAATTTTGTCATTGATAAATCAAGAAGGTAACACAGTTTTCATCCCTTTGAAGGTTTGATTTTGAAATGAACTAGCCACAGAAAATGATGTAAAAACATGATATTCCCAAAGTTCTATAAGGACACAAGAACGGAATTTAAACACATGGAAATCTAATTTTCTTAATATAAATAATAATAAATAGAAATAGCTAATTGTAAGCCACAAAATTGATATCAATACAGGTAAACGAGTTTTTTCAAATGCTAAATTCAATTGATTATTTCAAAGATTCCGAAAAAAGTATAACAGTTTTGAAAAAATACACTGATTAACCAAAACCCTGAAAATTTCAGGTCAAGTTGAAGCAGGATGTAAATATCCTGATTCGACGTGAGGTGTCAGGTTTGTGTTATAACCAAATCGCAACTTTCAACCCTAAATGTAATATATTTTATGGTGACAAGGGGATTCACTGCGACTATTTGGCACACTTATTGATATAGAAAATGGGAAAAAATACAGACAAAGAAAGTTAGAGCGAGTGAAAAATGCCAAATTTCAAGGGAGAAAGAAAGCTGTCAACGAGGAACAACAGCGTCGTGGCGTCGCGGCGTCGCGGTTTCAGTCAAAGGGGTTGCGCGTCGAAGGCGGGTTATTCGGCCAATTCGGACCGATAAATGAATCTGCGAGTCACGCTCTTGACCGCTTCGAAAGCCAAGCCACTGTTTTGTTAGTCCTCGGGGTTAGTATTGTTGTAACACATTTCGGGCAGAACAAACAAGGCCCCCAGTTTGCCCAGTAATTGCCGAAACATCGTGCCACTGTTTGCTCTGTCATCGAGGTTCACACCTTACTCGAGGTCCCGCTGCGGCAGTCCTCGATCTTCTTTCACCCTTCGCATTCCGGCCTATCGAATCCTGAAAAAACGTCCGTACTCGAGCCACTTCTTCTTTAACTATTCCAAGAAAGTAGGGAAACGACTTGGAGAATGATGATCTAGTCTTGGTATAACGCGTTAACCTTCCTTCCGGTATACCGACGAAATAACTACAAACTATAAGGGCTTATGTCGCCGCTCAACTCGACGACTATAACGTACGACAAATTCACTTTTTCGGGAATGAAAGTACCTATTGGTTATTGATCAAAAAACATTTTCTTCTCAAATATTGATACTTCTGTACACAAAGAAAGTTTAGACTGGTTCTAAATATGTGTAACATCCAAATCAGATGTAAATGTAAATTCTAACTTCTAAACTTTGTATCACCGACAAATTCGAAGGTACATTATTGAATTCCTGAAGAGGTCGTTTGGAAAAACTAGTTTTTTCTACACTCCGAAGAAATTCGCACCATATAGACTCTGATATTTCCAAGTAGGTTCAGAACTTCCAGTTTTTTTGTTTCCCACGCAAACCTTAAATTTAATACTCGGTTCCCAAACCGTAACGTCATCTATATGGTCTATTCTGTATCCGCAAGTGTTCTTGAATGTGAGACGCCAGGATTCAAATTACTAATTCTCCAACGGTTGGCTGTGTGCCAGTAGTAGGTAACGGAAACCAACCGTTTGCTGTTAGATATATCGACTGAGCCATTCTCACTGATGATAGAATAAGAACTGCAGTTTAAGCACGTTGCCTACCCAGCTCGCGCGGGAACTTTGGCTTCCCGCGCGACTCAACGTTCTGAACCACTAAATAAATTTTATAAATATGAAAATAAATACTGTACTCGTGACTATAAAATGTACTGTAAATCTGTACTGTATTTAAAAATTTTATACCTTTCGTTTTTAAACTTTAAATCAAGGCTTGTCTTGATAGAAGTTATTGCTGAGTACTTTTTCAATGATTAACAGGTGAGACGAATTATTATTAACAGCCTGAACGCAAAAATATTGTACAAAATCGCTCCGACCCGGTTTTTTTTTTTTTTTTTTTTTGCAACAATCACTATTTAACGAGTAGAAGTTACTCTTGCCGATGATATTCAAATGACATTTATGTATCACAAATGTATTTGAAAAGTTCTTTTTCTTTAAGGAGTCTCTGGGATCAGGCCGCTTGTAGTTGAACGTTCTGAGTTCTGACGTGCGCGGTGCGAAGAATATTGTTGAAATCCCGTATGAGTTTCGCGCGGTTGATGAGATTGGGATACGTTTACTGCAGGAGAGGTTAGCGCGTATATTATTTGTTTCAAGTATATATCAATTATGCGAGTAATGAGTTACACAAATCATTGAATAATCATGGCTAATAATATCGAGTTTTCAAGAGATCTATTGCATAACTCGTTACAGTGAGATGAAAAAAATTAAAAGAAAAATTACGCGCAACAGCAGTTAGCCAAGTCATGACTAAATACTAGGTATAGGCGATCTCAAGCAAAAGATTAATTCTCAGAATCGATTCGAATTGATTCTGGAAAAATCGATTCATCCAAAAATCGGTTAAGAAAGATTTATCATCGGAAGATCGATCGTTATTTTTACTTCTTAGTTTGAATGGATACAGGTAGCTGTATTGCAGATTGAAAATCGTGTCACACAAATGTAGTACTTGTTTAACAGTTTTGATATTTAACAATAGTTTTCTTTGGGTCATATTTGTTTATCACAGCAATAGTTCTCACATAAATCCAGCTGACTAGGTGGGAAGCTTTTTTTATTGGTCGTGATGTTAGATTTATTCAGCGCTAGAAATTGGTCGATTCTTTTGTATTCTCAAACCTGTATTAGCCATAAAATCGAGAGGGTAACTACTCGTAAATATGGTGTCCCAAGCATTTCACATTTCACAAGTATTTCATGGTATTTCATAGAATTTCGCAGGCATTTCATAGAATTTCATGGTATTTCACAGACATTTCATAGAATTTCATGGTATTTCAGATGTAATTCACAATATTTCATTACCATTTCATAGCATTTCAAGATCATTTCATAGAATTTCACACGCATTTCATAGCATTTAACAATCATTTCATGTCAATGCGTATAGTTTCACACGATTTTTCGTCATCCACCATTGATATTGCATGTGATATGATCTCAATTTGAAGAAAGAAAACCAATTTTCATTTTTTAAACCATTTTCCGAAAATTGTAGGGGGTACGGGGCCCCTGGACATGATTTTTTTAACGCGTGATCGAAATATTCTGAAAAAAATGACTAATATTTTCTTTCGATTCTAGAACACTATTCAGGTTAAACTTTGGTGTAGCACGATCCGATTGATTATTTATTAAATAAATAAAATAATAATTAAATAAAAAAAAAAACAATCAGCCGCTGCTACGCCAAAATTTAACCTGAATAGTATTCTTGAATCGAAAGATAACGTTGGTGATTTTTTCAGAATTTTTCAATCATTCGTTTGACTTTTCCTCCTGGCCGCTGACGGTTAATTAATTTATTAAATAAATCAATTTAATTATTAATTACATTAATTGAAAAAAAATAATTAATAAAATTATATAATTAATAATCAAGAAAGCCATGCTACGCTAAAATTGAAATGGTACCGTGTTCTATAATCGAAAGATAATATTAGTAATTTTTTTCAGAATATTTAGATCACGATCACACGAATTTCGTACCATTTCAAAAGCATTTCACAGCATTTCATACGCATTTCACAGTATTCCATACCATTTTAAAAGCATTTCATTGTATTTCATAGTCGACTGTCCCAACAATTTCACGAGTCGTTACTCCCTCACATAAAATACCGAAAGCCAAAATGAACTTTCAAACTTTTTTTAATTGAAGATTCAAGAACCTCGTCAAACTCTATAACATTATCTGTTATCGTGCCTTCGGTTGGCACGTCTTCCGCCACCAGTTCTTCGTCGATCGTTTGGCTCGCAGTAATTCTACATATTGACCATATATTATGTAACCGATTGACAAGTCTGTACAAAATATTGGAGCCGGTCTGATTTGAATCCTGACCCCAAGTGGTTGTTGTTTCAGATAGATTTTTTACTTCTATTAACAAAATTTTCTTCAGTATTGGCCGAAAAATGTTCGTTATTTTAGCTTCGAAAAACCTATTTATTAGGTAATCACGGGGCATATGATAGTAATATTTTTCAGTAGAAAATCTTTTATTTTTTCACGCAATTGTAGTATACGTAAGAAAAATTAATTTTTTTCCATCCGCCACTTGCGAGTCAAATTTACGATATTTTAGGCGAAAATATATTGCTATTGGAGATTAAAACAGTAACACACCTGTTCGAAAAGGACAGTGCTAGCTTATTAAATTTTTTTTTTTTAATCAACAAAACTGATACAACTGAATCAGTGCCGAAGTCAAGTCTCAGGTTTCATGGAACTGAATAATTGACTCATTTCGAAACGTATATGTAGCGTACCAGACGTAGCTGGCATTGAAACGTTACGCTGCAACAACGTCTTCGACAGCATATCATGTTTTCAGTACAATAGTGTATTGCGCATTGACCTTGGCAAGTAGATGCCAAATATAACCCTCAAATATTCAGTTAGGTATATCAGTGTACGGTAAAAGTAATCAATAAGTTTATAATTGTGAGTGGACGAAAGATGGAAAATGATTTTTGGAAGAAAAGGTTAACAAAATACACATTGAGAAATAGACGGTAGATAACAATTCGAAGAGATTGTTAGAAAAATATGGTGTTCTGAATTAATAAAACGTGCATGTTAGTTAGTCGGTCTGAAAATGAAAACAATCAAGTCTCTGTAAACAAACTTCATGCCATTCTACTCACCTCAACCTCTCTCGCTGATAAGCCGCCAAATTTCTCCAACCCTGGCTCTTTTTCTTACTTTTCCGTAACACTTTCCTTATCTTAGTCATAGTGAATGACTAACGAACACTTATCACGGAGTTTCAGATACTTTACTAATATTTATTCGCGAAAGACACACTGAATAACGCTCACGGCTCGCGGTTTAAATTACGGCTCTGCACGTGTTCGATGCTGACTTCACGCTACGGCCGTTAGTTCGTACGACGGACGGCCTGAGCCAAAGATGGCGCCAGCAGGCGGTCGCTTTTCGCCGCGAAAATTCGCTGTTTCGTGCTTCAGCTCGTGCAAGTTTTCTCGCAACTCTTAAGTTCGATTTTATTGCTCTCAGTCCTGAATTAAAGGTAAAGGATAGATCTGCGTCGTGTATTTCGTAGAATTTTGAAAAAAAAATTCGTTCTTGTTTTATTACGACGGGAACTTTGCTCACTTTCAGTGTCGTTTTTTACAACTCTGAAAAAGAATTTTGAAATTCGGAAAAATACACGACACAGATTGCTCCTTTGCCTTCGAAATGCTTCTAATATAAATTCAATATCTCTGTAAATGATGGAGAAAACTTGCATCGCGTGAACCACTGCAAGCACCAGATGCGCCGGGAGCATAGACAACGTTCTAAAAAAATATTTCATATCAAGATTGCAATCGCACAAGCAAAAATAAAATGCTTAATATTTTTAAGAAACACATCTTTAATTTGAAACATTACCAGTTTTCCATATTAATTTTGATTCCTATAAACTTTGATTCATCGATCAATGTGATTCTCTTTATTCAAATACAGTAAAACGATAAGTTAAAAATTTTTAATTATGATATTTATTTACATTTTCATTTGTCACTTCGTCGAGACAGTTAGGAATTATATTTGAACCTGCGTTAGTAACGAGTTTTTCAACGCACGTAACTTAAACGAATAACAAATAAATCGTTGATGAATAAATTCCACAAAATACTTCATTACATATTTGAAAATTTAACCGAATATTACTTGAACATATATTTCGTAGAGGAACCAATTCGTACATGCTATCAGGATCTGTGTTATAGTTTACTACTTATTTATGGATACCGTAGTGACTATACATAGATGTGATCAGAATTTGACAAAAAAACAGTCACGATATTAATAAGTTATGAAAGTGCAGGACTCAGAGCTGTGCAGAGTGATAGCTAATGACATTTGAGTTACAATATTTTGAGTCTAAAACGCGAGTAACTTATTAACTATACACTCAAAGTTCTGTACAAAAAAAAATTGCTGATCTGCTTCTTCTACATTCATAGCACAACTTCTTCGGCTTCCATTTCTTCGGAATCGGAATCCTCCATTTTTTCATCCTCTCCGACGGACTCCTCAAGCTTCTTGCGTTCCTTAAGACCCGCCGCTGGCGAACGTATTAGATTCAAATCACGTTGAACCTCCTTAACGTCTCTGTCTTGTTCAAGTTCACGTCCCTTACGAAGTCTCTGCATTATGTGCGCGTTCTGTCTCTTTTGTCTTATCAACTCGATTTTCTTCATTGCATCGACAGACTTTGTCCATAACTCTCTGTCGTACTTAAGTGGCACGTTTCTTCTCTTTTCAAACTCGAACGCCGGATCAACTGACAATTCTTTGCCGACTGTCTTTCGGTAGGCTTTAGTCCACTTCACCTTCCTTGGGTTCTTCTTCTTTTTGAATGCTGCGTGGCATTTTGATCGACAGAATTTAAATATCTGAAACAATATAACGAAGCGATAATTTCGGGAAGTTTTTTTCACTTAATAGTTGTTACGCTACTTGCAAATGTGAAAATCTTCAAAAAGTTCTCATAGAAATTATCTGGGATTTAAAGTTTATCGTTAGACGATTATCCGTTATTAGTTATCCAAGGAAAATGTTGAATCTATACCCAAGAGATGGAGAAACATAACCTAAACTTTCTGTCAGGCTGGACACGTGCTCACGAATCTCAATATTATCGCATTTTAAATTTCACAAAGAATATTCGAGGAAAATAACCGAAACGGATTTCGGAAAAGCTCTCACCTTAGAGTCGTTTCTAACGAATTGTATACCATGTCCCGGATAAATACGGGACGAACAGAAATAACAGTTCTCAATACGCATCTTGTTGCGTTCCTACCAAACGCGAAAGACCGAAACAAATCAAGTCTGGTATCACGTATGCTAACAATGAGTAAAAAAATTCAGTGCTGCCAACAAACGGGCTAAACATTTAGGGTAAATGACTTAGACCATCGATGAAGCACTGCCTACTTTATCTACCGAAACTCGGTAGGTAATCGTGCTGTACCTTTATTCAATTTTTTCCAACTTTTCCCGTCAGATATGAATTGCAAGTCATTTCTAAAGTCTAAATTTACTCGGTACTATATTTTTCTTCAGAAATTCCGGAGAATTTATGTGTCAATCAACACACACAAAATCCAAGCATTAATAGCTTACTTACCGACTGAAATTACCTACTCACCAGCCTACCTACTAAGTAAGCGGTCTTTTCGTGTTCGACGAAGCGGTACGTTTGAATGCCAAGATTCACAAAGCTAGAAGCGTTGACCGTTGACTGAACGCAAAAAGTAGACATTTTGTTCGATTAAAGAAATATCGACGCATTTTTGGCAAAAAATAGATAAAGGAGCGGCTATTTTTAAATGACTATAGATTGTCAAAAAAATGGACATAAAGTCTACATGCTGTATACTTGTAGAAATGCCAAGTATAAGGCGATTCGACTAGACAATCAGTTCTCACCTTAATAGTTACCACTGCAAAGTCAAGTGAAAAGTTTTTGACGTTTCTCAGAGATGAATAATGGTTTGTGTGAACGCATTCATGTGTCAAATGATTATCTACTTGGCGCCAACTGACTATCAGTCTACATAATTAATCTACTTGCAAATTATTGTTGTTTTTTTATCTTGACTGCTCACAGTCAACTGAAAACCTAATAATAGTTGACGTCAGGTGTTGCCTTTACCATGACATTTCAAAGGACATTCGTGCACTTTTGGTCACTGTAAAGTCAACAATAGGCTCAGAATATGCCTATTGCCAGTTGACTTGAAATAGTTGATTGAGAATTTCTGTCGATATTAAGTCAATTAATAGCAAAAAATATGCTATCTGGGGTACGGACGCCGTATACCTTTCAAACATGAAAATTCATTTGAGACAAATTCAGCAATGCTGTTCTAACTCCATGAGGTCGACAAAAATAATTTTATGTACATACATGCACAATAAACATACACCTGGTTTACTGTCAACAGGGTGAGAAACCTTTTCGTCAATCGAAGGGTGAAGATATATGCTAACGTTTTTCCTGTATGTACCTTATGTAATATATGTACATATATATATATTTATTAAATAACTCGTACCGTTGAATGAAGATATACATATATATGACATATAAAAAATGGTTTCTTATCTTACGTTAGATTTTCGTGGTTTTTTAAACAGACAGTTATTTTGCAACGAAAAACCCAGACCTTTCTATAAATATACACAAAAATGTGACTTGTAAATATATTTTGGAAATTAGACAACACTCGATTGTTACTAATGCTTAAGCCCATGCTGTGAAAAAATCTTGACAGGAACATTCTTGAAACGATTGGAACAAAAAATGAAGTAATTCAAAATTCTTCCAATTCATTTGCAGCTCAAGGTTGATTTCGCAGAAAATTTTTTTCAAATAAATTGAGCATCTCACTGATGCTACTGTCGCCTATGAACAATTCTATACATTCAGGTAAATATAATCAATACACGTTCATGAATTTCATCTAAATTTATTTTTCCTCTGTATAATTTCGGCGTACATATTTCTTGTACGGGATTTTCTCAACTTTTCAATTTCACGATGAAGAGGGTATGTCACCAACGTTTTCCACGCGATAGTTGTTGGTTATGAAGAACTTCTTTTACCGGCCCGCTTGTTGCTTGGCTGATGATAATACACGAGGCTGTTAACATCCCCAAACCCGTCAAGACCCAGCAAATAACGGCGAGGCTATCAGCCTATACATCCTCAGTCAACGCAAGAAGTATTGATTTCTTTTACATACATACCAACGCATGTGCTAACTTAATAAAGCATATACATACCAATTACGCAGCCGTATCATTAAGACAAAACGAAAAGAAACTTGATAACATTGTGAAGAGAGGCACGGAGCTGTTGATTCGAGTTGAAAATTTTCCGATAATTACGTAAATAACAATGTGGAATATTTTTATATTCCCCTTGGTTTGTTTAACGCTGTCTATACTTTACAGTTATTATAGTGGTGAGCCAACTAACATAGTTGAAAATCCAGCGAACAATTACGACTACATAATCGGTAACTATGAAATTTCTATCGCAACATTTATTTGGTGGACAAAAAATAAACCGTTTTTAAACCAGTCGGGGCTGGAACGGCAGGCTGTGTTATTGCATCAAAACTATCCAAATCAGGGAATGCATCGGTTCTTCTCATTGAAGCTGGTGGATACTTCAAATGGTTTTCATCCGTTCCCTTGGCAGCTCCACTGCTACAAGGAACCGACGCGAATTGGGCTTACCAAACAGAGCCTCAAGCGTTTTCGTCAAGAGGCCTTCGCGAGCGAGTAAGTATAGGGGGGTCTGGGGCACGACAGACCCCCAAATCGCTAATTATTTTTTGTGGCTTTTCGGCATACATTTCGGGTACATACCGGTTTGATACGTGTCGAACAAATTCATCACTATTTTTCAATATTAAAAAAGAAAATTTCCGAGTCACGATGGACCCCCTCCAAAAATTTTACAAAATATTTTTTAATTCTACTGGTATTGTGAACTAACTGTTTTTTTTTTTTTCAACATTTTTTGGGGGGCCGTCGTGCCCCTGTCTGCACAGATATTAATCACCACTTATATACCGAACTATTATGAAATATGTAGTTTATACTGAAGTCGTCCGGTGGAATGAATCACAGCTGATAATTGACTTATTTTTAATATTTAAACAGAAGCAATTTTTACCCAGAGGCAAAGGGTTGGGAGGTAGTGGCCACATGAACTACCTGCTTCACTCGTTTGGAATACCTGAAGACTATGTCAATTGGCCAGTTGGATGGTCCTACGCTGATCTCTTGCCGTATTTTAAACGTGTCGAGAATACGATGGCGGTTTCTACAGTCTCAGTAAAAGGAAAATTAGCTCAAGCTTTTCTTGACTCAGGAATCGAAATTTCCCGAGAAAATACTGATCTTCTCTTAGCGAGACACACCCTGAAAAACGGTGCTAGATGGAGCAGTTATAACGCTTACTTGAACCAAGCCTGGAATCGAAAGAACTTGCATATATTGATGAATACAGTCGTCACTAAGGTAAGTCTTGATTACCTTAAGACAGGTTTTAATTGGTGATAATTACCACGTGAATAGTTTACTTACCAAATAAACAATATCAACTGCATACATACGGAGAGAATAAATCTGTTTCTCGTTTAGATAATTTTCGACAAACTTACGGCACGAGCTATTCAGATTCAACATCGAAACGGTAGGATGGATCAACTAAAGGCCAACAGAGAAATAATTGTGTGCGGAGGTGCTATCAACACTCCACAATTACTATTGCTATCCGGCATTGGACCGGCCAATGAACTTAAAAAACATGGCGTAAGTACAAGCTGCGTGACCTACATGAATTTATTGGCAAGATATTCATCTCGCGTGATTGATTATTGCCGTTTGTTATTTTTGGCGATGATATTCGATGGCCAAACGTCGAGATTAAATCGGCAATCCTATTAAAGCCAGATTCGACTGCAATGAACCGATTTTCACCAGGAAACCGATGCTTGTCAATATCGGCTTCGATCCACTTCCAGATCCCTGTTGTGAGTCACCTCGAAAAAGTTGGAGAGAACCTGTTTGATCACCTGAATGTCCCAATTTACATTGGTCTCAAAACACCTGTAAGCGTCACTTTGAACAAGTTGATGTCACTGAGTGAAATCTTCAAGTACTACGCTTTTGGCAGTGGTAAATGCCTGAATGAAACCAACATTCACGCAAGTCGAATGCCTAATGCATTTTTATAATGTGAGAGTTGAAATTCCTGCCCAGTACAAATTCGTTTAACCTTTTTTATCTTTGACATCGGAATTCTGTGATCGTTCCTCAACGCAAAGCGTATCCCTGTTCAAGAGGAGCCAAATACTCCTGTTTCGGGATTTCTAAACTATTCATTTAAAAACTTGTCGTAGGCCACAAAAACATAACTCAATAATCCCCTCCACCCTCTTTGCCATGTAAATTACGATCTGATAAGGGCCCCCACTCCGGTCGAAACGTTGAGACGTGTCCTTATCATTCCTTCATATTTAAGTTTCACATTGTTCGTCACCATTGAGGTCAAGAATACTTCCACAATATTTGCAGAGTTATGGATAAGAGCACAGAACAATTTTTCTTCACATATTCATTCAAAATAGTGTCTAATAATTGCCACTAGTGATAAAATTCCCTGATCATACGCACTCAAGAACCACTTTCGTACTTTTATGAATTTCTTTTGGGATCTTGGTAGTGACCCCTCGTGCCCAAATTAATTTACATAAGAGGTCTTTTGGTAATGAGTACGCATCGTTTTTTCATAAGGATCCCTGAATCGACTCTTGAGATAACAAATCAAATGAATAAAGCGTGATTCTATTACCTCCCAGAGAAGGTGGAGGGCGTTATTGAGTTATAAGCCGCTGGGCACATGTTTTTATGACCTAAGAAACATTTACGAACTGATAGTTTGAAAATCCTGAAATAAGGGCATTTGGCCCCCCTTAGCCAGGGATACATAAGACTCCTTTGAAAACATTTTTACGGGTATCACTTCTGATGCCAAAGATGACAATTACGTTTTATCATTTTTCGATCAATTTCAGGACTTTTAGCATCAACCGCAATTTTGGGGACAGGAATAACAGGCCAAAGTGGAATTGTTCTTTTTGGTATGGGATCAGCAGACGAGAGTTTGCTTAAAGACATCGCCAACTTTCATACTATGGTAAAAACGAGGATTGATTCCGGATGAATGTTTGCTTTTTATGTGACACTTGAACCTACACCAGATCGTGATATCATTTTCTGGAATTCAGACTTTCAGGGCGCTTTTCCCTTCGTATAATAATTCCAAACAGGAAGGTTTCATCTACTTGGCCAATTGCTTGCAACCGAAGAGTCGTGGAAGGATCACTTTAGGGTCAACTCATTTCTCAGATCCGCCAATAATCGATCCGAGATATCTTCAGAACGATTACGACATCGCGTGTACCCACAAAGGTACAACAATTCTTCATCTGCTCATCTTCAGTTGGCGCCACTGGCTGGAAACAGCAATTTTTAATGTCGTGAGTAATTTCTCGCAGCGATCAATCTGGCCCTGGACACCCTGAAAACACGCAAATTCATGGAGTTGGGTGTGACACCTCACATTCCTGATCTGGATGAGTGCAACCATTTAAAACCAGATTACTCCAACGTGGAATTTACGGAGTGTTTGACGAGAACCGTAGGTCTAACCAGTCATCACTTTGGCGGGACTTGTCGGATGGGCAATAAACACGACAAAGGTGCAGTGGTGGACGAATATCTCAGGTAGGTCAGTTCTAAATTGGAGTCTTCGTTACTTCGGTCGTTGAAATGTCAAGAATTCATTTTCACTGCACTAAGAAACGTGCGAAAACTTTTCCAAAGTACGTACTTGAATTGGGAATCTATTTATCAGTAGACCATGCAGTGTTAATTGTATTTAAGCTTTTATTTCTGGCTATGATGTCATTTTGAATCTTTTTTAGGGTGATAGGAGTCAACGGGGTGAGAATCGTAGATGCCAGTATTCTGCCATCCCCTGTTTCCGGTATGCCAAACTCAGTGATTATTGCGATGGCCGAACGAGCCGCTGACATCATCATGGAAGTAAAATAAGAACTGAACTTGCTTTTACTCGGTGGTGTAAAACAAACTTACGTTGCAAATTGTATTTGTTTATTATTTCATTTTATCATTATTCATGATTAGTTCTAATGTTTTATCGTGAAAATTATCTTCGTCTTTGTAAATACTGACATTTTTTTTATCATTGATCGTGTGCAATACTTTCGAAATGGTTTCCCAAACTTTTTCCTGAACGCGATGATTTTCGATTATAGCAACAGAAGCTTAATCGATCTTTTTCCACATCACAATATTCCAAGGCCGCATTTCAGATGCAGCCAAATAGTCTTGATTAATTGTTTTAGAATAAGCTTCATTGCACGCAAATTTAGTAATAATATATGATTTGTTCGTAATTTTAAGAAGATTGCGAATAATTTTACTCATCCAAAATAGTGGATTTGCTGTAGTAGAGACAACTATAGCTGGCGCAGCATTAGCTGTGCACTGTTTTCCCCTGCCAAAGTCATAACCTAACACTTCCAGTTATGTTCTTCGTATAAGGTTTCACTCTGGATTTTGATGTATTATATTGACAACGGCTTCTTTTCAACTTCCCGTTTCTCTGTTCGTACGGAGTAAAAAGGAAGTTGTTGTAATCACCCCGAAAATGAAAAGTTGACTTTTCAATAGATCTCAAAATTTCAAGGTCATGGAAAATCACCTCCGATCATTTTCGCAAATCAAGACTGATTAGATTTTGGCTTTGATCGGTCAAGTACTTTTTAAAATTATAAAATTCCAAAAATCAAATAAAAATGATTATGTTTTAAAAACGGATGAACGGGTTTGAATAAGTATTAGTGTCGTAAGGTTTTTTGGGTCGCTAATCATGGATCTGAGGTCAGATTGCAAATTTGAAAATAGCGATTCAATATCGATGACAAAAAGCTAAAAATATTCCGATTTCGGAAGAAATTGGTACAAGCAGATTTTTGGGTCATCGATAACGAATCCAAAGTCAGACTTCCAAGATTTGTAATAGTGAGTCCATTATAGTGGTTCAAAATAAAAAAAAAACGTCGTATTTTCATGCAATATTGTCTGGTAGCAGTAACATGGAAAGGAATTCCATCGGACATAATATAACTTTTTTTTACCGCTACTGCGCGTGCATTATTTATACATGCATGAACTCTCTCAAAGCTTCACACAAACTATGGCAAAGTACCAATAATCGAAAATCCCAGGAAGTGGACAGGTATTAAAAAAGTTCATTAAATTTTATTTATACAAAATACTATTCTAATATAAGATACAAATTTTACAAAAAGTAATAACAAAAATATCTGACAATATATATAATCATAAATTTTCTAAACTTATGGTCTATGGTTGTTCAGTAGAATCGAAACTATTCCGAGCAGCCAGTCGCTGATTAAGTCGCTTCTGTGAAAAAAAAATTTTGTCAACTTTAACCATTCCGAGCGTCAACGAGTGACGTACTGTAAGAATTCCTACCGGTAAACCTGTTGATTATGAATATTAGAAAGAAGCCAAATGCGAAGGACAGAAATAGCCAAATTCTCGCAGCCCGAATTGGAGTGTTCTGCCATTTGGCTCTTTCTCCGGGCAAAACTTCACTGACAGTCACATAAAGAAGTGATCCACCAGCTATGCCGTAAAGCACGGGTATCAGGATCTCTGTGACCCAATTTTGGCTTATCTGAAATATGGGAAACAAATCGAGGAGCGTTAATTTATAAATCATGGAGAGCCGATCATATAAGTGGTCTGAATCTGAAAATATCACTCTTTCGACACTCACTTGCGTAATTGCCATCCCGCCACCAATCCCAGCTACTGACCCACCTGCGAATGCAATGATACCGATTACGTGCGAAAAATATCTACCGGCAGACAATTGAATGCCAAGACAGAAGGCGACCACAAGTTTGTGCGAAGCTACTGCTGCCACAAGGAGCCCCACCTGAAAATGTGATTCCCTCAGATTGTTAAAGTGTTAACTTAATACAGGTAGATAAGTATCTTAGGGGGTCCGTTGTACTGCCCTTAAGTAAGGACCGAATTTTAGGAACCATCAATGAATGCTAACCTCAGAAACAGATCTTTGCAGTCCAATGGCAAGTCCCTCAAAAATCGCGTGCAGAGTCAACGCCATCACGAGTCCCAATGGAATCGCGTTGGAATTGGAATCGAGTTCGGTTCGTGCTTTATGGGATAGTAAAGGCTCGACTTCATTGGACCGAGGTCGTGAAGCACTGGCTGCCGAAGAGTGGGCCTCAGATTCATTTCCATCTTGGGAATATCTGACATTCGGAGAACTTTCGATACTGATCTTCAGATTTCGCTCGTTCGGCTGATCTGGAACTCCGTCTTCGGTATAACCCTGATAAGAAACTTGAGAATCAAGGTTGTGCCCGAGATACTCATCGGGGAAATTTCTTACGCTGGTGTGCAAACAGTTATTATATCCACCATTGGTCTTGCAATTTTCATTACATGGAAGTCCTGATCTGAAAATAGAATGATCACAGTTTAGATGAAGTCGTCTAGACATATTTATCATACATCAGTTTAAATTTCATTACAATATCCATTAGAAGATGTCACGCTAATGTTACTAATTAAAGTAAACTTAACAACAATGTCCAGCCTCATGAAATACACTTCCAGAGAGATTCAGAGTTCTTTCCAGACAATTAAGCATAAGACTCACGTGGGTTCGATTCTGCGACTTGTTGCAGGTCGATTGGAGTGCGGCAAGTCAACGGCTTGACCCCATATGAAGTAAAATATTCCATCGACCAAGAAGAGTAAGGAATATCCACTGAAATATACTAGGGCACCGTAGGTAGGCAGAGATTTCATGGTCTGTGGAAGCATGTGCAACCCGGAAGTTCCGAGTAAAACTCCTGCGCCGAAACAAAGTGATATAGAAAACAACAGCCTTTGTTCTCCAAAACGCCTTCTAAACCACTTGGCGACGTATAATCCGATCAAAAAACTAAACCCGCCTATCACCACCATCCCGGCCAGCTTCGCCTGCCAATCGTTGAAGCCCATCGTTTCGATATAGGCTTACGATTTGCGTTGAAAGTCGGAATTTCTTCATTCAGAACTTCACACTCACAATCAACGATTAAAACTGTGCAGCCTGCCGCGGTGAATGTCGCTGCACGACTGCCATGAACTTGACCGAACGATGCCTCTTTGTACTGTATTTCCAACTCCTATAACAGTCAACGATCTACAGTGAGTCTTTGATGTGTCTGCATTGAAAATAAAATGATTAATTCTGCTCGCATTTGCAGTGATAAAATGGAGTTACTGGCTGACCTCTGAACCGGACTGCAAAGACCTTCACGGGGAACCAAGGACAAATTATTTTTTGTCTACGTAGATCTTACATGTTAGATCTAAATTTTGAAATAAATCTATGTGCATCTTATAATTAGATTTCCCTAAATGTAATCGGATCGTAAAAATCGTTCATACACATGTTATTAGATGCAGCCAAATTATGTCTAAATTTTGTTAAGAACGAGAGTATAAAAAAACATGCGTCTGAGTCCAAAAATTTAAGAATCCACATCGCAGGAACAAGGAAGGTCACAGTGAGCACCGGGTCGGCATCCGGTTGATTTATTTTTATTCAACCCGTTATGAGCACTAAAATGAAGGCTATTTTTTGGCGTTACATATTTCTTGTACGAGTTTTTCTCAACTTTTCAATTTTACCATGACGATGGTATGTCACCAACGTTTTGCACACGATAGTTGTTGCATGCACGCTTGTTGCTTGGCTGGTGATAATACATGATAATACATATCCTCGGTCAACGTAAGAAGTATTGACTTCTTTTACATACGTACCAACGCATGTGCTAACTTAGTAAAACATATACATACCAATTACGCAGCCGTATCATTAAGACAAAACGAAAAGAAACTTGATAACATTGCGAAGAGAGGCACGGAGCTGTTGATTCGAGTTGAAAATTTTCCGATAATTACGTGAATAACAATGTCATTTAAAAACTTTTGTTAGGCCACAAAAATATCTGCCCAACGATTTATAACTCAATAACCCCCTCCACCCTCTCTGCCATGTAAATTACAACCTGATAAAGGCCCCAACTCAGGTCGAAACGTCGAGACGTGTCGTTATAATTCCTTCGTATCTAAGGTTCACATTGTTCATCAACATTTAGGTCATTGAGGTCAATAATACTTTCACAATATTCGCAGAGTTATGGATAAGAGCACGGAACAATTTTTTCACATATTCGTTCAAAATAATGTCTGATAATTGCCATTAGTGATATATTCCGTAGTGATACGTGATATGTAGTATTAATTGTATTTAAGCTTTTATTTCTGGCTATGATGTCGTTTTAAATCTTTTTTAGGGTGATAGGAGTCAACGGGGTGAGAATCGTAGATGCCAGTATTCTGCCATCCCCTGTTTCCGGTATGCCAAACTCAGTGATTATTGCGATGGCCGAACGAGCCGCTGACATCATCATGGAAGTAAAATAAGAACTGAACTTGCTTTTACTCGGTGGTGTAAAACAAACTTACGTTGCAAATTGTATTTGTTTATTATTTCCATTTTATCATTATTCATGATTAGTTCTAATGTTTTATCATGAAAATTATCTTCGTCTTTGTAAATACTGACATTTTTTTTATCATTGATCGTGTGCAATACTTTCGAAATAGTTTCTCAAACTGTTTCCTGAACGCAACGATTTTCGATTATCACAACAGAATCTTAATCGATCTTTTTTCACTTATATATAATTATCTACAATCCATTGTTGAAATGATCAGTGTCCTGATAAAAATATGTTAAATTCATTTTCACGAACAGTTGATCTATATTTCATGTATGCGGATCTGCTTACGAGTTTAACAGTAGTTTAGAATTTATCTTTCATCTAGCACGAAGTAAATTAGGATCCTAGCTAACCTCTCACTACATATGGACGAAATAATGGATGAATCCACGGCTCTACGCTTCGATCTATCAAACTCATGTAGTGTAACACTTGAGTGTTTTTATTTCGAATAGTGACGTAGAAAAAAAATAGCCGCTACTTGCTCACATTTCGCAGATTTGGAACGACGAAGATCGTGCTCTTATTACTACGGACTATTTTGTCAAGTCATTGCGTCGTTTCTATATCAAGTTATTATATTCATTCTACAATCAATAATTCACGGCTCTTTGTGCGTCTGTAATGGAAAGTTAACCTTAACTTGGGTTATCGTTGGCAGTCGTATATAATGATAATTTTTCTTCATAATATGTTTCGAAACAATGAAACAATGAAAACAATGAAAAGAAAGAAATTTCTAGACTTACTTTACCATGATCAAAACAGTTTCCGAAGCATATTTTGTCGGACACATTTTATTTATTGAACATCTCTGAATTCTAACTCATGACTCGTCTAATTAATCACAATATTCCAAGGCCGCATTTCAGATGCAGCCAAATAGTCTTGATGAATTGAATTAGAATAAGCTTCATTGCATGCAACTTTAGTAATAATATGTGATTTGTTCGTAATTTTAAGAAGATTATGAATAATTTTACTTTTTCAAAATAGTAGATTCGCTGAAGTAGAGACAACTATAGCTGGAGCAGCATTAGCTGTGCACTGTTTACCCCTTCTAAGGTCAGAAAATATCTTTTCACCCTGACGAAACAACCCTCTTACAATTTTGAATGACAACAGGTTCTCAGCGCTGTCTGGTGAAAAGTATTTCGTAAACTCCAAATTTTTTCCGATTATAATTATGCTTTTCACCTGAATTTCATCTTCCCAATTTCTGTGTCCGACCCAGCTTCGTAGTTCCTTACTTCTTACGCAATCGCATAATCATCATTATTTCCATCATAGTTATTTCACCGTCATTATTATCATCATCATCCTTATAATAAAATAAATAAAAGAGAGAATCGAGTCCGTAAGAGCCGTCAGTTCACAACAAGGTCTTATCCACTCGAAGAGAGAGTGTGACAAAGCGTTTCCTCAGATAACGCCGACTCATGAGCCCTGTATTTCGGACAAGTTGCTTAAAAATGCCAAGTGGACCAGTAGTCCGTGGGGGGCATTTTTTTTTTTTTTTTTTGTCACTATTAGGTATAGGCTTTATAGGCCATATCCCATTCCGTGGGGGCATACGAAGGACAATCCAGTCATCGAGCATGTGGTCTCGACGTCTTCTGGTCGGGGGACCGTACATACACACCGAGGGATGAGCTACGCGTCGGGTATTTTAGTTTGGCGTCTTCACGAGCGGAGCGCTGAGATCAGCCAGTTGCGAGCTTTCGCGCTGCGCATGCGCAGTGGCGAATAAGCGCGCGGCGCGTGGCTAGTTGGGCGGGGGAGAAGCGAGCGGAAAGTAGTTTGCGACAGAATTACGAGCGAGGATATAGTCGAACGGGCGCGTCGTCACCAGAGAAACGGCTGGCTTTCCATCACACAGGTCACAATCACCATCATCAATGGGACATGGTCTATAAGGCCTGTATCTAATGGATAGAAAAAAAAAGAAAATTATCATCATCATCTTGAACTTTTTCAAATTTCACCAAAAACACTACGTCATATATAATTTATTTTTACCTGTGAAGCACCTTGCCTGGTAGCAACGACACTTCCAGTCACGTTCTTCGTTTAAGGTTCCACCCTGGATTTTGATGTATTATATTGACAACGGTTTGTTTTTAACTTCCCGTTTCTCTGTTCGTACAAAGTAAAAAGGAAGTTATTGTAATCACCCCGAAAATGAAAAGTTGACTTTTCACTAGATCTTAAAGTTTCAAGGTCATGAAGAATCACCTCCGATCATTTTCGCAAATCAAAACTGATTAGATTTTGGCTTTGATCGGTCAAGTACTTTTTGTAATTATAAAATTCCAAAAATAAAATAAAAATTATGACATTTTGAGAACGGATGAACGGATTTGAATAAAAATTGATGTCTCGAAGTTTTTTGGGTCGCTAATCATGAATCTGAGGTCAGATTTCAAATTTGAAAATAGCGTTTCAATATAGAATAAAAAAAGCTAAAAGCATTTCGATTTCGGAAGAAATTGGTTGACGGAGATTTTTGGGTTATCGATAACGAATCCAAAGTCAGACTTCCAGCATTTCTAATGGTGGATCCATTATAGTGGTTCAAAATAAAAAAACGTCGTATTTTCATGCAATAGAGTATCCGAGGGTATTAAAATCGTTAGTCAGGAATCTGAATTTGTAGTTGGAAACTTCGATATTATTCCTTTTTTTCTCTGCGAACTTGGAACCTGCCGTGTGAGGACGGGAAGTTCGAGGACTGGTTCAAAAACAGCCGAAAGCAACTTGTTATCTGTATAATATCTTGTCTGGTAGCAGTATCATGGAAAGAAATTACATCGGACATAATATAACTTTTTTTTACTGCTATTGCGCGTGCATTATTTATATATGCATGAACACTCTGATAGCTTCACACAAGTTATAGCAAAATGCCAATAATCGAATATCACACGAAGTGGATAGCCATTAAAAAAATCATTAAATTCTATTTATACAAAATACTATCCTAATATAAGATACAAATTTTACAAAAAGTAATAAAAAAAATATCTGACAATGTGTATTATCATAAATTTTCTAAACTAGTGGTCTATGGTTTTTCAGTGGAATCGAAACCATTCCGAGCAGCCAGTCGCTGATTAAGTCGCCTCTGTGAAAAAAAAATTTTGTCAACTTCAACCATTCCTAGCGTCAACGAGTGACGTACTGTAATAATTCCCACCTGTGTACATGCTGAGTACGAATATTAGGACGAAGCCAAATGCGTAGGACAGGAATAGCCAAATTCTCGCAGCCCGAATTGGAGTGTTCTGCCATTTGGCTCTTTCTCCGGGCAAAACTTCACTGACAGTCACGTAAAGAAGTGATCCACCAGCTATGCCGTTAAGCACGGGTATCAGGATCTCTGTGACCCAATTTTGGCTTATCTGAAATATGGGAAACCAATCGAGGAGCGTTAATTTATAAATCATGGAGAGCCGATCATATAAGTGGTCTGAATCTAAAAATATCACTTTTTCGATACTCACTTGCGTAATTGCCATCCCACCACCAATCCCAGCTACTGACCCTCCTGCGAATGCACTGATACCGATTACGTGCCACAAAAATCTACCGGCAGACAATTGAATGCCAAGACAGAAGGCGACCACAAGTTTGTGCGAAGCTACTGCTGCCACAAGGAGCCACACCTGAAAATGTAATTCCCTTAGATTGTTAAAGTGTCAACTTAATATCGGTAGATTAGTATCTTGGGGGTCCGTTGTATTGCCCTTAAGTGAAGACCGAATTTTAGGAACCATCAACGAATGCTAACCTCAGGAACATCTGTTTGCAGTCCAATGGCAAGTCCCTCGAAAATCGCGTGCAGGGTCAACGCCATCACGAGTCCCAATGGACTCGCGTTGGAATTGGAATCGAGTTCAGTGTGTGCTTCATGGGATAGTAAAGGCTCGACTTCATTGGACCGAGGTGCTGAAGCACTGGCTGCCGAAGAGTGGATCTTATTGTTAGATTCACTTCCGTGATGGGAATATCTGACATTCGTAGAGCTTTCGATACTGTTCTTCAGATGTGGATCGTTCGGCGCATCTTGAACTTCGCCTTCGGTATAACTCTGATAAGAAGCTTGAGTATCAGGGTTGTGCCCGAGATACTCATCGGGGAAATTTCCCACGCTGGTGTGCAAACAATTATTATATCCATCATTGGTCCTGCAATTTTCATTGAATGGAAGTCTTGATCTGAAAGTAGAATGATCACAGTTTAGATTGAGTCGTCTATAGACATATTTATCATACATCGGTTCAAATTTCATTCCATTATCCGTTAGAAGATGTAACACAAATGTTAATAATTAAAGTAAACTTAACAACAATGTCCAGCCTCATAAAATACACTTCCAGAGAGATTCAGAGTTCTTTCCAGACAATTAAGCATAAGACTCACGTGGGTTCGATTCTGCGACTTGTTGCAGGTCGATTGGAGTGCGGCAAGTCAACGGCTTGACCCCATATGAAGTAAAATATTCCATCGACCAAGAAGAGTAAGGAGAACCCACCGAAATATACTAGGGCTCCGTAGTTAGGCAAAGATTTCATGGTCTGTGGAAGCATGTGCAGCCCGGAAGTTGCGAGTAAAACTCCAGCACCGAAACAAAGTAATATAGAAAATAACAGCCTTTGTTCTCCAAAACGCCTTTTAAACCACTTGGCGAGGAATAATCCGATTAAAAAACTAAACCCGCCTATCACCACCATCCCGGCCAGCTTCGCCTGCCAATCGTTGAAGCCCATCGTTTCGATATAGGCTTACGATTTGCGTTAAAAGTCGAAACTTGTTTATTCAGAACTCCACACTCACAATCAACGATTAAACACTGTGCAGCCTGCCGCGGTGAATGTCGCTGCACGACTGCCATGAACTTGACCGAACGATGCCTCTTTGTACTGTATTTCCAACTCCTATAACAGTCAACGAGTTACAGTGAGTCATCTGTTTTGTCTTGCATGAAAATCGAATATTTTATTCTGCTTGCATGTGCAGTGATAAAATGGAGTTACAGGCTAACCTCTCAACAAGACTGCAAAGACCTTCACGGGGAACCCAGGAAAAATTATTCTATATCTCTACATAGATCTTACATGTTAGATTTGAATTTTAAAATAGATCTGATAATATATATCTCAACATATAAGTACACTTCAATATAAAATTGTTTCCTTAGGGCTAGCTGAATAAAACTTCAAAACTTTATTTGTATTGAAAAAGGCGATTTGCATCGGTCTGCACCAGGTGCTCCAAGGACTAGGCACGGCGCTGGATAAATTCGTCGACATAATGATACCAATAGCGATTACGTTATCTAGAAGACTCCACTATAGGTGCTAGATGCAGGTCAACGATAGCAGTAATGCATATTTTCGATGTAGAGAATACATTTGCCAAACAGTAATCGACGTCTCATTCCTACGAGGTTACGTGAAGTCGGTCAAGTGGAAGTTTAATCATTGCTTTGGAACAATGACCCAAATTTCAGGAATTATCAGCAACACCTGCTTCTATGGTCTCCTAAAAATAGTATAAAAGATGATGCATTCAAGTTGGCAAACAGGAATAACTCGCAAATGAATAATTGTTTGAGAAAAAAATTTCATTATTTTCGAACTGCAATCTAGAGGCTATAATTTTTCTCAGATTGGTGGAGGAGTCCACACTCATATGAAAGTGAAATTCGTTTTTATAAAGGAATACACTAATTTTTTTAGCAATTTTTGGTTTCAATCACCAAGACTGCTTGAAGATTTAGTATTGCAAAAAAAGATGAACATGTGGTTCCAGCACGATGGTTGTCCAGCTTATTATGCAGTGGATTATCCTGATCGGTGGATTGGACGAGGTGGTCCAGAACACTCGTCGACTCGATCACCTGATTTGACCTCAGCAGTTTTTTTTTCGTCGGGATATCTGAAATAAAAACTTTGTAAAGATATGCCAAATTCACGGGAAATTATTAACGAAAGGATTAGAAATTCTTGCCGAAATATTGACTGATATGTTTCACTGCGGACGGTGGAATATTTCGAAAACCACATTCAGACGCGTAACGAACTCGAATGACATCATCTCAAACATGTGTTACACTGATTATTGCCGAACAGTGTGGTGTGGGATCGTTCTGTTTGTCATGTTATTCAAGTAGTTTGTGCAAAAGATATTTATTTGTCAAGTATTCGTAAATTTTGAGAATATTCAATCACTCACAATCGACCAAAAAAAAATTATTCAAACAAAAATTGAGAATTTTTTCACATTAAATGCAAATCTGGAAAAAACGAAGTTCAACATGAACGTGAACTCGTACGCTGTCCTGAAAAAAATTGTGACCGTTAGATCCCGCTTCGAAAACGATGAAACTTTGGTTTGAAACATTTTTTATTTCTAATGAAACTACTTCATTTCTAAGTTATTCGCAATCCATCTATTAACTCCCCATACAGAAGTGCACCATGAAAAGTTCCTTAAAAAATTTACAACACTTGTTAATAAAGAAGTTGGAGTGCAGATTGAGTGGGCACTTGGGTTTCATTAGAAAAAATACGAGGATACTCCTGATATCGGTGTCACGCACTAAAGGGAGAAACTTATTCATTACATACTTTCAATTCCACGCAAAATTGTCCGACACGTAATTCAAATTATTCAATAATGGACGTTATTTTGCATAAATTTGCAACAGAAATTATTTTTTACATTTCAGTTTGCGTAGTTCTACATTTTTTTATCTATTCGATATACGCAATTTATTATATTTTAATAGTAGTCTAACTCACAGATTAACAACTAACTTTGCACAGCACCATTTGGTAGTTTGTCATGGAAATTTTCGTTATGGAACATACTCACTTTGTTTGTTTGTTTGTTTGTTTGTTTGTTTATTTATTTATTTGTTGATCGTGGAACAGTTCCCCTAACGACCATAAGGCAAAGTACAAATAAGATAGGAATACAGTGTAGAAATAGAAAGTGTAGAACCTAAGGGTTGACAACATAATTTCAGGTTAAATTAGGATGTAAATTATTACGTGATTATGCAGTAATATAAAGTAAGGATAATAATAATAAAGCTGAAAAATAAAAATAAAATCAAGTGAAATAAAAAATAAAACAAAATAATAAAACAAAATAATAAAATAATGCTAATGCATTTTGATAAAGTTCAAAATTAATGCGCCTTATGCCTTAAATGAATCCATTGCATGGATGACTCAAGTGTAGGCAATCTGGATTGCTTATGACTAACACCCTAATTGTTGGCGAGTTGTGTTCGAACGTTCTAGATTCATGTTTGTTTGGTTGGACGAACTGTTATTCGACAAAATATTTTCGACGCCCGCAAATCGAGTTCAAAATACATAAAAGAATATAGAAACTATTGTTTTACTGTATAGTTTTATAAGTCAAAGCTGCGACTCATACGATAAGTTATAAATCAAAACTGTGATGTTCCTATGAGGTTTAAAAAAAATAACAATCAAAAGAATGGGATGAAAATAGCATCGAATTTGAATAGTCGACATAATATTTCTTAAAGAAATTAGATAATTGAAAATAATGAACGTTGCGTACTGTAACAAGAATTTGTTTTGGCCTTATTATTGACAGCATTAGTACTGTTATTCAGTGTAATATTGTTGGCAGTAAATAAACGATATTTTGAAATTTTCTATCATATTTCCCACGTAATCAGGTATCAGGAATAGTAAATGACTTTGTTTTATGAATTATGAGAGACAGTCGTTATTCATTAGAACATTTCATCTCAATACAAAATACAAATTCGACAAAATATTACATTTTTATAAGAAGTTGTTCTTAACGAATCGTTAAGGCATAATTAACCGATTTGAATAGAATAAGAATCGATTCGGTGATAATCGAAACTTAAAAAAATCGAATAATATCGATTTCCCGAACGTCACAAATATCGATTCTTCAAAAATCGTCGAAGAATCACGCTTAACTACCGCATGCTCCGCATAATATTTGAGAAGTCAAAACAGCGTTGAAAAATATGTTATACATAGAACAAAAGTGAAAAGTGTTACGAGCGTATGTCCGTTGCGCAAGAAAGAACTGAATGCTCTGACACGTGTTTTGCAAATTTGTGAAACGTATTACCATAACCTCTGAAGACATAACCTCAAAACACCATCATGGGAAAGTTGAACGTGACAATGTTGCGTTATCTGAGTCGTGAAGATTTTCGCGTTTTAACAGCCGTAAGTGAAATCAGTAATTTTAACCAAAGTACTCTTATTTTTCTTTTTTAAACTCGAGTAGTTTGCATTGTTTCTGCAATCGATTAGTCCACGAATACAAATCTGCGGTGTGATATCTGTGATGTATTATAGATCACATTTTGGAAAATTTCCTTGAACTTGATAGAATCATACCTACTAAAAGCTCTGACACGTTTCTTGAATCATAATTTTATCAATTGTTTCAGATTGAAATGGGAATGAAGAATCACGAACTCGTTCCAGCATCGTTGGCTGCTCAGATAGCCAATCTGCGGCATGGCGGAGTACACAAATTACTGAAAGAGTTGTGTAAACATCGTTTGTTGAGTTACGAACGCGGGAAACATTGTAAATGGCTTTTATTCGGATCACAGGCTTAATTAAGGAATTCCGGTTGATCTGCTGGATCATAGAACCGCTAGTTTTTCGACTTTTTCTCACTGTCATTTCCATTTTTTTTTTTTTCTTTGTCATTTCGAAGGCTTTTAAAGTATTACTTATCGATTTATTTCCAGACAAATTTCTTAGACAATTAAAATTAATATTGCTATTACAAAATCTGCTTTTTTTACTATTTCTTACACCAAATCTCAAGGATCAAATCGAATACTTTCATGATTGATAAAATTTTTATTACAGATGATGGTTATCGTCTCACTAATTCAGGATACGATTATCTGGCTCTGAAGGTTCTAGCGACACGAGGTGTCCTTTCGTCGTTCGGCAACCAGATTGGAACTGGAAAGGAGTCGAATATCTATGTAGTAGCTGATGAGCAAGGGAATCCTGTCTGCTTGAAGCTACACAGGCTTGGAAGGACTTGTTTCCGAAATATAAAAGATAAAAGGGATTATCATCAGCACAGAAAATCCATGTCTTGGCTCTACCTTTCACGAATATCAGCTACACGGGAATTCGCCTACATGAAGGCACTTCTTGATCGAGGATTTCCTGTACCGAAGCCCATCGATTTTAATAGACATTGCCTTGTTATGGAGCTTATTGACGGCAAACCATTGTACGTTCAAAATCTGTATGAAAATTCCGATCTTTTGTTTACCTGTATTTAATGAGGTCGGTCCAAGTAGATTGCTGAAAAAGTGGATGAATTTCTTGAATTTATATCCTGATAACTAATTATTCCATTCAATTTTGGTTCGTTTGATTAAAAAGTTTGTGAATCGGGATTCGTTCACTTTTGATTCGTTGGAATAAATTTTCAGAAAAACTGTTGTAAACAACAACTTCAATTCTGCTCGGTGACAAATTTTGGTCACGATATATGAGAAACGGCTTAACCGATTGACTCCGAATTCAGAGACAGCATTCTTGGATACTTTATCTTCTTTGTTACAATCTAGAATTTTCTTTCAACCAAGTAGGATCGTAGCAAAAAGAATAAACTATGCAGGAATACTTTCTGACAATTTAAGATAAATTAAGAATGAACAAAGCATTAAATATTTCAAATATGTTGGACAGGTGCGGAGTTTATGAGGTTGGCGACGTAGAAGGTCTCTACCAAGATCTGATGGATCTTATTTATCAGCTTGCAAATCACGGTGTTATTCACGGAGATTTCAACGAATTCAACATCATGATAAACAACGAAGGAAAACCAATAATCATTGACTTTCCTCAAATGGTTTCGACGCAGCATCCAAACGCTGAATTAATGTTTGACAGAGATGTGAACTGTATTCGAGACTTTTTCAGAAGACGTTTTGCGTACGAAAGTGAATTCCATCCAAAGTTTTCGGATATCTCGTGAGTATTAAACAGATTATTATTCAAACTTTCAGCTGACAACCGTACACCGTATTTCATGTTTAAAAATTTGATTCCGAATTTCCTTGTTTCAGGCGTGAAGATTGCGTAGACATAGAAGTAAGCGCGAGCGGATTGACAAAGAAAATGGAAAAAGATCTATTAATTGAAATGGGAATAGATGAAGATGACGTGAATAGCGAAGATAACGATGACAAAGTAGCTGACGAAGACAATTTAGAAAATGAAATTGAAAAATTGAAACTCGAAGTGCAGAAAGCGTCGGAAGAAGACTTCAAGGAAGACCTTGGGGAGTCCCAAAAATCAGTCGAAACAACAGAAACTACGGAAAGAGATATCGAGGCAAAAGATATCAAAGTCGACGCCACAGCAAAGGGGCAAAATATTTTGGCAGAGGATAAAGGCATAAAAAAATCCGATGTCTTAGCTCAAAATATAAACTGTAATGTATCGGACGATGAGTCAGTTTACAGCCAAGCCCAGAGTGTGGCGCAAAGTGTTAGAAGTATTTCAACAGCGGCTACAATCGCTCCAGATGTAATTAAGAAGCGAGTTAGATCATCGTTGGAGAAAAGAGCGAGGAAAAACAACTCTCGAAAAGTGCTTGCAAAGGGTGAGGCCAGCGCTACAACCAGAAGTCGTAGAGAAAATCGCGACAACATCAAAGAATCTACCGGCTCTGGTATTTGGGGCTGCGAATGATTGTCTGGACATGTTATCGCGGAACTTTTGTCAAGGAAAAATCGATTGTTGAATGAATCTGAGGTTTACAATACGATGCTTGATTTTTGTATGTATGTGTACATATTCTAGTGATTTTTTTTTTGTTTTTTCATTCGATCGATTAGTTGAACTATAGATAGTAGGACTGTGCGGGTTCCTGAAATTTTGGGCAAAAAAAGTCGAATCGGGATTTTGACGACCCCGGAATGGTCAGGAAACCAGAAATTTTTGTGAATCCCGAAACGTGGGTAACATTTTTTACCTAATATTTATAATATTGGACAAATACGATATAGTAATAGTAAATAGGAAGTATATCTACATGAGATCAATATTTTCAGGACAAAGTGTAGCATTTTTCATCGGGAGATCCGGGAATCCCGAAAATTTCGAGACAACTCATATTTTCGGGAAACTCACCCGAAACTAATAGATTTTTTTCTACCCGATCCGACCCAAAGAATTCGGTACCCGCACAGTCCCAATATATAGGTATGTATATATATAATTTTTAAGATTTGAGCGAAATCGTGCGTTGAAGAATACAATTATATACAAAACAGCATGTCGTGTTGTTAATTTAATATTCCGGTTTACTAGAAAAATATAAAAGTCACCGGAAGCTTCACGCATTTTCCGTTGATTCAGGTCACTTTAGCAACCGTAGAAACTCGAGTTAAATCGCATTACCGAACGCAGAGTTTCATCTTGATCAATTTCGTAATGATTTCTCTGAAGCATGACATTATTCCAATTCTTCAACTTAACTCGTAAGTAATAAATTACTGTCCTGGTTTATTACTTGGTTAATTTTTGAAATTTTTGTGCATTAAAGAGTATCAGACATGTTATTCAATTTTTAACTGCTATCAATAGAACAAATTTATTTGTCAAATTTCGAAGAATTCTGGAATATTATTTAATCGAATATTATAATAAATTTGATTTCTGTGTTTTATATACTTTTTCTATTGAAAAGAATAAAAATTATTAATAGTTTGTTCAACAGGAATTAGAAACCTGATTCTTTTACGCGGTTGGAAATAAAAATTCAAATAATCGATATCGATCGAGGGGATCGAATATTTTTCCATAATCGTCTTCACCTGGTATTTTTCTCGATTATGAAATACTATAAAAAGTATCAATGAAGTGTAAAACTTGCGATAAGTCACTATGTACAAGATATCGCGAAACGTAATCGTAATCATACCATTTCACTACTTCTGATAACAGGAATGTATTTAGATAAATACGCTCCTTCAAGTTCAAATATCAAATTTGATTGAACGCTTTCTGTAATTCTTAATTCGCAATATCTCTCCAAACTCCGTTACATAATTGTATTTAAGTACACCCGAAGTGTGATATAAGCGATAAGTTTTAACCCATAAGACTTTCGGTTTTTATCTAAGAAAATTAAATTTTTTTTTCATTATTTTCTTCGTTCTACGCTTTATTCCTCGCTCGTGTCTTACCGGCAATAAAAGAGGAGGCCTGAATTCTACTGTAATTTATTGTTACCATTGTTGACTTCACTAAATTGTCGCTGAAAATATTGTTACGACATACAGTAACACCGAAATTTTCACGCTATTCGACTGGCACTGCCTACTCTCATTTTAATGTAAAATTTTTAAAGCACTGAGTTCTACTGCTTCAATAATTGCTTCACTCACAAATCATTTTCATTTGAATACCGTATTAGTCACAAATACAAAATCAGTTGTTCGAATATTCATTGAATTAAGCCTGAGTTATTAAAAGTTATTTAACTTAAAGTTGATGAAATTCTTATCTAATTTCAGAGAACTTTATCTCTTTCAATCGGCGGTCTTCATCAAAGGTTCTGCACATTTTAAACTTGACTGTAGTTTGGATTTGTGATATTTTTTCTTCAACTTCTGTGATGCAATTGAAATTTTTGTTTCTTCTTTAATAAGTATTTTCGATTATTTCATAGTTAAAATAAAGTTGGATGAAGGATGATTCCTTTTTCTTTAAATTGTTATTAAAATTTAAACATAGATAAGTAGAAATATATATAATAAACGTATATGCATTTCGGAACAATTTGAATCAACGCGTTTTTAAAACGATGCCTTTTTGTTGTAAAGTTCTTGACCTAGATTCGAGTATCCAAATGTTTTAAACATGAAGGTCGATGATCAAAAGAAGTAATTGACATTTTGACCCGATTTGAGGGCCTTTTTCAGAACTTGATGCCTGTGTATTAATACATGTGAATGAAATTGAATTAACAGCGATAGGCTTATTTACGTAGTAGCTTACACACACACACACACACACGTGCTCGACTAACGCGATTCTTCTCATGACCACGTTGAAAAAATGAAGAATTAAAATTTTGACTCATGCAAGTTGTAAAATCCCATAGTTCATGTTTTTTAATGTTTTCAATTTACTTTTTTTCTTTCTTTATTAAGCAGTGCGAGTTTTAAGCGAGAATTAAATTCCATGAAATGCAAGTAAAAATTCTATGCGTAGATTATTTTCACAGAAACCAGGCAATTCAATAAATTCAGGTAAATTCTTTCGCTGAAATTTTGGAAAAAATAATTATTTATTTGTAATTCTATCATCAACTTTATAATAATGTCAAAAAAGCATACATGGTGATGCATTTTAGTATCGCCTTAATTTTTAATATCTTTTTACCCTACGTAACCTTCAGGATAGGAATAACTCAATTCATTTACTTGCAAATGGCCCGTAACAACAATAGCAGCACAGAAATGACAGAAGTGATTGTAATTAATGGTAATCCAAACTTTATTTTCAACAATATCCTATTCGGGGAAAAAAAAGCGAAAAATATAAACAAATATATTGATAAAAATTTTATCTCTAATTAATTAATTATGAAAAATTGTGCCGGTTTTAAATTCTTGATAAATCAACGAATTAAGGAGTTAAAGAATCGAACTATTTGTGTTCGATCTATGTGGGAAAATAACACACGAGGAAAAAAGCAGCCACAATAGCGACTAAATTAAATCAACAGCTCTGAGTAATATCGATGCTATCTCTCAGCTTTGAGAATTCGGACGTTCGCACAGCGAAGAAATCGTAATCTACTCGTCATTCAAATTGGAGAGACCGAAAGTGCCGGCTTACGTAAATAATTGTTATGCGAAATAAAAAAGCTCTTATCCAATCCAAATCAGCTGAAGGGATTTGCGGTGTCTTAAGAGATATGAGCGTACATACGTCGGTACATGTGATGTGTAAAAAATAATACTGGCACACAGCATGAAAGAAAAATTGGATAAGGAAAATTGAAGAGATAAAATTTTTTTGAGATTTTTGGCGATTTTGGAAAAACCCGTTTTCCAAAATTTTTTTAAGCTATATTTATGAAACTATTCGTTTCATGTGTACAAATCTTCTTCGGTGTAATGCATATAATTTTGACGTAAACCGATAAAAAATTTTAGAACCTTTGATTGATTTTTCAAAATTGTTGAAAATTCCAAAACAATTTATAGGTATTTAGAATAATCGACGAATATTTTTTATATGACGTAAAAATAATTTCACTCGAGATTTGTTTCAAAAATTTTTGTTTAAACGATTTATTAATAACTTTTTGGCGCTATTCTTATCCAAAGCGAATTATCTTATCAACTTTGGTCATGATTGATATTTTTCCAGATTTTTATCTCATCGCGAAGTGTTCAATCTTCTCACCGACACTCCCTTTTGGTTTTGGAAAATAAGCAAAATAAAAATTCAGAAGAGTCAGGGAAATCGGTTGTTCAATTTGACACAAAAAGCAATACATTTATATAATGTTTATTATATCTGTTGGCATTTGCACGTGCATACATGTAATACATATCAAGTGCAGATTTATATCTGCAAAACACCTTAACAACTGGTTATAAAACTTATCCGACTCAACGATATTCGATGATGAAATAGTAAATTGTATAACAAAGACGCAGACGCAGACGCAGTCTAAGCACGAAATTGAGGTTAGGTTCGCGTGATGGCAGATTTATTCGCGGCAACGCATGCGCGCAGTACTTTTCCATCCTCCGCGCATGCGCATTCGCAGACTCAAGTTGTCGTTGTATATAGAAAGAGATATTTTGTGTACGGAGAACACGTATAGAAAAAGGCGTAAAAATATGCTCGGGTTAGATAAAATTTTATTACAGTCGTATAGCTGGTTGAGCTCTGCATTTGCGCCAGTTTAACATCTTATCTCTATTCACGTAGAAGATTATAGCCCAAAATGAAAGTATTTCTGTGAAAAGTTGATTAGGAAAAAGGTGTTTATTAAAGAGATGAAACGTGTGTACAGTTTCAGGGTCCAGGAACAGTCACTGTTTATCGTAACGTGATTTCAGATGTCAAACAATAATCTCACGCGATCAATTGTGAATCTGAACTGATCCAATAAGCTGAACTTTATCTGTTTTTTTTACAGATACACAAGCGAGAAAATTGCTTGCAAAATATCGTTTCCTACAACTTTTCGTCAAGTTTAGAAAATATTGTGCTTTTAAAGGTCTGTACACATAAATAAATGATACGCATTGCGAAAGCGTAACGTGTTTATTACTAAACCATTCATAAATAGTACGCACTTTGCTCTAGTACTTATGACTATGTACATACATACGTAATACGATCTTCACACTTACGTTTATAACTGTGCAAGACTTATGTGCCTACAAAATTTCCCCGTCGTAATTGTTTATTCGTAAATTTTACCTTGGCATGGTTTGAGTAAACAAGACGCAAGTAATATTCCCATTTTTCACCTACGCTTGAATTAATTTGTCAGTAAAAATAATTGAGATGAAAGTTCGAGTGGATTTAGGCACCCAGTAAAAAAACTCGACAGAGGCTCTGACGTCTTGGAGTTTGAATACATTATACACATGTATGTACCTCGTATCAAAGCCTCTGATCATACTGAAGTGACAATTACATTATAGAAATTCCAACAGTTGTTTGAAGTCCGTTGAAAATCAACAGAACTCTGCATAATAGTTTTTTCTCCTTTTAGTCAAACAAAATCGAAGCATTGAGACGTTCAATTTTTTAACGAACATCGCGATATCACCAATCAGAATAAGAAAAACAGTAATTATTGTCAGTTGACACAGGTGTTAATTCGTGTGCTGATTCACACTCGATACTTGCACCATCACCACCAACCAAGCCAAGGTCAAAATGGACGTGCAAGTACCATGTTCAAAAAGTAGCATGTACTAGCACCATGTGCTTATAAATTTTTCCATTTTTCATTGAGCACCGCGTGTTTCGAATGTTGGAAAAAAAAATATATATTTAATTTGGTATGGATATATTCAAGCAAAGGTTACTTTTCTCAAGGCTGCAAGTATACACGAGATTACAATATGACGAGTGTACAAAAGTTCGATTGAATAGTGTACATAAGAGGAGACTTGAGAGCGTTAGTTATCTTATCATCAGCGTTGGTTACACCTTCCAGAATTAAAATTCATAACTTTTTAAACGAGATTAAAGATCATACATTTCCTAATGTTCACAAAGTGGCCACACACACACACACACACCTGAAAAACTTGAAATTGTCAATTTTTCTTCAATTTGAATGGAGTTTAAACCGAACACAGAGTTAACAAGCTGAACGATTCAAGTTTTATTGTTAGTAAGTTACTAGAACTGGGATAATGTCAGGGAAAATCTGGAAATGTGATGGATATTTTTTTCGCAAACATTTGTGGCTACCCTAGTTCACTAACGGATGTGACCAATAGGCAAACCATTCAGTCAGGTCTACCAAGACGTACGTTGAATCTGACTTCTCAGAAATGTGGTCAAGTTTTGTTGGATGACATGACCTCAGACGCTCGTTATCGCGCTGTAATTACACACTAGCAATCGGTAATTGGCGTCTTTGAAAAGATGGGTGTGCAGTATAGATTACGCGAGAAGTACGTTTTATTGCATTCTGATAGTGGAAAGACAAATAGGATTTCGAGCCACAATTAAGAGTCAAACGTTTCATTGGCTGTCTCGACATCACAAATGGATTGGCCTTCTTTCCTCTCAAATAACACACCGCTTGATAATCGCGTTCGCTATATAGCAACTCGCCAATTGGATTACAAGATAATTATGGACTTGATATTTATTTCTTAATTAAATACTGAGCGTAAATTATTTTCGTACAATAATCAGATACGAAAAAATTACAAACTCCAGAGAGCAACTATAGAACGAGTTACCGAATCTTGTACCATCATTCAACGACCATTTGACCCCCGTTTCGTCATGTCCGATGAACCAATGAGTCTTGAGATCTTTAGTTCCAGCATTTAGTGTCTCTATCGTAACTTCAGCACCCATATTGTGCATATAAATTTATATATTGCTGAAAAAGTTAGACGCTCGCTAAAAATTTTATCCCAGCAACATCGACATGTGAAGTAATGTTCTGTGTTCCAAGTGGCAATCAGCTCCTGTTACAAGTGCATGTCAAGGCAATCGGTATGGAACACTACACTTGCCATCGACCTCTACTTGGAGACCACAGTCGGGTGACTTCCGCATTTGCTGGATGACCATGGCCGTTGTATTTTCTCGTTGCAATGTAATTTTATTATAATCTACTGCAGTTAGTCCTGCTATTTCATTGGTTCTATTTCTATTGCAGTTAGCGAATATCGAGAAACATGTAGATTAGGGTGACGGAAAAAAACCGAATTTTTTTTTTTTTTTTTTTTTTTTTGAGTCTCCTGTGACAAAATGTTTGTTTTTCATGTTTTAAGAGCCCACTTCAAAGGACCAAATTTTTTAAAATTATGAGCGACCTTTCAAAATTCAAATTTTGAACTGAAAATTTCGGAAACTTATTTTTTTTTTTTTGTCTATAAAATTATACCGTAACGAGGAAAAATTAAAAAAAAAAAAAAATCGATTTTTGACGATTTCTGACGTTTTAGAAAATGTGGAGTGACCTCTAAAAAATTTTTTTTGAACTGTCCTTTGGAGTGGCCTCTTAAAACATCAAAAACTAACATTTTGTCACACGAGACTCAAAAAAAAAAAAAATATAGTCGGTTTTTTTGCGCCACCCTAATGTAGATGGAACTGCACTGTTCCCTTATAAAGATTATGATAATTCCGTTAACGCCTTAACTTTACTGTGTCCGATTACAAGTTGATCTTTCATGGGGATTTCATATGTTTGCACTTCTGATCACGCCAATTGATACGGTGCATTTGAAAGCGGCATTTTTGTGCTCCCTTCATGTGACGATAAAAGATGTTTGATCAGATTACGATTTGATTAGGCTCGCAAATATGCTTAAAGTCGATTTACGCAACGACTACGGTAACGCATTAAGCCCTGATTTGATGGATAGTCAGTTGAACGTATTACGTTTCAACTACAGTCGAGTGCATATGCACCCTTAAATCTGTCGTAATTCTCATGACGTTTGACTGAATTATTATCATGTAGGCTTGGCAAATTTTTTTATACATGACCTCTACCCCAGATAAAAAGTAATTAATCAATAATATTTTTATAACCTCGAAAGATATTTTATATCGATTGTACACTTTCTTTTTTATCATCGGCGGATTTTTTTATCATTACCTACTGCTCCATAAAATTTGTAATTTGAGGATTATTTTTGTTATAGTTATTATATATAACGCAAGAAAATTTTTCCACCTTTAGATTTACGACGTTTCTTATCAGACGATTTATTACGTGAAGATATTGTATCGTATTGCGTAACTTTAACTGTTTATTGTATGTTTTCTTCGCGAATGAGCTAAGCTTATACAAGTTTCATGCGTATACCGAGTATATCAGAAGTTCAAGCTTATCCTAGCGCGTCTTAGAATTTCTCACGTTTTCTTTTAACACTGTTCTAGTTTTAATAGATTATAGAAAAATTTTAATACTCTAATTACATAACGTTTTCCAACTATTTTATTGATACAATATATTTGGTCTTAATTACACGAATCTATATGTATGCTACTGAAAATTATTTTGTGATAAATCACATATTGTTATGTTTGAAATTAGGGAGTATTTTATGATGCAATTTAAGATGTGAATGCGACTTAATACATAATAAATCACAAAATATAGATTATAAAATAAAATATGAAATACATCATATGACGAATCATAGGTTTCAATATGTATGATTTGTTATGTATTATTTTTTATTATTCGATAAAATAGATCCGAATTTCGGTCACAACGTTATGTAATTTATTGTAGAATAATTTTCAGTAGGGTACAAAAGTATGACGATGAATGATGAGAATTAGAATTAATTATTAGTCACGTATAGCAAAGTCATGATTATTTTTTATAAAGAAATGGCATAAATTCGACGAATTTAATTATAAATGCGATTCTGTAAACTCATACCATTTCTGCGTCAAAGGGAAATGTGTGATCAGGGCACTCCCTTAATGACCATAAAATTCCTAATTCTGACCGAGTCATTCTAACCTTATTTAAGGGAGAAACCAGTTTAGGAGGCCGAATTTTCGTGTTTTTCGTGTTTAAAATTCTTTTAACAGGCAAGGAATAATCAAAATTTATTCAAACTTGGAGGATATTTTATTTATGTTTTGAAGTACACTATATAATTTTTTCAAGTCATTTCATGAATTTTTGAAGTCACAATTTTTATCTGTGGTCATTACAATTCTTTTTTTGTTAACAACATATTTCCTAAAAATTGAGACGACAGTTCGTCGCGATGTATTTAACCTCAAAAATTTCGGTAATTGTTGCGTGTTGAGTTGGCACAACTGTCAGTGACAAGTGTCGACATTTTTTAGGTTACGTTTATGACGGTTGGTCACCCTGGCAAACAGTCGCGCTCGAATTGTAGCGCATGCGCATTAAATTTCAGTAGACAACGGACCATACATTCGTTAGGAATTCACTTGGTATAACTTAATTACGCAGAAACAAAGTTACCAATTACGATCGCGTGATTGGAGCGTATTAATAATAACAATTATATGAAAAGAAGTGAAAGCTCGAAAAATAATAAAAATTCATTTTGATTGCGTTATGTATTATCTAATAGAGTCTTAGAGATCAGAGATCAGATATTGGAAACTTCCACGAACTTCTCGTGGAACTCGAATGAAATCTTGAATTGTTTTTTGCGAACTGTATATGGAATGATTTATTATTCCTAACAATCGTTTGTTGGCGCCACTACTTTTCCGTCACCGATCAATACGAACAATTATTTTTATACAGAGGTTGACACAATCAAGATCTTACGTCAATCCGATTGTCAGAAATGTGCCTGCCGATAACATTCATACGTAAATACAACAGAAAATGGAAGATGAGGAGGGAAAATAAATTACGAACTCCAAATACAATGAAAGAGGCTTCTCGTAATCGCTCTAATAATTCAAGTCATATAACGGTTTTTGTGACGAGTATTAATATTTCTTTCGTCTAAAAAATTTCTGGAACCGATTTATATTTTTTTTTTTTTGTTTTTATCCCACGCACTATAATATTGTTTGAATATCGATGTAACTTTTTTGCGGACTTACAAAATTCGCAATTTTTATCGTCTTGAATATTCAACGATATTTTATCTACTTTTAACATATTCAAATTCAGCTGAATATCGCGACAGAAAAAGGTGATTAATTTTCCATTTCTGTCATTCCATTTCCTGTTTTTATGAAAAGAATATAACACTGTAATTTGTAAATTGATTAGAGTCATCAGTTTAAAAAGATAAAACTCATTCTGTGACCTACCTTCGTTGTAAAATTCCATACAAAAGTAAATTTTTGTATACATTAGTGCAGATGAAGTAACATCAAATCCATGATTCCATCTATAATCAACTTATATTACTGTGAAAACGTTAATCGTAATAAAGCCAAGGTCTTAACGAGGTGCGAGTAATAAATCATTCGAAACATCGCATCGAAACTAAACCATTGTTGAACCAATATTCGGTTAAAAACATGGCCATTCTAACCTCTATGTTCCATTATTCGTGTGCCAATCCGGGCACCATTTTAGCTGCATCATCATAATGCAAAAAGTCCCGCCACGAAAATATATTTGCGACGTGGATGAACAATGTCCATTTATTTCTTTGAACATAAGCCGTCTGGGAAAAATAAAAGCAGAAAGCTACATCTATTGTAATGCGATTCTCATTGACTTGGCAACGCAGCCTGTTGATAACATGATTAATTAGCGTAATATTTTTCCTTCTGTTTAATCATATCTTTGCAATTGTAATTAAACGATATTGTATCCTAAGTAAAGCATATTTGACTTACATTTGACTTATCGCAGGCCGAATTAAATGAAGTCTTTGTTCGTTCGCAATCGGCAGGGTAAAAGTTTATTTTGAAAATACTTGTCGTTATAAAAAAATACGGTGCAAAAGTCCAGTAGAATTTAAAATGGAGGACGTTGATGTTATTTCGATACCGTTTATTCGTGAACCTGTAAATTGTAAAAAAAAATATTTTCCAACATGTCGTCACGTGAAATGCAATGATAACGAAAAATTACGATGTTTCTAAAATAACTGATTGAATCGTTAATTAAAAGATTTGATTTTAGAAGCACGTTGCCAAAATATGCATTTTGAACACGGATACACATTTTTAGTTAACGAAATGAATCGAACCTCTTTAAACACTTGCATTATTAATAATAATTGACTCACGCAGGCGGAATTTCTGCAAGTCACGTACGATTTCAACGGAAACTCAGGCGTTTTTACTAATTTCTACCATCTGAATTTTTGTTTGGGTTTACGATCGCGAATTAAATTTTCCTAATCCTGATGCTATTATGAAATTGATTACAATAAAAACGTTTCCTTAGATTAATTTAATGAGAAAATTTCCAAAGGCAAGAATCAATGAATGACAAAGAATATATGCGAAATTTTATTCGGGGCAAAAAATGTCATAACAACAAGCTAGATTTTCCAACAAAATTCAATACTCTTTATTCAATGAACCACATTACAATATGACATGATATAAAATATTCACTGAAAATCTTTGAAATTAGCATTACGTCATAACTCAACAATTTCTTTGAGTAAAATTGCCAAAAACTTGTCAATTGCGAGAAGTTTAATAGAATTTTTTCTTCGCAGAAGTGTCGATATTCTGCAAAGTATTTTTCTCGAAATTGGGATGCTTCGAAAAACTGAAAATCGGCGCTGATGTCGCGTACCTCGAAATAAAGTTCGAGGTTCGAACTGAAAATGAGTTTTGTACTAGGTGTTACTATTCTTTTTGATCATTGTCGAATCACTCGTTCTATATTTTCCTATAACTATTGCAATAATTTGATGTTGGTGCAAGAATAAATCGTCTTTGAATATTTATTTAACTGTAAAAGTGTAGTAAACTACAAAAACAGATCCAATATAGTAATAATAATAAAATCTAGTATTCACAACTATAATCACACTACACTGTTAAAAAAATTTAACTAAACATAATATCCCAGCAAGTCGACTTGTTATTATTGTTATCTTTCCGTTAGTGAATATGGCATAATTTTTTTTAATTTCACCATTTGATTTATCATATCAACATTTACTTTGTAACTTTTACTTTTTCTTTACTCGAAATGGTTAAATAAGCCCAAAACCTGGATTAGTGGACCTGCTAGGACATTATTTCTTTGTAACCTTATAATTGGTTACTTGTACCATATTGTTTTGTAATATCAGGCATACTCTGCTCTAGAATTTTCAAGTTAATGTTTAAAGAAATATAACTTTTCTCATATGCATCGACATCCATCGAGCGGATGAAAATTGCACAATCCGTGTGGTTATTCCGGGTATAATAATAATAGACGTTGAGGATAGACGCAGCGCGTTCTGCGCATGCGCATGACTACAGATGGTTGCCTACAGCGCAGGAGTCTCGAGTAACACAAAAAGCATTAGGTATGAGTAAAACGATTGGTTATACGAAGTCTCGCCGTGTCTAATGAATATAAATGAAAGAAAAGAAGGAAGAACGAGAGTGTCGTGTTCGAGGGGGGAGGGAAGAAAAGGAAAGAAAATAGAGAAACCTCAAAGATGATCCGCGCTGCTCGCAACGTGCGCGCGATTCGACGTCGGTTTCTGTCGAGTCGACCGAAAGTCGAGAGCTGCTGTCGAGTGGTGGAAACCGTGATAACATCACGTGTGCTACAGAGCCACTTGCCGCGTATAAGACGCGTCCAGAGTAAAAACTGCACTCGAAGAGGATATCCGCCGGGGCTGCATCCGCATTCATTCAAATCGCAGGACACACGCCGAGCAATATGGGCAAAGATAATCTTACCGCGGTGCTTTACGACATAAACGATCTCCGACTGGTGAGTAATGTGTAAAAAAAAAATTTCTAAGACACGCTGGGAAAAAAAATGGAATTTTCTTTTTTTCTTTTTCCTACCAACATTGTCTGCAATTATTTCGTATATTCGCCTATTTTGCAACGAACTAAATCTTCGACGTTCGACATGTCCGAGGAATGAAGAAAACGACTTTATCGATGCGTAGACTCATCGTGACTGTAAAGAATCGTGGGAATACGGTTTTTCATTCGATTTCGGGATAAAGTTATAGTTGAAAATTTGAGATCGAAAAAATTTATCAAATCTTGTTCAACGATCGCGTGATATCTCGAAGCGAGGAAATTATCGATCGATGATCCACGTAACAGGTGGGATTTAATACGCGATTGAAGTTCTGCGTTCACGTTAATTTATATATCGGCTTCTCTCTTTTATACACCGTTCAAAGCGTCTCTACCGCGATTAGAATTTTTGGAGTTGCGCCGCTACACCTTATGTATATAGATATATATATATATATATATATATATTTATACACGCGCAGCCCTGATACGGTCAAATTAAAATTCAATGCTGACCTAAATATTGTGTGTAGTATATACTCTATATTCCTATGTAGGAAGCTGAACACAGTATCGATTTCTTAGCATGTTCCGCTCTTCGAGCTGAATTGTACGTCTATATATATATGGTATAGTGAGGTGGCAGTGACGTCCGCGAGACACGTGTATTCTCAGCTGTTGGGATGGCATTATTTGCGAATTGGCGAATTGCGCAAATTTTGCACATTGAATGGTCTTCGAATAAAAACGAAACAAAAGAGAGAGAGAAAGAGAGAGAGAGAGAGAGAAAGAGAGAGAGATAAAACACAAAGAAAGAATATTTCCAAATTTTTTAAAACATCAACACCGAAAACGGAATCGTTTAGATTTTTCTGATTTTCGTTTACTTTTTTTGTGTTTGTTTCGTTTATTCTATCATTTTCTCGTTTTACTTATATTAGTAAGCTCCTTCCGAGGTCTGAATATAGAAGCATTTTTTCTTTACTTCACGTTTCAGGAACAAACTGACATTCCAGAGCCGAAAGATGATGGTAAGCCTTTTATTTACGGACTTGTCATTCGTCCGCTGTTCACGTGTGACGTACAGCTTATTGATTAGCTAATACTTTTACATCCAGACTGACGCGACTTTACGCTAATCAAACATACGAGAACCCTAAAAAAAAAAAAAAATTACAAAACAAAAAAAAAAAAAAAAAAAAAAAACCACATTCATCAAGTTTTTCGAAAATTTCCTCAACCGTCACGTCTAAACACATATTAGAAGCAATTATTGAATATTGTAATTATCCGGAGACACGCGTGTCGCTTTTTACGCTTCAAGGTCGGGTTATAATTCCATTCTCTAACGGAATTTGCACACGTTTTTCGTCAACTTGCCGCAGCACTTGTGTAACAGAAAGATCAATACCCGAATGCGGATATGTGTGTTATATAATACTTACGCACACTGCAAGGCTCGTGTAGTCGGTAACTCGAAAAATTTATCAAATTTAGTGAAGGTAGAATTTATGTGTACTCAGCCGTTTCACGTCGCGTACATACGATATAGCAACGAGTGTACCTCGGCCAACGTTGATAACCGTCAACACCGATCTTGATGCAAGCCACGTGGTCCGTTACGGCGACGGCCGCCACTTTCATTGATGAAAATTATAATTTCTCCAAAATTTTAGTTACGAATCGGATTCCCCATGGTTTTGGCGCCATGAAAGATTTTTACAGATTGTATCGGATAAAAGTAAAAACAATTTGATTTGAGGTTAACTTACAAAGTCGTTTTTACTCATCGATTTCTCATTATTGGTAAAATATTGCAGAAAATTTTTGTTCAACTAACTTGTGATTCCAGATGTACGGTAAGATACAGTCGATCGAAATATTCATATTGAGATATGATTCTATTTGCAGAAAAAATGACAAATGAATGACAGATTTATCTTGATTATAGATACGCCAAGATATATGTATACAGTTGACCGAAATATCCATATTAATGTATAATTCTATTTACCAAATGAGACAAAAGTGTCTTTCGTCATGTATAAACAGTATAAATTTTTTAATAATTGTCTGAAAATTCCTTAGGTTTTTCTTCATTATCTTTTTTTTTTTTTTTTTTTTTTGTTTTTAGTGGCAAGAATTTTTTTTCTTAAAACCGCATCGAATAAATCAACGCCGGTAGAAATAAAAACTGATCTTCCTTTTCCTTTAAACGCGCAGTAACTCTTCTTCTTTTACCTCGGTTATCGGATGTAAAAAATTGAATTTCACAGCCAGGAAGAATCCTTGAAACGCAGCTATATGTCCAATCAATTATTCACGCGGCAGAGGTATAAAACGCAGCTCAAAGAGCGGTTTCATAATTGTATAGGCTAGCGTTGATTCCATCAGCGAACGAAGATTTATCTTTATAAAGCCAATCGATGGCAATCGACGCGAAATATACTCGTGTTATATTTTTAGCCATTGACCGTTATAGACATTCCGATATTATCTAATGAAATATCTATAACAAAACTATTTTCACTCTGACCGCACATTTTATTTGACACACTTGTTTTACACGACCATCAGTCATAATCGGAAATCTCACAATATTGATATTAATTGCATTTTTATGACTTCATAATACTTGTCTTCATTACGCACGAGACAACGATCATGTCATAATGTTACACTGTTCGAACAATCATCTAACATATGTACACACAGGGAAACGATTTTTTTTTTTTTTTTTAATGAGAATTCATTCTTAGAGAAATTTTTTTGCATCAATTTTTATACCCATGTTCGTTTTCATTTAGAAATGAATATGATTAGCTTTAGTCTTGTTTTATCGTTGGTTGAATTTCGTTCAGTCAAACGAACGCGAGTTGACTCAACGAGTGTCTTTCTCTGTGTGTATAGTTTTATGGTGTTGAATAAATCTGGTCTCCTTACTATCCAACATCGGGTTTTAGTTGACTCGACAATTTTCGCTACTATGTGTTAATTTTCACAGAGGTACTCCTGGAGATGTCTTGCGTTGGGATATGTGGATCCGATGTTCATTACCTAGTGAAAGGTAGAATAGGCGACTTCGTCGTAACTTCGCCGATGATCATCGGCCACGAAGCAGCTGGAATTGTCAGCAAGCTTGGGAAGAATGTCAAAAATCTCAAGGTATTCCATTTCGATGGTGCATGCAGAGATTTTCTTCATAAACTGCAGCTTCATTCCATACAGGAGATAATGTTCTTTCAATTCAATCGATATCATCGATTTATACCTCGAGTTGAATAACAAAAAAAATTGATCAAATTTATACCGGATATCTACCAACATTTAGATGATTTGAATCTTTCAACTGTCGAAACTGATGAATTCTACTCAAGTCGTTACAAAAATTAATTCCACAGTTTGGAAAATATTTCTTTCCAATCGATATCATCAATCTTGACATTGAATTAGATTAGAATTCAGTACAGACGTTGAAGCAGTTCGATTGAATGCAGGGAAAGATATTTTTTTTTACTCGGTATCATCGGCCATGACCTTGAATTAAATAACCAGAAAATTGTGACAATTATTTGGAATACGAAATTTGCGACGATTTCAACTATTTTTGTTCTCAATTTCGATGAATTTAACTGATGATTTACTTAGGATAAGTCGAATTATAATTCGAATTAATCACGCAAGCACAAAATTTTATGGACATTTTTGGAAAAATTCCATGCATGTACAGAAAAGTATAAGGAAAGTGAAAAAACTAGAAACTAAATCGGTGAATGGGGTTCAAGGTTGGCGACCGTGTTGCCATCGAGCCAGGCGTACCTTGTCGAGTTTGCGAATTCTGCAGAAGCGGACGATACAACCTCTGCCCTGACGTTATATTCTGTGCTACGCCACCTGTGCACGGAAATCTTAGACGATTCTACACCCACGCTGCAGACTATTGTTTCAAGTGAGTAACGCATGCATCGAGTATTTAAATTTTCCCGCCAGTTTCGTTGTCAGGTTTGCCAAAATAACAACATCATACCAAACCAATCACGTTACCAGATCTTGAGAAAGAAACTGAGCTCGAACTTCGGTATCTTTTCTACATACTTAAACTAGCCCAGAGTTATCGATCAACGGTGACCGAGACCTAGAACGATATAATCGCAGTTAATGGCCTACATGATGTCGTCAAATAAATCCTTGCATTTCTAGTTCATCGAACTCTGCGCACTGATTGATTTTAGACGATTAGTATGGGTCGCTTATCTCAAAACTGTTGAAGGGGTTCCAATTCTCGATAACTAAGGAATATTTCGAACATTGGTTGAGTCGAAATGGTACCTTGGATACAATTGCGGTGGATGAAATGGTTCGAGTTACTCACAAATGAGCCTGAAGTTGATAGAACATTAGTCAAACAGCCTATGAACATCTGGTACACAGATGCACCACATTGACATAATAAACATGGCCGCTGCTCGAGTTGAATGGAATCACATGAGTTGAGTTGAGTTGAGTTGAACGGGTAGAGTTGGGTTTTGGAACACATCCTCAGATCATTTGACTCACATCAATACTACCAAAACAAAGTTATTAATTAGTCGCAATTTTTCGAACATTATTATTCTGCTTGTATAAAATGTTTACATGTTTTTCCGAGATCGTTTTACCACATGATTTCGAAAACGGTTGGATTAAGTCTAAGATACACAGCGTTTTAGGTTATGAGTCGATTAATGAACGACCAATTTTATGAAGAATATAAAATGTATCAATTCGATAAAAGATTTCGATCATCATACGTGACGGTACCGCTAAACATACTACTTTAACGGCTTAATATTATGTCCTATTATGGATCGATGCCAATAATCTCGTTACACAATATTTAGATCATGCTAAGCTCGATGACCCAGATTTCAAACCAACAGAAAATTCCATAAAATAGAACGACGTGCATGACGGATTAGACTGTGTAGAAAATCCCCGAGTCACGTCCGGTTTTTGTATAGATCAGTGCGGCAATTTCCGAACGAGTAATACTGTTCTTTGAAACTGTCAACCCAGTAAAGAAACGAATCTTGCTACGAATCCAGACCTTTCAGGAAGTTGATTTTTGATTGATTACAAGCTGCTTTTTACCCTGACATTTATGTCAGTTCGATTGAATATCGCTGCAATACCAATCATGACTTATTTATGACTGTGATCCTAAGGAAGAATCGTCCTTCATTTGATCTACCGTTTCACGAATCACATTACAATAGCTAATAAAGCACGATTGTCCAATTAGGTTGCCGGATCATGTTTCCCTCGAAGAAGGCGCACTTCTGGAGCCTCTTTCCGTCGGTGTCCATGCTTGTCAGCGGGCCGGAATCACCCTGGGTTCCAAAGTGCTGATTCTTGGTGCCGGACCCATCGGCTTGGTCACTCTTCTGGTCGCGAAATCCCTCGGAGCTACAAGAACCGTGATTACAGGTAGGGTCAAATGTCACTTGGAAACGTAGATGAGGTTTGACATTGATGGATGGATGGCCATTACTCACGTCCTGAAATCAAAACGCTTTAATCGCGGCCTAAAAATTTGTAGTCTAAGTCACCGTGTGTTTATTGCGATGGGAATATGGTTGGATTAGACCAGCTATAAGCCAGAATGTATCCAAAAACGATTTTTGGTAGATTGTTTGAATCCGTTCTCCAGAAATCTGAATTTTAATCTTCAACTTTAAGGAGTTTATATCGTCTGTTGCTTCAAGAGTTCGTTATTACAAGCGTAACTTATCTGAACTTAAGTGGATATTTAGTTAAAATTTATAGAGCGACTTTACACTTATATGGTAAAGGAATTCCAAATGGTCGATAGAAACTGTCTGGAGACTGGAACCTGCAATTTTTTTTTGTTTTTGTAGAATAAATTAAAAATTCGAAAGGTAAAAAGGTTCTCATTCTTAGATTCAATAACTGGTTATAGAATGATGCAATTAGAAACTCAGATTTCATCAGAATTAAAAAATGAATAGAAGTTAAGTTACAACTTAAGTTCAGTCAATAGCTAATACAGATGATTATAAATATAGTTGATCGAAATTCCATTGCTAATTTTCATTGAAGTATGAGAATAAAATGATTTTTAAATCATTGTACTGACAGGACAGGACAATGAAATTGCAACACACTTTGAATCGTCGTCATTACTTAGACCTACATGAACGTTGTTAATAATCAGTCAAATATTTATAAAGCTGTATTTTCCATAATAATCGCGTAAGAAGCAACACGAGTATATTCCAACTACAATCAATATTATACATGTATACTTTCTTCCTTGATGCTATCGTTAAACATCTCAACGAATTCTGCAGCAATTCTGCTAATCTGACCATCGAACGATTTAAATAATATCTCTATAAATGTAAATTACTTCGACAAATGATTACCGTTTGAAAAAAAAACACTTTAAGGTCAATCTTTAAGGAAACTTTGTTTAACGTAGATCCCAAATCATCGCCACGGTCAGTACGTACAACGCTATGATTCGTTATTATGTCTGAATGCTTGTGGGAGGATTCCATGCATATTTTAACTCACAGTATTTTGTGATAATACTCTGATACTCGTAGTGTTGACTAGGAATGGTTAGATGGACCACGTGCGTGCCAACCAACAAACCACATCCGTAATGATATATAACACCCGCTGTATCTTTGAGGTGATAAATGTCTGGGTCTTACACGCACCAACAGTTTTTCAACTGCTATTTCCATGTGCCACACAGTAGAGGTTGGAATTATACAAAGACACTGTGAAAACTTGAAATTATTTATAGAGATTACAATTAATGGTTCATGGTTAATGGAGAATGGTTTTACAAATTTTACCAACCAGTTTTATCTCATGCAATAAGTATCTTTTTATAGCATGGGCATTGAAAAGTCCACTCTTTGTGGCAGTTTTCGTTCCGTAAAGTGACGCTTTATACGGCAGCGAACAAAGTTGAGGAATAAAGTCTTTATTCCGCAGTTTTGATGCGCAGTTCGAAGTGCGCATACCAAACTGCCGAATAAAGTAGCTTCGTCGAACAGATCGCGACATAACCTCACTCTTCGTTTTGCTTTTCAATGCCCATACCGTAAAAAATATTGTACGTGGCATGCCCGTAAACCGTTTTTTGGCTCAGATAATTTCAGTACTCGCTTCCGGCTCGCCTTCAGCTCGTCCTGAAATCTTTATCCTTGCCAAAAAAACAGACGGTTTACGGGCATGCCACATAAATAGCTATTGTTACAGGCGATAAGAACCGAGCGTATTATATTGTCGTTTTTATACGAATCTACTGAACAAAATATTACTGATAGGTACTCATAAATATTAAGTACTCATATTAGTGCAGAATAAGGGTAATTCTTATTAGTGCAGCTCATTTGCTCATTCGCTTAGTGCTTATACCGTGCCGTACGCCGGACTCCATAAGTCGTTAAAATGATCGTGAAAATTCTTACACCGAGGTTTTTGGGGTCACTGATTACGAATCCGGTCTCAGATTTTCCAAAATTTGTCGCCGCCATTTTGTATTCGCCATTTTCAATTTTGAAAATCAAAATTCAGATTCGTAATCAGCAACCCGAATAAACCCACTTTCACTAAATTTCAAGTTATTTCCTTGGATAGATTCTTCAAAAATGAATTTTTCCGAAAAAAACGTAATTTTTTTACTTTATTAATTTATAAATCTTAGAATCTAAATAATTATGCTAATTAAAATGTATTTTTATGTTCGTTCATTTCTTCAAGGAATATCCAAAATCTTCATCAATATAACCAATGCATGATTTGACTGTCATTTGAATATTATTGTTTTTGTATTAGTTTAAAATGAGAAAACCTGTTGAAGCCTTGACACCAAGATTATAAAAAAATACTAAACTAACTAAATAGTGCAAAAAACCGGATCTCAATACATGAAAAAGTAACCAAATTAGAAAAATTCAACAAAATCGAAAATCGGTTCCCACCATGCTTCAAAGGGTTAAGGTGGTCAGCCTGCGTGGCAATCCAACAAAACTCGCGCATGCGCAGTCAAACATTAAATCTGCTAAATTTCACCGTTCCGTCCTTTCGGTACAAACTAAAGATTCGTGAAACAGCTAATTGCAATGAATTTTCAGACCTCGTACAGACCCGACTTGACGTAGCTAAGTCTTTTGGTGCCGATGCTACACTTTTGGTCCAAAGATCCGACGACGAAGCAACCTTGATCAAGAAGGTTCACGACCTGTTTGGCAGTCAACCAGACAAGACGATAGATGCCTCAGGTGCCGAATCGTCAACTCGCTTGGCATTGCTGGTCAGTATTGTCAAACGATGATCCAATTCATCAGTTCCCAAAATCAATTCACAGTCTCAATAACTGCTGGTATCAATTCTAGGCTACTAAGTCTGGTGGCGTAGCTGTGCTCGTCGGAATGGGCCCAGCTGAAGTAAAACTTCCACTCGTCCAAGCACTGGCCCGAGAAATTGACATCAAAGGAGTCTTTCGTTACGTCAATTGGTGAGTTGAAATCTGACCTATTTTATATTCACTAGTCACGCTGAAGAAAATATCACTCTTTTCACTTAATGATACTCGTGAAATGCATGATATCGTTATCATAATGGTCTAAAGATTCTTCGAATTACAAGAAAATGACTTAACAAATGTGTTACAAGTTAACGGTTTAGTGTGATTATAGTTGCCAATGCAACGTTTTATTGTTGCAACAACATTAAATGATCGCAATAGTTACAAGAAAATATAGTAGGAATTACCTCAACTATAAGGAATAGTAAAACATAATAGATTTTCTGGTTACATCTACAAAACAGTTGTTTTCATTTTGTACCCAGAATTATATTTTTCGTCTATTAATTGTGAATTAAGTCACTTCGAGTATTCTCTTGGTTTTCCCGTCCATACTCATGTTTCGAAAAATCTGCAGAAATTCGATTCCTTCATGATCCAAGCATCCGTACTCCTATAACGATCATTACAAAAGTTGGAGTAAAAAAAATTTACATCCAACGCGAATGTGTATTTGTGTTTTAGTTATCCAGCCGCATTGGAGCTCGTAGCAAGTGGAAAAGTTGACGTAAAACCGTTGATAACGCACAACTATGACATCGAGGAAACGCACGAGGCATTCGAAACAGCGAAGACGGGCCGTGATGGTGCTATAAAAGTGATGATTCACTGCAAACGTTCTTGAGATATAATTTATTTCATAGATGTTACTATGGTTACCGTCAAATTTTTTAGAATAATTTAATTATTTTGCTTCGGGCATATGTTAAATTACCAAACAAGTAAAAGAAAGGGGAAAAAAGGTAAAAACAACCAAAAAAAAAAAAAAAAAAAAACAAACAAACAAAAAAACTCATTCCGTCGCAGCGTACCTTACCTTACCTTGATGTTGAGAAATCAATAATCCTGTGATATATTGTAACGCGTCGAGTATCAATTATGACTAGAAAGAGAGGAAAAAAGAGATAGTTTTGTCAATGAAGGTATAAAAAAAAATCGTATTCAATATCTCGTAACGATCGAGGTCGACAAGTTCGATCTACGAAAGTGATAATAAAATAATAATGAAATAAACTGAGAACAATAAGATGAAAATACTATGGTACAAAATGGATAAATTTATTCTGGTTGTTGAAAAACAATTAATTTTCACAAATAACATATTTGCGTGACTGTATAAGTGAGTAAAAACCTTTGAAAAGTTAATAATCCTTGTATATATCTTCGACACCTTTCTATCTTGCAGAAATAAAAATAATATAAAATAAACTGTGGCGATAAAACTTCGTATAAACTCGCCCGATGTGAAAGAATTTGTTGTAAAATAAGACTATTAAAAATTTGAATCGTCTCCAGAGCTTCTGGTTCAAAACTAGAACACTTTTAAGTCTGCTTCAAAAAATCACACAAGAGAATCATAGAAGATATAGTTAAACTTTCAAATCACTATGAAAATATTTAAATCAAATTTGAAAATTTTATTTCCGAAGTATCTGTTAATTAGTCGAAATATATTTTCAACTTTTTTCACCGGGATTGAAGTTTTCTACTGGCTATCTGTTACTGCATCAAAGTTTTGATCCAGGTCAGTTTATGAGTTTAATCTTAAAATTGCATTATTTTTGGGGGCCTGGCTGATTGCGTTATGACTTTGCGATTTGAGATCAATCGAAATCTCGTTTATTCACGCAAGCAACGTGCTCATTACTTGAATATCTAGAAGTTGGTTTTTTTTTTTTTTTTTTTTTTTTATTATTCCTGGAGATATTTAATTAACTGAAAATAATGCAGATTACAAAATTCAATGTAACCTCCGAAGGATTTCAACAGCTTAATTGCCAATTATAAGGGTTCAAAAATTTTTTTATTTGTGCTGTACGAATTACAATCTGCAAAGCTTTATGCAGATATAATCTGTTGATTAATTTGCGAGGCCAGACGCTTATCTATTTTAACAACCGTAATAAAAACTTATCCACTAATTTCTGTGTATACGCAATTGCAATCCTCCATTATGGCATGACGTTGCACTAATTCAGTCTCAGTGCGTATATCATTTTTGACGGTAAAAAATCCTTTTCAGTTTAGTCCAGACTAACCTGATACCTAAATTTTTCGATTTTCATGCAAATTAAATTATTATCGTTAGATGAAGAAAAAGTACAGAATATCTAATTTTCTCTCTTTTATTCATCAATTAAATCGTAACATAACAACGCTTGCTGCATATAACATTAATTTAGCTATAAAATAAGCACCATAAACTACCTCTAAATTGTTCAACGATAAAAAAAACTCTACATCATTTCTTCATTCAAAATCAATCCGTTAAGATACTTCAGCAGTCGATGTAATCTTTTGTGTACAATAAGTAAATATATTTTAGCTCAGCTTTGGGGGGGGGGTTTTACCCAAATCTCTCCGACGGTGGAAAAATCTCAGAATGGCCTTCTGCTTGGAAAAATATTTGAAAACGAATGGAATAAGTTAGAATGTAAGCAGAGTAGCCGATGATGGGCCCAAGAGCCTCAGGTATCTCTTCAAGTGGCCTGGGAAGCGACCGGCCATCTGGGATTTGAGGTTTTGAATTTCACAGGCCTGCAATGACTTGGCAAAACCCCAGACCAAATGCTCGGAAGCTGGGCCCCTTGGGTGGCGCCTTAACGAGGAGCTCCACGGGGCCTTAGGACCCTGGTGTGAGTATACATGGTGTTCCTGGGAGTGAAGCTTCTTTCTCTAAAAAAGTTTACATCTCGCGCTGGACAGGACTTAGGTAAGATGTGTAATAACAGCGCCAAAATACCCTAGATCGGTGGTGATTAATTGTTGTGACGTTGAATTTGCGTGGGGAACAATGAGCGGGACTTTAAATAACTCAGACCACAACTATGCATGATACCATGAACGAGCAGGGTAGTGTTCGCTACAAAAATAATTCCCTAAGAATATAGGGATTTTTTTAGACCGTTGGTACACATCTCACTTGGAGGCTTTAACCTCGAAGAAAGCGGCTTGTCGTTGGAGTTCTAGGCACACAATGTATAGTCACACCACGCTTTGGACCCCTCGAATGGCAGTTTCCTTCGAGTTCCCTTCCAGCTATATACCCTCTTCCTCGGCCATCCTGCTCCAGAAATCCTTTTTCATCACTTAATTACCTTCCCTTACCCACCATTTTGAATAGACAGTTTTTCAAAGTCTTTACACAATTTAAACCCGTAGTCATGGATTAATTAAAAAGTAATTACTTGTACAATAGAGTATGAAATGATTTCGGTTCTAATCGGACAGAAATACATCCTTTGTTCGAATCATGAATATTCACTTGATGTTCTTTAGTCGACCTGAAAAAAGAAATTCCAATCAATCGAAGACATTCTAGTGAAAATAATTTCTACGTCAAAATACAATGAAGTGCAGTTTGTTGAAAGTTGTAGGAACTATTCGAAAATACAGTTGATATAGAATTTTGTTAAGGACTAACAGTTTCTGGAAAAAATTATAAAAATGTACGATTTTTTATGAAGATAATTACAATTTTGAACCCAAAAAAGATTTTATTTCATAGTACATAGAACTTCTCAGGAACTCTATAAATTCTAATAAAAGAGTACAAATTTCTACGCAAGATTTTGATGATCAACAATTTTTAAATTCGATTTAGATCGATAAGAATATGAGAAAGTATGAAATATTAGTTTTGAACTACCATTAGATGTCATATCTCTCTCACAAGAAAAACATTTATTGCAGACAAGTTGAGTACCTAGTAGAATTCGGTTCTACATTCGAATTAGTCTGATCTTTTTATATCTTTTGAGTATGATCTAGACTCGAAAACAACGACGATCTACGAAAACGTATATTTCATGAAAAAGTATGATGATATGAAAAATAATTCTATGCCAAAACTTCAAAAGTGTCTGAATTTTTAAAATTAAGGGGAATTGCGAGTGGAAAATCGTTTTTTTTTTTCTTGTCTTTCTCCTAGTATTTTATTGTCTTTCTCCTAGTACGGCCCGAAAACTACTAGCCCTAGTAGCATTCCGGCGAAACTTGACTGACAATGAAATCGGTCCCACAGAAGTCAAGATATCGCTGCAAAACGAAGCATATGTCAAGAATGACCTAATCTTTACGTAATCACGAAAATTTATTTCGTACTATTCGAAACCATTAATAAACTTTGTGCAAAAGTAAATTTGTTCACCGGCATCAATTTGTACTTAATCAATCCATGAAAAAAGTGCACTTTTGGCTGTTTCGACGCTCTAGTCCCCTTAATCGCAAAATCAAATTCATAGGCGCAGAAGTTATTTTCACCTAAAAGTTTCGAATTCATTTGTTTCCCTATAATACGAAATTTTTCACTTACTTATTGGAGATCACAATAACAATTTTGTTATTCGGCGTTCGAAAGCCCACGGATTTGATGTCATTAGACCGATTACATTGGAGAACTCCTATCCTTACAGAATCCCGCGGGACAAACTTGCTGAAATGGCCAATAGCGTAGAACATTGGCTGTTTGTAAAATTCGTCTGCGCTCGGGTTCACGATAATTGAAGCATCCAAATAATTTTCAATCCAGGTGGGTCCTCCATCTTGGTTTAGAACGAGATTCCAATCCACCCAACCGGTTACCCAGTGTTCCAGGTTCTTCACAATTTAGAATTTCTGTTAATCCCTAGATTATCTTGCGATTTCCGTTAATTTCCACTAGACCGAGTGATTTCTATTGATTTCCGATGCTATTCCTGATTTTTCATCCCACCAGGCGATTTTCATTGATTTCCAAATTGGATAGAATCAAAGTATAAGGAACAACAAGCACTGGACAAAAGTGGAAATCACATGGTCAATTGGAAATCAATAGAATTTTATGAAGCTGAAACCATATTTTGGGGCTTACCGCACACTAACAACATTTTACATGATTACCAAAACTTGATGTCAAGTAATTCGTAGAGATTTCGAAATGATATCAGTTACCTTGGTTGATCCCTTGCCATCCCAAAAAATATTTCATTCATTCATTTAAGTTATTTTGACTTACAATTTGAATTCCAACTGTTAAATTTATAACTTCTGTCAGTGGACGAACTCTTCTCATTGACTGTATATGGTTAAACGAATGGTAAAACTCTCGTATATGCTTATACCGTGCATGGTGTACGAATGATACTTGTGTTTCGTGATTAAAATGATGTAACCCTGATTCGAATTCGCATTTTTCAACACAAGCTCACTGCCGTCAGTATTGTTACTAAATACGTACTTCAATTATATCCAGCATGTATCGTTCCCCTCGTTTCCAAGACCCCAAAGAGACAGGTTTCTTCGATTTTGTTGATACAGTTACTGTTGGGAAGATTCAGTATATATATATGTCATAAACGTCACATACATGGATGAGTGTACATAAAATGTCACGTTGTAACTCACATATGGAGGTTTCAGTCATTATGAGGAATTTTTCGGGAAACTTAGAATGGATTTGATCAAGCAAACTTGTGGAAGTCACCCCGTCCAGATACCCATGAACAGCGGTTCCGTCTATGTAATTCGCGACCATTTCGTTACTCATGAATTCCTCATAGAAAGAGGTCAATTGGTTTCTATTGTCGTCCAGACCGAGTATCAGAGTCTGATTGTCCTTTGAGGTGCGTAACGTTGGTCCAAGGTTTTGGGAAACCCACTTGGCCATGGCGAGTGGCGTCCACGACATAGAGTTGATAGGATTTACGTTTACGAATTGGGTATTCGGCTCATTTCCTGTCGAGATTGCCCAAATTCCCAATCCTTGGTCTCGGTACTTTTCCAGGAACGTTAAGAGGCATTCAGTGTACAGCTGGTAGTACTCTTCCTTTAACGATCCTATAAATCCAAATTCTATGAGATTCAATCAAACATTCTCGTGCTACGTTAGTCTCACCAATATATTGCCAGTGGCTCGATTCTACATTACAGGCCCACTATGATATGCGATTCAAAAATCGAAAGACACATACCATTTACGTAATCATTATTCGTTTTCATCCATGGTGGTGCTGTCCATGCTGCTGCAAACAATCTGACTATCGGATTCAATTCAAGAACATTGTGCAACAACGGAATTCTGTCCTCGTAGTCTTCCTTTGTCAGGCTAAAGTTCGGTTCTGACGTGTGTTCATCGCACTTATCGCAGTAGCTGTATTTCCTGGGGGAGAAATCAGTGCCACCAATGGGAACACGCACCAGGTTGTACCTGTTACCGTTTGGGCCGAAATACGATCTGAAAGTACACAGTTTTTTTTTTTTTTTTTTATCTATTTTTCTTCTCACAAAAACTATTTGACGCAAAAAAATTTCTACCTGAGTAAATTCTTCTGTGCATCTTTGCTGAGTAATTTTATGTTCAGTACTGTTGAGTCCGTGAAAGCACCTCCGAACCCCTGAATACTTTGATAGACATCTTTAGTATCTACAAATAAACGGGTACTATTTCCTAATGTAGTTTCACAACCGAAAATACCCCGCGTCTTCCTGAACCTTAGACCGGCTTTACTAGACGTGAATTGCACGTAAGAACCATCATCCGAAACGTTGAAGGGTGGCGTACTGTCGCAATAAGTAGAATTGCACACGCACACTGTATGATTACTTCCATAGTATCGATGTGCACATGGAAAGGCCTGCGCTGGAACTATTAATACACGTATTTTGAGTGAACACTTTCTTGACAGATTATTGGGATAATCACTTGATTGTGATTAATTTGTAACAGTGATCAAGACCATTGGGTAAATACTGAGATTCTTCTATAGTGTTTTATAATTTTGTCTTAAACAATGAAAGACGAATGGTTGAAGATACTTTTATTCATCGTTATGAATAAATTATTTCTAATACAGAAAATTTTGATGATGCATTTTAAATAAACTACCCATTCATGCGTCATGAGAAACTTGATTTTTCAATTAATGACATTTAGGATTCAGTCTTAGAATTTTATTTACCTGCTTGTATCCACCACATCAATACGAGGATGTACCTTTGCATGATCTCGTCTTGGAAAACTAAAAATTTTTTTAAACAACAGGTAAATAATTGAAATATTGTTTTTTATTCTTCTGATGGTACAATCAAAGTTCCTAAATAATATCAGATATTACCTTTTTACATGTGCATCATTCCAATTTGGATTATATGGTTTTAAAAATATTATAAATTTACATACCAATAAGTTTTCACTGAAACCTGATGCCTGTAGGGATCTTTGAAGAGCACGTAGTGGTTCTTCATTCACAGCAAAGCATCTATTGAAGTCTTCATAATATTGCTCGAATTATTCATAAATTGGCGAATATAAAATTCCTAAAATTTGGAGACGCCATCTGGTGTTGGTAAATATATTAGACTAACTGGGTCATATATCAATTATAAAAGCTGCGTTCGTAACCTGTTTTACGGTTAATTATTCGCAAATTCAATATCAAGAAATGAGAGTGGTTCAATTTACACGATCGTTTCTGTAACTCGATTCTGAAGTTGGTACTGATTCAACACTTTTGAGACGCATCGAGAACTTTAACAAGTTGAATAAATAACCAACTGAAATTATTGAGGACAGGCATACCAAATGTATTCCAAACATATGCTCAAACTATACACATGTACTCTCAATAATTCAAGGTAATGTATTTTCAATAAATTTGCAACATGACCCAAATGGAAATGTGACACGAATATTTATCAGGAAAATTTTGCAAAATTTCTTCACAAAACTACATACACTTTCAGATTTTCAAACACTTTCAAATTTCCTTCACCGTGTATGTAACATTCGTGTTGAAAAATGAATTTTAATCGAATTTAACACAAGCTACAAGTAATAACTAATAACTTTTAACCTTTTGAGAGGCGCATTTTTCTACTTAAAAAAATCAAAAAATCGTAGGTGAATTATAGGTTTTTGGAATCGCTGATTACGATTCTGAAGTCAAAATTAAGAAATTCAAAATGGCAGACTTATCCGAAATTTCCATTTTTTTTTTTTTTTTTTTAAATTATCCTACCGATAATTCTTAAATAGATAAATATTATAAAACTATATTCCAGAGTCTCAGCTGCCTACATTATAAAAAAAACGACATAAGCATATACATTTTTTTTTTTGATAAAAACAAGTTTTTTTACGTTAATTGTTTATAACAAACATATTATATAAATAGAAAAATTATTTCAATTATGCATGAAATTTTAATGACTCAGGCACCCGAGAGTCTGAAAAGTGTTTATGTGTATATAATAATTGCAAAAATATATTAGAAATACGAAAAAAACTGAGACCAAATAGGTGAAACGTATACGTCCCACTACCCCTCAAGGAAGGGTGGGGTTTTTTTTTTTCTTTACTCAATTTTTTCAAAATTTGTTAGAATGTAAAAAATTTCAAGATTATAGTGTTAAAATTTTAAATTAATCAAATCATTGCCAAAAATTAGACTTCAGCAATACCGCGGTTGTAACGGTTGAGATGTTGTCGCACCTCGGTTGTACCGATCGACCACCAGAGGGCGGGGCTTCCCGAATTATTGCCAATCGCGCGAGTCCAAGAGAGCTTCACTTGTTTTCGGAGCGTCGCCAGATTCGGTTCGGAACGTAAGCATTGATGAGGGCTGCATAGGACATGGTTATAAGGTTGGTACATGGGCTGATATCCCATAACTGTTGGATCAAAAAAAAAAAATCGGTTATCAGGCTTATACCTAGTTGTCAAAGAAAAAAAAAGATGGCTGTTGGTTATCGCGTTACCGAGGGGTCTTCGAGGCCGGCCATTTCGATGTACCGATGGTTTCCACCTGGAAAAGCCAGGGTTGGTTGGCGATATGGTCGATCGTTACATTCACGTGCATATCGCTGAGTTTGTCGATAACCTAGAGTAATTAACGAATCTATTTTCATTCATCTATTCTTTCTATTTTCTCTCATCTATTTTCCTCAAGGCAATCTATTACCTTTTTTTATACAATAAACCATTTCTCACCCATTTCAGTTGAGTTTCGTTCGGTTGATTAACAGTAAATATCAACTGTGCGGAAACATTGGAAAATTCTGTATTACGATCATTGATAAGTAACAATTGATCCAAATGTAGCTGATCTTTCTTCACGAAAATTCTTAGCCGTCGTGACTATTTATTTCCCTCAAATTTTTATCACTTCTTGTGTGATTGCTTAGGTTTATGAAATTTTTTTTCATCAAAATGAATATTTGTAAAGGTGATGAAATAATTCAATTCACTGTCACATAGAACAGAATGAATTTTCACATTACACTGAGAAAGAACATATTTTTCTAACTGAAAGTGTCTGTTTATCAGATGATTGCTTGAGGCTTGGATCTTTGGTGAATCGGTCACCCTGTGCTTGGAGTAAATAAATCGGTAAGTTCGTTTCTTACTGACAATATTAACTTTACACCGGAATACTATGATATCAGATGTTTTGGATTCGTCCATTTTCTACGCCATCCTTGAGAGTCACGACAATAAGTGAGGAAGTGGAATATTGTGTGATTGGCTGCAATAAAAATTTCAGCTTTACACACCGTTAATCAATAAAATTATCCGATGCTTCAAATAAGTTCATTTCTCTACAGTTTATAGAAACCAAATAGCAAATTAAATAATTCTACAGTAAAACCTCGATTATCCGAATGCTCAGATTATCAGGATTTCAGAAATACATTTTTGGTACGAAACATATCTACATTGTTGCTCGCTAAAAATGCGAAGAAGCCGTTTGTCAATTGACAAAAGACGACTGTATGAATCGAAAGGAATAAAATAATCGTTTTGTGTTTAAAAGAGGTTCAATATCTATTTGGATGTTTAATACGGACGGTTAGTTGATTTAAATTTGTGATGCATACATATATTCTTATACCTTAATGACAAAAAGATAAAGATTGAATTTGGAATACAAATCCCTTAACATTACGGTCTTACGGGGAATTGTGGGGAATTGTACTTCGATCTCTGGCAAAAACTGCATCCTTGGTAACAATTCCAATGATAAATAAATTTCGTCCACCGACCGGTACTTACCATCACAGCAAATAATGTAGAACATATTTACCGCATGAAATTATTGCTGTGATGTCTTAGAAAAATAAAAAATTGGTCACAAAAAGCGTTATCCGAAACATCAAAGTTCACCTGACACCTGCATAAATTCATGATCACAAATCGGCAAGATGAATTCGCACCTCACCGAGCGAGCAGCATTACCAGCAAAGCAGCTCCGCCGGTAAGATATCTTATCGATAAGGTAATACCGGCGGATAAGAATAAGATTTTAAAATCACTGCGACGCTGGAATTAAACACAGCCATTCAAGCAGCGGCGTCTAGTAATTCCACCAATCAATCGCTTCAATTCAGTCATCGAGTTTTAAACGTCGCGTTGATTTGCTCACAGCGATCGTTCATGACCACCCAGCATCCCAGTCAATGGCGGTGACGGTAGCCAGGCGTCAAGGGGCGGAAAGAGAAAGAGAGAAAGAGAGAATGATGAGGTCGATGTTTTCTAGACGATGCGTAAGAGCCAGCTACGCAGGCGCACCATCCGTAGCGAAGGTTATAAGTATATGCGTTAATCCTTACCGAGGTGAAGTTGCTGCTTGTTACCCGTGTTCGCACGATGGCGCAAAATGTTATCAACTCGGGAGCTCGGACAACTTTTATTCTATTTATTACTATCGGAGTATTTCACTTAGCGAGTGGCAACGCGCTCGGAGTGTCCGGCAAGCCGGTGAGCATCACCTCGGTGAAATTAGTCGACGAATCGTCGTTGCCGTCGGAGTTTTCGGCCCCAAATCCGAAGTTCTATATTGAGGTTACTGGCGCCGGTATCACCAAGGATTTGCCCCTGGTGTTGTCACTCAAGGAAAGTTACTGTGAGGTTAATCAAAATGGGAATAACCCGCTGCGTCAAGTGTCAATCGACCGGGATGGAAGCCACGCTATTTACGAGATCGACTATCAACAACCCGAACAATTTAAGGTTACGATCGCCTATTTTTGCCTACAACGGAAATCACGCCTTCAACATGTTTGGGTTAACCTGGGCGCAGATTATGCCGTCAGATTATACGACCAATCGTAAGTAAACACACGCTTTAATTATTATTCATCATCAATCGGCGAATGCCAATCTGGCATTTCCACTCCTTCTTTTCTTCTTTGTTTTATCTCGTCTTCGTATTTTTCTCGAAAAAAAAAAAAAAAAGAAACCGCCGCCGCTGCGTAGCTGGACGTTTGGTTCGTTAATGTCACGTTATACGCTCTCATTTGTTTCATATCTCTGGTCAGCTGCAACCGCTCTATTTCTGACGAATATTCATCCAACGAGCGATTATAGACACTTATCAGTAGTTTGTGCCGCTGCGAGTGCGCGGCTGTAATTAAACTGTTACGTTGGCAGTTTTGAAACAGTTTTAAACCGACGACGTGAGTCGGTTTTTTCTGCGATCGTCGATTGTTTGTTCGGTTCGGAATCGAACCGCCATGAATTACGTTCAAGAATACATCGCAAAACGTGACAATATCGAGGTTTAGAACGTTGGACAGAATTTTATTCAGATGAATTCAATCGAGATAATTTCATTTGTTTATCACTTTAGAAATTTTGCTTAGCTGGAATTTCATTGTTTGGATGCAAAAATCGTAGGTGTACAAACTGTACATATATATGTTCATGATCTGCGAGTGGATTCTCTGCAAATTGCTTGAAATGTATCTTCAATTATATTGATAACCTTTTCTAATCAAATACACACACAAGTTTATCAACAGCCAACCTACAATAATTATTTTGCATACTAAATCGATCAAGAAATTCATTCTTAGCAGACAGTTTCTGGATAAATTGTTACTGGACAAAATGATCTGTAACGAATATTTAAAAATTGGGTTAATCGAACGTTTTTTTCATTCAATGATGTGCAATAAAGTTTGTCTTTCCGGCCTTGTTTCAATGAAATTTAACTTATTTCACTTTAGTTTAGAGTTTTGAAATATTTGATTCTTTTTCATTTTTCGTTTCGATGTAACACGACAATACTAAATTGACTTTCTTCTCGACTTGCTTTCTTCGTATTTTACGATGATTCATTATAAACTTTGTATATCTTCTTGAGATAAAGCTATAATTACGATCAGAGACTAGCCATGATGATCATTAGCAGCTCATGTGGGGGAAGGAAACTCAATTTCCACTTAACATCCGCGACTGACAGCAAATTCGAAGAAATGTAATCAGGACAACATCGGTTGGTCAAGGAGAAATCTGCAGTATATAATAAAACAAAAGAGGGCTACTAGTTTCTCCCGAATTTATATAACGCGGATCTGATACTGTAGATGTTTTTCTCACCCACGCTTATACCAAAAAAGATGTAAATAAACGTCTCTTAGTATTACATAACGTAAGCTATAATATAGAAAACCTGTTTTAAAACGACTTGGGCAGATATTATAGGTAACCTCAAAAATTCATCACGTCCCAACTTCCTCCGAACTATGGGATGGGCGGTTTATTCAAATGATGATGGTGAAAAAATCCTCGTTACGTTATTGTATCACCCATTGTTTATTTACGTGCAAGGAATATCCAGTCGTTGATTATAAATACCGACTCGTAGAGACGTCAACGATGAGACAAATAACCATTAATAGAGATATTGTAGCGTGCATTCGTCGTCTGCTGTTATATTCTTAACTCGTTAAATTGCGAAATCGAACGCGCTAGACTTGTTTTGACTATAACTCTACATCCATCAATCTCCTCGCATATGCATATTACGTATACGTTCCTGCATTTACCGACCTATGAATGCATGACTGCAATGCACGTGTTATAATCTAACCCGATTCGACTAAAAGTCTTCTTCATTTCTCTGTGGCGCAGTACAACTCCCGGTATTAACGGTCCACGTTTTTTTCTTTTCATTCTTCCTCGTTATCATCTTTATTAAGGCGACGCGTCACGCAGTTCTTCCTTACCGACCGAAATCACTACCCGAATAGTGATATTCTCTGCGCTGTTGATGATGCAGCCGGACGAAGACTTTGGATCGATTTTCTGGTTTCCCCCTCGATCGTTCACCTTGTGGAATAGAATTACTTACTACGCAGCGTCTAGAGATATTTGGCGCAGAAAATGAAGGATAAAAATTGTTATTTTAATTGACCGTCACGCCCAGCAAGTAGAAATTAGCTACGGAGTGCTATGGTGAAGCTTAAATTTCATTTCCGTGGTCTCACTAATTAACACGAGGATTAACACTAAATTAATGAGTCAAAGACAAGTTTACCGATTTTCAGAAGAAACTGAAATATCAGAAATTAAACTTTTATATCCGAAATGTACTAAGCATTATAGGCTGTTTATGCGTTATTCAATTTTTAATGAAAACTCTGGATAGAAGTAAATAAAATCATCAATATTGAATCTGAAAAAGGAAGATGATTTTGTGAAAATATTTCAAGTTTCCTCGAAAACTCGGTTCGAGTGGTTTGTAATGAATGTATATATATATATATAATTCAATATGAACAAACTGCGTAATAAATCTTCGAAATTTGAACGACTTATGTCGCACTTCTACGAACTCAAAGTTCTTTCGCAACTTTAATGCAACGATGCGTTTTTATAAGAAGAAAAAAAAATCGTCTTATCGCAACTTGAGGATAGTCTGAAATTCAATAAACTTATGACAAAACAAAACGTGCAAGCTTACATTTTGCAAACTCAACTCGTCTGAACTCGTTCTAAAGTTGCAAAATATATATTATAATTCGAACCTCGTACTCACGCTTTTGGCACTTTAATAAATCGACATTAGCGACGTCCAAACATCGATTTCTATATCGAAGAAATATTGTTCTTATTCGATCCAATTCATCAAAGTTTTTCGAACGAAAATATCGCCAGTTCCAAAAATGCAATGAACAATTCGAATATCGAAATCGGTTAGATATATGTATGATATATTTGTACATAATATTCAAACCGTCTACCTAACCTAAATTTAAAACACCGACTCCCTGACATTCTGCCAGTAGACACTCTGATCGTCTCAGTGCGTCTGTGAAATTCCTTTCCACTATCATACACTTGGTGATCGAAACTCAAAATCAGATCCACGTGATTGCTGACGAAGATGACACAACGGATCTTTTTCTTAAGTAATCATGATGTCAATATCGTTAAAAACGATAACTTTAATCTCCGAAATCACGTTGAAATCAGAAGAAAATGGATTTTTTTAAGAATATTTCTTAAGAAGACATTTTAATTTATTGAAGTAAAAATTTGTAGACATATTATGGTAACTTTTAACTGTATTTCAACATTTTTCATTTGTAAAAATAATTATTTTTAAAGCTGCCGGACTGAGTAATACAAAATGAAAAAAAGATAAATATTTTGTTAGTATAATGTACGATCTTGTAATGAGGAAAATAACAATTTTTGACAAAATAGCGGCTTCTCCAAAAAAAAAAAAAAAAAAAAAGCAAGTCAATTTTTTACAAAAATTTAGGCTTTAAATTGTTTATAAAATGAAAAATATTTATCGATGAGTAAAAATTCTTCGATTAATTACTAAAAAATATACTTACAAAAAGCTTGTGTTAAAATTTGGGACTAATCGGTTAAAATTCGTTGCCGAGAAATCTTGTTCACCAAAAAGTTTTCCGTGTCACGTGTATTTAAATACATACGTACATACATAACGAAAAAATAAAAAAAATCCTTTTTTTGAAGATTTTAACTGTATATAACCCCTCAAAACAAAATTCTACATTTGTATAATGATCGATAGTAATAAGGAAATGATTTAAGATCACAGAAATTATATGAAATTTCAGAAATCATGAAAAAAAAACTAATCTAATTAAGTAAAATTTATTTTTCTAGCAATCTCTCGTAATCACTCTATAAAATGTAAATAATCGTAAAATTTTGCAATCGTCGTGTCACTCCCCCCCCCCGGGAACATATATATATATGTGATGAAGCCAAAATTTATTTCGTGCAGTAATTAAGCATCGCCGTTATTTACGTTGTTGTTCACACGCGCTGCTGACAATTATTCAATTATCTGCGTGGGACATAAAAGTACAAAACAAGTACCAACTGAAGCGTGCGTTATCAAGTACATCAACATTTATGTACTAGCGAGCAGAGACAGAATTGCGACACGCAATCTGGATACCGAGAAAAGTCGATGAATGACTAGTTTTTTTTTTTTTTTTTTTTTTGAAAAATCGTGATTGTTGAGCCGTTGCGTTTGTAACGATTTTTAATAAATATTTCACACTTTTAGAATAAGTTTATGAATAATCCAAAATTTGCTTTACACCGTGGTGAATATCACGTGGATAAGAAAATTCGAGCTAGCGAGTTTCATCGACGTGTAATAAGTCGAGAAAATTAATATTAAAAACGTTGAAATTTCGACGTCAAAATTTTTCTTGGTAGTAAATAAAAATAAAACTTGAAAATTTGTCCGCACGTAATACAGTTGAAAATCGTTCGCGTGCCATTTTTCGCCGATTCTGTACTGACTGTATAAAACCGAAAAAAAAAAACAAAAAAAAAAAGTTACACAGATCACATAATACACTGTAAAAAATTCTCGCAGCTGTGTAACCAGTGTAATAATAATAATAATAATAATAATAATAATAATTATAATAAAAACAATTTTATATACATAATTTAATATAATTTATTCCTTAATAAAAGTACATACTTGTTGTTATAAAAAATTAACCAACAATTTTCGCTATTAATATAAAATAAAATTAAATTGGGAAACGAAAAGAAAAAAGCAAATTGTCCAAACATTCGTCAGACTGTGACTCTTCACGTCACTGTGTAAAAATAGATGTGTGACCTATATCTATATATCTCTCTCCCTCTTTCTCTCTCTCTCTCTCTCACACACACACACACACACAAGGTTTCTTTACAGCACCTACACATAAGTATATATATATATATACCACATTTACGCACTGATAGTCATGAGGCATCGATACTCACACACACACACACACACACGTGTGTTACAGTGTATTTATTCAATTCACAAAGTTTCATTGTTTCCGTTCGTTTGTGTTTTTTTATAAATATATGTACGTACATATGTGTATATATATATATATGCATGCCTCCGTGTATATTTATACGTCTGATTCATATACACATATGATAGATTTATATATATATATATATTCATATATATATATACCGGGTGTCTCAGTATAACACTCGTCCACTGTTTAAAAAATCTAGAGAACTGTTTTTTTTTTTTTTTTTCGATATTTTAAAAACTGAGTATGGCTGTTACGAAGTGATTGAGAATTGTCAGAAAAAATTCTGTAGTTTCTTTTTCAATCCGATTTCTTAAGGTTAAAAGAGCTTTTGTGTGGAACGATCGTAAGTTAAATTTTAAATATCATTCAGGGGTTAAGAATGAGGTTTTGGGAAAGAATGTTTCAAGCAAAAGATGCATAATTTTTTACGTCGAATCCGAAACTGTCGTAAAAATATGCATGTTGTATTTAAAAAAGTGGACTTTCGGCTAACAAAACGCAGATCCGGTCGGACCGGAAGTCGTCAATATTTAATCATTCAGTAGGGTATTAGCTCGATATTATAGCCATACTGGGTTTTCGAATTTTTGAAAAAATCAGTTCTTCAGATTTTAGATCAGGGTTGACGGGTGGTTTGGGACACCCGGTATACATGTATATATACATATATGCACAGTCAATTCATGAAAGAACGAAAATCGTTTATAATATAATTCGGTTGTGTCTACATAAAAACAGTTTATACACGTATATATATAGAAGTGTGTGAGTGTATGTAAGAAATGGATTTTAGTCTCGTTGTTTCTGTTCCAGAAAAACATTTTCCTTTCCTTCTTTCTTTCGATGCATGATTCAGTGATTACGATTATTCATGGGTGTTTTTTTTTTTTTTTTTTTTTTTTTTTTTTCTTGTTTGTCACAAAATCACGAGGCTTAAGTGAGTAACTTTAATCTAACGAAACGTTGGTGGGGAAAAAACCGAGTATTTTGAAATTTTTCACGGACTTCGAAGTGGCTACGGTTTCAGAGATTCTTATTTTCGCCCAAAGTTTTACTTGAAAAATTGTTTTTTTTTTTTTTTTTTTTTTTTTTTTTTGTTTGTCACAAAATCACGAGGCTTAAGTGAGTAACTTTAATCTAACAAAACGTTGGTGGGGAAAAAACCGAGTATTTTGAAATTTTTCACGGACTTCGAAGTGGCTACGGTTTCAGAGATTCTTATTTTCGCCCAAAGTTTTACTTGAAAAATTGTTTTTTTTTTTTTTTTTTTTTTTTTTTAATGATTTTTACGATTTTTAATCGTTTTTAGAAAAATTGATATTTTGATTCGTTGAAATTGACTTTGAATACAAAAAATGAGTCTTTAAATATTTCTTTGTTTTTATATTCTCGTGCAGAGCTAAGCGTGGCTGCAAAAAAAATAAAAAAATAAAATTGTCTTTTCAAAATATGTAAAAAAAATTTGGAATTTTATTTCCTTCTCGATTGTAGAAGGAATCCACGTGCAGGATTTACACACGCGTCGATTGTTTGTATGTTGAATTCTTTTCGCCGAATACCGAACGGTATTTTCGTGTATCCATAAATAATATTCTGAGCTGTGATATGGTTTGTTGCTTTTTCCTCGTTTCAATATCTTCCACATTTTCTAGATAATAATTAGCTCTAAATCAGCGGCAGAAATGTTATCGAATTTGTGCTCTGAAATTTTTAACCATATCGTTTATCGTTGTTGATTAACAAGTTAGGAGAAGGAAAAAAACCGTTTAAACAATCTTGATCAATTATATTCTCGTCGATAATGGTAAAAACGAACTAAACAAACTCAGATACTAACAATTCGAGAAATTAAAAAAACAATAAATAAAAACAACGATTCAAATCATCGAATTCTGGCGTTTGAATTTAATTATCACTAATCTTCTATAGTTATAAAAAACTTTTCTCAAATAGTTTAAATACACCTTATCGTCAGGTTATGCCATTTCCATAATACAATAATAACATTAGAGATTTTCAAAATAGTATTTTCTCTCTTCTTAACCCCCGACTTGCATACTATTTTGGGTTCCAAGCAATTAATCATCCAAAAAATCGAATGTACAAAATTTTTAGATCGATAAAAAATCGATTCCGCACTTGGCTCGTAGCATCGTGGAGGTCATAGATCGGCTAAAAAATCTCTCCAAGATCGGACGAGTCGTGAAAGAATTCGAAAAGGCTTAAGACTCGTGCAGCTTGCGGTCATTGTTCTTTCACTATATCCTCAGAAGTCAGAAGTCACATGGCTAGACTCACTCTAGAGTCTTAGACTCTAGAGCCTTGAACATGACGACGACGACTAGCGGGTACCAACGACTTGTAGAAGGCGAAGAAAGTACTGTTATGCAATGTCTCAATGTACTTATCGTCGTCAATAACCCATCAGCTCATACCGTTTTGCATCTTCTGTTGCGGCGTTTGAATAACGCATGAAAGGAGTGCGATGTCCAGTTACATCACGGCCACATATAATCATACATCATACAAGTATCTTCCATACTTCATATCATACCCGTTTAGCAGTCGCCGGATCACCGTCGGTGAATATCTTCGAACAAATTTTGTGTAAAAATTATTAGACACAGTAATATGCTCTCGGGAATATTTTTTGCACAGCTAATCGAGGCCTTGAAAATTCTTGAGTGTTACTTTATTTTAAAATCTATAGAAGCTTAGTCAGAGATTGTACGAGTGATTGATCCCGTTCCGGTTTGGTGTACAAATACCGTTGTATCTTCAAAAGTATCGATCTATTAGTAACGAAATAGAGGCTAACACTTTGCCAGACGTCGCAGCTATCGACAGAAAAAAAAATAATCTAAATCGGTTCAGTAGTTCTGGAGTTATAAACGAATCTAAGATGTGTACCAACGGCGCCAAAATACCCTAGATCGGTGGTGATTAATTTTTGTGAGGTTGAATCTGCGCGGGGAAAAAATTAGCGGGTCTTTAAATAACTCAGACCACGACTATACATGACGGTATTACCGAGCAGGGTAGCGTTCGCAAGAAAAATAATTCCCTAACAATATAGGAATTTCTTTAGACAGTTGGTACACGTCTCACTTGAAGGCTTTAACCTCGAAGAAAGGAGCGTGTCGTAGGAGTTCTAGGCACACCATGTATGCTCACACCACAGTGTGAATTGCTAACGACGGAATTCATCTTCTGCTACGGTTGAATGCGCATGCGCTAAAATCCGAGAGCATTGTTCACCAGGTCGACCAAACGTCATAAGTTTCGGTGTATATAACCTCAAAACTTTCGATAGTTGTCAGTGTTGATCACAACTCTCAGCAACGCTGTTGAAATTTTTTAGGTTACGTTCATGACAGTTGGTCGCCCTGGCAAACAATTGCTCTTGGATTTTAGCGAATGCAGTTCAAACTGTAGCAGACGACCGAAAATTCTGTTGTTAACAATTCGCACAACACGAGTAGGTATAGAAAAAGAGAAGAGACTTATGAGTTGTGCGGAGGAATTTTTTGCAATTCGTCATAACCATTATGATAATGATATTGATGATTCGAGGATGAAAAAAGATACGGAAAAGGAAACACTCGACCGGAAGGCATGAAGGAAATAAAAATAATAATGCACACGCGGTGCATCTTGACCTAGTATAAGTAGCATTTCGTTGAGCTAGTAGAGGTGGACGCGGTATGCGACGTCTGCTATTTTCGATGTAACTGCAAGTGCAGCTCTTACTTGTACCGTCGGAGTAACGCAACACGTTCGTCTAAACGTGCAGACCTTGTCGAGTGTTTCAGTGTTTACCGTAGGGGAGGTCCAAAAACAGAATTGAGGGTAAGAGAGTGAAATAAAATGAAATGTGTGACGTAAACAAAATTGCACATGCAACGCGGCGTGACGTCATCGGTCGGTAACCGTCAAGTCGAACAATAGAATCTGTCTAAAGTTTTTAACCAAGTTCTTTTTTTTTTTTTTTTTTTTTTTTAATTGAATTGAATTGAATTGAATTTCTATTATTTACGAACATCTTTTGTGAAAAAAAAAAAAATAAATGAATAAAAACAAAACTAAAGAAACATCGACTTAAAACAAATCACCGTTTCACAATTTTTAAATTGGATTGTGACTGTTTACTGTAATTCTTACGATTCGAAAAAGTTGTGCAGTACAGTTTTTTTTTTTTTTTTTAACTGTCGTTGTCTTCACGTTATAAACCGCGTATTTTTTTTTTATGGCTACGATGTGAAGTTGTCGACCAAAATATTGGGAGGAATCACAATTTTGCAATCTTATTTCATCGACTTACTGAAGTACTTTTAAGTTTTTTCAAAGTATGAATATATATTTTCCATTATTCCATATTTTCCATATAAACAAAAAAAAAAAAAAAAATTGTTATATCATCCAAAATCGAAAACTAACGAGGATCAAGTTAGAAACGTTAATATAACGAAACAGCCCTCCCCCCCCCCCTCCCCCCCAAAAAAAAAAACGCTATTTCCCAATTTTGTCATGTTTTTAATGGTTCCCAAGGGGTTTAATTTTCAAACTATAAGAACGTAAAGTATTTTGTATGTTTTTGTCTATCACGTCTTAATGAATTCGAGAGACGATCCTGAACTTGCGAAACCACCATTCTCTCCCCCATGAAAATGCCTGCATCGTTATTATATTATACATCGACGTTACGAACTTGAACTTCATCGGAATTTCAGCTACCTTATACGTTCAAGACCAAGAATGATCTTGGTCGGTGAAACTTGATTCGGCCCAGTTACAAGTAGACTAGGTGTGCGTGCCTTATACACAGTCGTGCATAAATACTTACACACAGGTATCACTTATATGTAAAACCATATCTAATGTTTGTTGTGCGCGACAACGTTTCATTCGGGGTTTCATTGATAAAATGCTTCCATTGCTAGTTATCGTAATCATTTCGAAATTGCATGTAGGAAAAAAAAGTAGAACGAGAGGATATTCAATTGCTGAAATTATTGTTAACTTCTTTGGAAAGCAGTCAATTTAAAATCTCTTAGAATCACTTGAAATTGTTTGAAATCGTTGGAATCGTTTGTGAATATCTCTTTGGAGTAGAATAGATGCAGAGTAACAGAAGCACGTTGCAACGTGCAATGATACGAAATCGAAGAAACGAGTCACGTTAACGTCATCATAATCTAAGGATTTAATAAGATAATTTACAATAAAAAAAGTTCCACCAGTTGAGGTGGTTGATGCCAAAATTTTTTTAAAGATTCCGAGGTAAATTACGATGCTACGCGTCAAAGGTTGACTGAATTCTTCAATTCACGTCTAGTACAAATGCGAATACTTTTAACTTTGCAGGTCCCACCACGATTCTTGCAACCCTTAACCGTTAGCGGCACACATTTTTTCTTACTTACTATCGACTTGAAATTTTGTACTCGAGGGTTTTTGGGGTCGCTGATTACGAATCTGCACTCAAAATTTGAAAATTGAAAACGGCGGAACCAATATGGTGGACCAAAACGCAAAAAGTCGTTTGACCTTCGCAAATCATAAAACCCAAGATCTTTTCCATACTTTCAAATCAATTGCAATCGTTTTGCGGTCATAAAATGGGTCATTTGAAGTTTACAGCCGCCATATTGTTTCCGCCATTTTCGAATTTTGCAAATCAGAAAACGTATTCGTAATCAACGACCAGAAAAACCCTCGCCTATCAAAAATCGTAAGAATACTCTTGAAACTATCTTCAATAATACATTTTTTCTAAAAAAAAAAAAAAGTGCTATTTTTCAGAATTTGTTAATTTATATAAAAAAATTAACGAAACATAAAAACAATTTGAACATAAACTTTGATCCTCTGACATATCAAGATCATACAATTACAAAAAAAAAAAAACTGTTAAATCGAATAAAACTACTCTAAAATCGTAAAAACGTTTTTTAAAATAGGTGGCATTCTGGAATAAACAAACTAAATATACTCTTATTGTAAAAAACCACAACTCCTCGAAAGTCATTCTCAAATTGTTCAATAATGATTTCTTACTCTGGTACTACATCGTTACGTTAACGTTACTAACATCAGCTTTATGTTACGTGACCCAACATGTTTGTTTATATATATATGTGTTAATCAAAGTTGTAGTTGAGGTTATGTTGAATTTTGTACGCGTGCATGCGCCTGCGCTGTATAAGGCTCACTATGACTTGCCGACGAAAATTGGTTCTCTATCGAACACGCGTTACTTCGTACACAATGAATGTCACGAGAACCATTAGGAAGAGATTCGTTATATTTCAAATTTCAAATGACTTTTTTTTTTTTCTAAGTAGTCTGCTTTTGAAAAGTGTTGGTAGATATATGTTGGGCTTAGTATTAGTAAATTTTTTTAACGGAGTCATTTTCTCAGATTTTGTTCACGAATCACGAATCACTTTTTTCGTTGCAATTGAGATTCATGCGTGAAAATTTTTGTTCCACAAGTCTTTTCCCACGCGGTATACATTACATATAAGATTTTGTTTGTTTGGTCACTTTTGGGCCTTGATCTTCAGTATGGTTTACTAAATTCCAGACAATTCTAAAGGCGCGAAGTAACGATATTTCCTTAACATTCGTCGTTACAGTAACGCTAATTACTTCAACCACATGCAATGAAGCAGTATGTCGACCATAAAGGGGTAAATTAAGATGCCGTTGCTGCAACAAAAGTTTCACAAAACGCCAATCAGATTGGTACCCTTATGGTTCCTTTATGGTTCCCTTATTGCTTATCAGCGCCATTCTGGCGTTGACTTGTTGAACCATGATTTCTTGTTTTTCGGGACCATTTTTTACGTTTGAAAACCCATATGAGACACTTTTCCTTACTTCTACCATTGATAAAGCAGCAGTACGACATACAATCATTGATACTACATGAACCAACAGCGACGTGGAAAGCATTCCTCGCATCTCATTGGCAATTCGAGTATCGTTGTTTCATTCTTGGTATCCGAATAATAAAATCCCCTTCGTCTGTGCCTGAAACGATGCTGTCATCATCATCATCATAATCATCATCATTCACTGTGAGTGCATAATACGAAAGGTTTAGTGATGCTGCGAGCGTTGATACGAATCCATCATATATTATATATAATGTATTATATCATGTTATTTTATACATATACATACACACACGTGTTATTGTTTCTTCACTTTCGCTATCTCCATATTCCAATCGGCTAATTGTAAACTAAATGTCATTTCGGGATTAAATTTCTCGGTAAGCATTCCGCAGAGAGGAGTTTCGAACATTTCATGGTGCTCGCGAGTAATCCGATACATTTAATTGAAATGAGTTTGTGTCTGCGTATTCATACTCAACTGTTTTATATATATATATATAAATATCTTGCTCAGCGATGTCAGCACCTTGTACTATTATTATTATTATTATTAATCAGATTATGCAGTGTGTATATATAACAACTTTTGTACAAAGGTACAAACCAGAAACTATCCATCGTGCTGTGATAATTGCTTCTTTATTCTTCTTATTTTTTTTTTTTTTTTTTTTTTTTTTTTTTTTTTTTTTTAATCACTTTTGTTAAAAAAAATTATAATCAATCACAGATCAAGAGAGAAAAAAAATTATTTTCCTTACCGATTTATATATTTAAATTTGAATAAATTTTGATTCTATATATATATATATATACATCAATAAATAACCAAAATATTCATTTGTTACGTGTATATACAAAAGTAGTTTGCTTTTGTCCTTTTTACATTGATTGATAACAATGATAAGTCTTGGAAGTTTGTCGTCCGAATAAAAATTTATCTATTTAAATATAAACTCGAAACAAAAAAAAAATAAAAATAAAAAATACGGACACTAAAAGAGAAAAAAAAAAAATTCTGCCAACCTGTGCAATATACGTAGAACCGTAAGAGGGATGGCCTATATATATATAATCTTCACTCTTCTACGTCACGAAAGTGAGTCACAGATATACATACGTGTACACGTGACGTAATGTAACGCCTCATATCTATCCTATTTTTCTGCTACTGGTGCTACTGCTGCCTGTAGCTCTATGCGAACGTTAATTTTGCAACAGCGTGCTAAGTGTTTGCAAGAATTGATGCTGATCGTATGTTTGACAACTAGATTTTGATGGTATATCGTTTAGGCGCGGATTAAAAAAAATTTCCAGACTCAACAGTACGTCATCGAATGAATGAACGAACGAATGAATGAATGAATGAATGAATGAATGAATGAATGAATGAATGAATGAATGAATGAATGAACGAATGAACGAATACAAACGTAATCCAGCTCTGTAGTATTTATTTTACTTTCCGTTTTATTTACTTTTTTTTTTTGTTTCTTTCCGAGGAAGAAGAAAACATGTGAAACGCTTACGTTTTAAGATTAACAAATTTGTTTATTATTATTGTTGTTGTTGTTGTTTTGTTGTTTTGTTCCTAATTACTGATTTCGAGCTTTATATAATATAGTATCTTGTATGCGAATTTCAAATTGACGATCTTAATCTGAGGAACTAAATTATTGTTGTTGTTGTTGTTGTTGCTGTTGTTTTTTTTTTTTTTTGTTCCCAATTACTTATTTTGAGTTTTATACAACATAGTATCTCGTATTGCAATTTCAAATTGACGATCTTAATCTGAGGAACTAAATTATTGTTGTTGTTGTTGTTGCTGTTGTTTTTTTTTTTTTTTTGTTCCCAATTACTTATTTTGAGTTTTATACAACATAGTATCTCGTATTGCAATTCCAAATTGACGATCTTAATCTGAGGAACTAAATTATTGTTGTTGTTGTTGTTGTTGCTGTTGTTTTTTTTTTTTTTGTTCCCAATTACTTATTTTGAGTTTTATACAACATAGTATCTCGTATTGCAATTTCAAATTGACGATCTTAATCTGAGGAACTAAATTACTGTTGTTATTGTTGCTGTTGTTATTGCTGTTCCTAATTACTTATTTTGAGTTTTATACAACACAGTATCTTGTATTAAAATTTCAAATTGACAATCTGAATCCGAGGAACTAAATTATTGTTGTTGTTGTTGTTGTTGTTGTTGTTGATGTTCTTTTTTTTTTGTTCCTAATTACCGATTTCGAGTTTTATATACTATAGTATCTTGTATTAAAATTTGAAATTGACAATCTGAATCCGAGGAACTAAATTATTGTTGTTGTTGTTGCTGTTTTTGTTTTGTTCCAAATTACTGATTTCGAGTTTTATAGGATATAGTATCTTTTATTTCAGGTATATATTGAGGTGTTGGATTTTTTTTTTCTTCGGTCGTCGATTACGAGTCTCTACACACATATATATATATATATATATATATATATATATTTTCATATTTTTATACCTCAGAATTCAGAATTCAGAATATATAACGAAGTGACGTTAAAATTTTGTATAGAATTCATCATCCGTCTCTGTCGATAATTTATTTATACGTACGTTTCATCGAAATTTGTAAATGAAAGACGAGAAGTTAATTTCGTTTATTCGTTGAATAAAAATACATGATAATATTTCTATTTGAAAAAAATTGTGTAATAATAAAGTTGTTAGCTTTATTTAACTAGGAAAAAAAGATCAGCTCTATTTCCAGTCATTAATCCACCTCACCTTCGCTATAATATCATACGATTACGAGCACGTGGATTTCTGATAAATTGCTCACTCTCTGCAGTAGCATTGACCTAATTATTTACCGCCGGTAGTAAATTCCCCCTCGTTTCACCTGACAGAAGCTTTCACTTATTCGAAATTACCTTTCCGATTAGATTGCAATAGAAAACAAAGAAAAGAGATAGATGAAAAAAAAAAAAGAAAAAAAAATGAACCATGAAAATGAAATTCTGACGGAAGATATTTCGGTATAACGATAATTATATGTACGGTACGTAGAATTCTATTTTTTTTTTTTTAAAACGATGAGTGACGAATGAAAAATATTTTTACTTCGTTTTAACTGTATTTTTAAATTTGAAATCGTAATTTTTTTTTTTTTTTTCTTCTATTCGATAATGTTGGAGGAATATTCGAATCATCCTTAAAACTCGTGATAATAAGAGACAAAAAATTAATAGCGCATATTTTTTTAGATACAGAAATTAAAACGTTACTTGGGATTAATTTTTTTAAAGAAATTGTCGTACTTTGATCAGTTATCGAATAATTTTATTACTTAAAAGAGTATCGAAAATCTGTACGAAAGTATATAAATTTAAAACAAAAGCTTGTATGTGTCGGATGTTTTGTTAATTAAAACTCGCTCAAAAATTATTTTGAAAAAATCTAGTAGATCCGTTCGATTTTGCTGAACAATTGTTCGTTTTG